>NW_021940207.1:2984028-2987604 GCF_001715985.3 Manacus vitellinus | reverse complement strand
AGCGCGCCCGACGCGCCTGAGCCCCGCCACCCCCTCCACCTGCCGCGACCATCCCCGGACGCCCCGTGCCCACCTGGTAGAGGGAGTGTCCCAGCAGCAGGGCTGCAGGACCCCCTCTCACCCCGGCTTTGTTTCCCAGGGAGCTGTGGGCGCCGCGGGGGTCCACAAGCCAACGCCACGGCCCCCCGCGGACGGATCATGGGCGGCAGCGTGGCCCCGCGGGGCGCCTGGCCCTGGCTGGTGTCGGTGCGGCTGCACGGGGAGCTGATGTGTGGAGGGGTGCTGGTGGGGCCCTCCTGGGTCCTCACCGCGGCACACTGCTTTGGCGGGTACGGCGTGGGGCGCGGCAATGCGGGGACGATGTCCCTGCAGAGCAGCCCTACACGGGCTGGTACCCCAACATCCCTGTAACTAGCTGCCCCCCACCCTGCCAGGAACCGCAATGAGCTGGCGTGGACGGTGGTGGTGGGTGACCACGAGCTGGGAAAGCTGGGTGTGGGCGAGAGGGCAGTGCCCATCCGGCGCATCCTGCCTCATCCTAAGGTGGGTGGAGGTGGGCACCCCCCTGACCTCCCTGTGCATGCCTCAGGGCCCCCCACTGACACCCCCACATCTCCTTCCAGTTTAACCCCAAGACGTTTCACGGGGACCTGGCGTTGCTGGAGCTGGCAGTGCCGCTGGCCCCGTCACCCACCGTCAGCCCCGTGTGCCTTCCCAGTGGCCCCACAGAGCCCAGCCCTGGCACTCCCTGCTACATCGCAGGCTGGGGCTCCCTCTACGAAGGTAGAGCCACTCTGACACCCTGTGGGGTGTCCCCCTCTGTGCCCTCTCATGTGCCAAGTCTCAATGCACCAAGCCAGGGCACAGAGATGTCCAGGCACAGGGGACACTGCAATCGGTGTATTGCCTGGCAGAGGGACCAGTGGCTGATGTGGTGATGGAGGCGCAGGTGCCCCTGCTCAGCCAGGAGACGTGCCGGGGTGCCCTGGGCAAGGACCTGCTCACCAGTGCCATGTTCTGTGCTGGGTACTTGTCTGGAGGCATCGATTCCTGTCAGGTAACACCTGGGCCTAAGGGACTGCCGTCACACCACCTCAAAAATCCCTTGTGGCACACAGGGCTGCTGGGCACGTACCACAGCTAGTCAATGTGGTTGGGGTCCCAGCCCAGCCCAATGGATGAGCATCTCCCCCACAGGGCGACTCAGGGGGCCCACTGGCATGCCAAGACCCCACTTCACACCACTTCGTCCTCTACGGTATCACCTCGTGGGGTGATGGTTGTGGTGAGCGGGGCAAACCGGGAGTCTACACCCGCGTCACTGCCTTCACGGACTGGCTCAGCCTCCAGATGGACTGTGAGTGCCACTGGCTGCACTGTAGGGGGGATGGAGACACCTAGAGAGGTTTCAGCACCTCATTGCAGCCCTGGTTCTCTCACAGCTGCCCCTGGCAGCCGAGAACCGAGCTGCTTCGACCTGCTGGCACTGGCCCAGCTGCCCCCAGAGCGACAGAACCGTGAGCGCGCCCGTCTCTGCACCTTCTATGCCGGATCCTGCCGGGCACCTCAGGGCCGGGCCACCTGTGCCCGCCTGGCTGAGGAGACCTGCCGTGCCAGGATAAGACGATGTGGTGAGCTGGGGGACTGTGGCAGGGCTAGGGTGTGGGGAGGGACCCCATTTCTGGCAGCATGAGGCTGGTGTGGCACCAGGGCCATGTGCCCACAGAGTCCTCTCTGGCACAGAGCTGCACTCCTACGCCCAGACACTGGTGGATCTCCTGCGCCAGGCTGGGGACTTCATCCGAAACCAGTTTGATTTCTCCTTCCTCAGCCGCACTCTGCCCCAGCTCCTGGGCAAGATCTATGGGCATTTCTTCCCTCCCCGTGTCCGCAGGGATATCCCAGGTACTCTTCTGTGCTGGACCACCCCACATCCACTTGGGGTCCCATCAGTCTCCCCTGAGCTGATGGCTGGAGCACCAGCAGCCTGCCCTGTCACCCCCATGGGATTCCCCTTCCCTTTGTCTCTCCTGTCTCCTTCTTGTCCCCTCAGACCTGGCTGTGGCAGGGGGCCACTCAAGGCCCACAGCAGACGGACCCCAGAAAGTCCCCACCAGGTGAGGCATGGTCGGCATTGGACGAGGGGCCAAAAGGGTTGGGGAGGTGGTCAAGATGACAGTGGACACTGGCATGGCTTTTGGAGACAGCCTGAACACAGGGGTCCTGTTTCTCCTGCAACCAGGGCACCCTCCCAGGGGTGCCCAGTGGGGTGCACAGGGTGGCACTGCCCTGTGATGGCTGCTGCTGGACACCAGTCTGAGCTCACCTCATGTGCTTGCAGGTGGGGGGCCAGGCGGCTGCCCCCCTTTGCAGACCTCTTTGGGGCAGTGGGACCCCAGTTGCAAGACTGGGTGGAGGCACTGAGGACCATGGAGGGGAGCAGTCCCCCAGTGCCCACAATGGACAGGGAACAGCTCCCCGGGGAGACGCAGCTCTTTCTGCAGGTATGTGGGGAGGGACAGGCTGGGGGATCCCCTACCCCTCTGGTGACTGTGCCACCAGGGACATCCCATGGGTCCATTGTCCCCTGTGCAGCCATCTCACTTTACCACTACAAAGGGGGCATCTCATCCTCCCCAGCTGAAACCAGTGCTCCCAGTCCAGGCAGTGCAAAGGCAGCTGTGGGTCTGACCCTGTAGCTTGGGATCTGACCCAACACAGCCACAAGCAGTTGCATGTCCCCAGTGCCCCATCTGACACAAGCCCAGCCGTGCCCTGCACTCTGCCACTGGGCACCTGGTTGTTCTCAGAGGTGTCCTGTGGGTGCCCCATCACCCTGCCTTCCCTTCAGCAGGGTGAGGATGTGGTGGAGGAGATGGTGGGACAGGGACGAGCCTTCCTCACCCAGCTGCGGGCAGAGTTGGACCTTGGCACTGCCCTGGAAACTATGGAGCCACGACAGGCACCCGGAGAGCTGGCAGGGACCCCCCTGCCAAGCCGTGAGCCCTGTGAGCCTGGAGGGTCTGGGGGCAGTGGGATGTCTACCCTCTGGCTGGCTCCGTGCCCGGACAGTGCCTACCGGCCGTGTCCCTACCGGGAGTGTCACACCTCCCTTGGTGGCAGGGTCTGCACTGAGGGAGAAACGTGAGCTGATGTCCACAGAGCTGCCCAGGGTGGAGGAGGAGGAGGAGGAGGCAGGTGCCGGCAAAGGTAAGCTCCCACAAACCCTGTGGGATGCCACGTGCCACCATAGGGACAGTGACAACCCCAGCCTCAGCCTTGCACCCTGGTCCCAGGATTGCTAGTCCCATTTCAGTGGGACAGCCCTTGGTTATATCCCTTTCCACAGGGACCCATGCTCCCATAGTGTCCCCAGAGCAAGGGTGCTCCTCCCTAGGCTGGGCCACAGCATGGAGTCCCCACAATTCACCCCGATGTCCCCCTCCATGTTTCTCCTGCCCATTCCCGGGGTCGCAGCCTGCCCCAGCCTCAACGAGTCGGCAGTGCGGGTGGGTGCGGTGCGTGACCTGTACGCCTGGGTGCTGCAGGTGCCCGAGACTGACCTGGCCATGACCT
>NW_021940207.1:2949553-2983892 GCF_001715985.3 Manacus vitellinus | reverse complement strand
AATAAATGCCACCCCCCAGCCCATTACTGTCCTGCTCTGCCTCTGGCTCCCCCAGGGGATTCATGGTGCTGTTGTCTCCCTGCAGATCCTCGTGGACCTGGGCTCCAAAAACACCAAGGGACTGTACCGGGCGCAGGTGCGGGCCACTGTAGGGGGCCGCCCCACGGCCTTCACTGGCCTTGTGGGGCTGGAGAGCGACTCGCTGGCCCGCAGCATGCCCGGCCTCGTCGCTCTGGCGCTCGAAGCGCTGAAAACCTAATGGTGCCCCTGGGGCAGCGTTCCAGCATGGGGAGAGGGCACTGAGGCAGGTGTCCCTTATGTCCTTCAAACACAGTCCCCTCCCTGCCTCAGGCTCTTCCGCCCTCATCGTGCCCCAACTTCCCTCTTCCCATCAGCACTTCCTGACTTCCCCTCAGGGCAATGGTGCCCCAGGCAGTACCTGGAGCACCTCAGCCAGGAATCACAGTCTTCCTCTCTCCTGGGACCACCCAACCTGGCAATCCTCACCCCATCCTAACCCCATTTTCCCCAAAGGTACCTGAGCTGTTATTTATTTGTACAGAGAAGGTTTATTTTTCAATAAAGAAGGGCTCTATTTTCCAGTAGCCAGTGAGTGTGAAGCAAGCATGCCATGCAGTGCCGATGAGGTGGGTGACAATGGAGAGACTTTCCAGTGGGGCTATGACATCTCATTGCATCTCCCCCTTCCCATGTACCCCGTACCCCGAAGCGATGCCCCCAGCCTTGATTCCTGCTGCATCCAACGTGGAACAGACTCCCCACACCCTCACTGGGGGTTGGACACCCCTCCTGCCCACTGCAGCATCCATGGCACAGCACTGGTGCTCATCCCTGGTGACACCCCATCAGGGACCCACGTGAAACCTGCCAGTGCAGGGGCCAAGTGTGCCCTGGGCCATTGGTGGGTGGCAGGGTGGTGCCACCCCTGTGCTTGGGCATCAGTGGGTACCAACCCCTCCCACCTGTGGGGACTCTGCCACCCCGAGCAGCATCACTGGGACTGCTGAGCAGCAGGGAAGGGACCGCTCCTCCCCGTGCCCAGCAGTGCCCGTGTTGCGGTGCCCAGGCTCAGGGTGATGAGCTGTCACCCGTGAGGCTGGTGAGTCCAGCTGTGCCTGCCTGTCTCCCCTTCCCTGCACGCTGGGGTGCCGGAAGAGAGGGCTGGGAGTGGGTATCCGGTGCCGGTACCCTTCCCCCTCAGCACCTGGCACCATCCATCTCCTAGTCTGTCCGGCAGCCGGACATCCGCTCGGCCAGGCCAGGCGGGGAGGCAGCCAGGGCCTGGCACGGCGCGAGGGCACCGCGGGCACCGCATGGGGAACCTGTCGCAGCAGCTGGCCCTGCTCGGGGCACTGATGCTGTCGGGTGAGCGGGGTCTGGGACATGGGGTGTCCTATTGCTGGGGGATTCCAGGCTCCCTCAATGGGGTCGGTGGGACGGTGGCAGGGTCCAAACAGGGCACAAGGGTCCCCAGGGCCACTTTTTGGGTATTACCTGGCAGAATCCCCTCATTGTGCGTCCCTTGTGCTTCTTTCCCAAAGCCGTGTCCCAGCCCAGTCCATGTACTGTCTGTTCCCTGTGTCACTGTATCTGTATGTCCCTGTGTGTGCCTGTCTGTGTGCACAATGACACCAAATCTCTGACCACGTGCCCCTGCATACACTGGGTCCATGTCCATGAGTGCATGTGTGCCTCTGTGTGTGCATCCACCTATGTGCACAATGCCACTGGATCTGTACCCAAGTATCTTGTGTCTGTGTGTCCCTTTGTGTGCTAGGTCTGTATTTCTGTGTCCCTGTGTCCATGCCCATGTCTTTGTCCTATGCCCATGTGCTCCCAATGTGCTCCCGCAAGTCTGTCATTCCTGCATGTCCATGTCTGTGCTCCTGTGCAGCACAAACATGCAAAGTCCTGGCCTGTTCCTGTCTCCTACATTCTTATACCGTCCTATGGGGTGGCACTGGGCCCAGTAGCCCCACTAGCCCCCTGGTTTGCCTGACTCCACACCCCCAGGTGGGCTCTGCGTGAACCAGGAGGAAAGGCTCATCCACCACCTCTTTAAGGAGAAGGGCTATGACAAAGAGGTGCGTCCTGTTGTCTCCACTGATGAGGTCGTGGACGTCTACCTGGCCCTCACCCTCTCCAACCTAATCTCACTGGTGAGCCCCAGTGGGCAGTGCCCACCGTGGGGAGCCCCACAGCCATGCCTCCCCCCCAGGGCTGGCTGGGTGCCACCCCTGAGGCTGCTTCTCTTTCACTCTGCTGCTGAGTGCTGGGGGTCCTGAGCTGTCAGGACACCTTGGCATCTCACTGCCCCACACTGTTGTTGCAGAAAGAAGTGGACGAGACACTCACCACCAGCATATGGCTCGAGCACGTGAGTAGGGACAGGTGTCATGGCATCAGTTGTGCCACCACGGGGTGGCCCAGCATGGTGAGGGGGTGACCTGGGGATCCTCCCCTTCAGGGCTGGACCGATTACCGCCTGCAATGGAACAAGTCCGACTTTGGGGACATTGGGGTGCTCCGCCTGCCAGCAGACATGCTGTGGCTGCCTGAGATAGTCCTGGAGAACAAGTGAGCTGTGCTTCAGTTTCCCCTCCCAAATCCCCTGAACTGTGCCTGGTGCATGCCCAGGGCTCCCCTGGCCCCTTCCCAGCCCCACCATCACCTTGTCTCTCTGCTGGCACAGCAACGATGGGCTCTTTGAGGTTGCCTACTACTGCAATGTCCTCCTCTACGACACGGGCTATGTCTACTGGCTGCCACCTGCCATCTTCCGCAGCACCTGCCTCATCAACGTCGACTTCTTCCCCTTTGACTGGCAGAACTGCACCCTCAGATTCAGGTGCTGGGCTGCTGGGTCAGGGCAGCAGGGTGGGCATCCCATCCCCCTGTGGTGCCTGCTGCTGCTAGCACCCTCCCCTTGTTGTTGGGGCACAGCAAGGTGGGGGTCTGCAGGTGACCCGGTGGCCTGAGTCCGTCATGCTGGAGGTCAGGGTGGGTGGGTGGTGTGTGCCCAGTAGCAGCTGCAGCTCCTCACTGCCTGTCCCCTGTGGTCCAGGTCACTGGCATACAGTGCCCTGGAGATCAACATGCACTTGAAGACAGACACCGACCTGGACACAGGCAAGGATTACCCAGTGGAGTGGATCATCATCGACCCCGAAGGCTTCACAGGTAAGGCTTGTGCTCTCTGCCACGTCCTGTGGCAGCAGGACATCCTGTGCAGGGCTGGGTGCCACTCTAGAGTTGGGGCACTCTGTCACGGAGACACCCATGTACCTGGGGCTTTTGCACCCTGGCACCCAACCCACCAGACTTGGAGTTACCCAGACCCTGGATGGGGAGATCAGTGCTGGTGGGGCTGGTGAGGATGGTCATGGCAGGTGTCCCCCATGCCATGTGCTGTCCCATGTGCCCTGGCAGAGAATGGGGAATGGGAAATCATCCACCGCCCAGCCCGCAAGAACATCTACCCTGACATTCCCCCTGACACCAGTGAGCACCAGGACATCACCTTCTACCTCATCATCAAGCGCAAGCCACTCTTCTATGTCATCAACATCGTCATACCCTGCATCCTCATTGCCTTCATGGTCATCCTTGTCTTCTACCTGCCTGCCGACAGTGAGTGAGCCCTGCAGCATGGGAGTCACAGCCCTGGGGCACCTCCATGTCCCACACCTGCACCATGTCCTGGGACATGGGGATACCCCAATGCTCAGCACAGGGATATCCCAGTTCTGGGATATCCCCATGTAAGACACTGTCATCCCAGCCAGACACCCTAGCAGAGGCACACCTGGGGACAGGATACCCCATGTGGGACCCTGGTGTACCCCCATGACAGAAAACCCGATATGGGGCACTGTATGGTGGGACACTGGAAGGGCAACCGTGGCACTGGGGATATTGGGAAAGGCACATGGGGCAGGGTTTTCCCTGAGCTCACCTGCTCTCCAGGTGGTGAGAAGATGACCCTGGTGATCTCAGTGCTCCTGGCCCAGTCTGTCTTCCTCCTTCTAATTTCCCAGCGCCTGCCTGCCACTTCCCACGCCGTCCCCCTCATTGGCAAGTGAGTCCTGAGCACCACTGGGTGTAGAAGGGACATTGTGGGGTCTCCATGGTGCCAGAGGGCAGCTCTGCCTGTGCCCAGCCCCTGTGGCAATCCCAGCTCCAAGTCCATGCTCCCTACCAGGTATCTGCTTTTTATCATGCTTCTGGTGACAGCTGTGGTGATCATCTGTGTTGTGGTCCTCAACTTCCACTTCCGCACCCCCAGCACCCATGTCATGTCTGACTGGGTCAAAGAGGTGAGAAGGGTGTGGGTGTCGTGGTGGGTACCGGAATGACACTGTGCCCCACGGAGGACACGGGACAGCACAGCACATTGCAACAGGGTGTCCCATCTCTGCCACATGTAGTCTGTGGACAGAAAGTGGGGACAAGGTGGCATCGCACTGGGGAGGTGTACAAGGGACCTGACAACCCCTCTTGTGTCCCAGGTCTTCCTGGAGAGCCTGCCCCGGCTGCTGGGCATGACACAGCCGGACGAGAGCCCGGCGGGTGCCCCGTGCATCCGGCGCTGCAGCTCCGCTGGCTACATCGCCAAGGCAGAGGAGTATTTCAGCGTCAAGTCCCGCAGCGAGCTCATGTTCGAGAAGCAGTCGGAGCGGCACGGGCTGGTCAGCCGCGTCACCCCTGCCCGTGAGCCACAGCCCCTCCATGGGGACATGGGGAAGGGTGGTGAAGCGGGGGTCACCAGCGGTGGCAGCCCTTTGGAGCCTACCTCACTGCCTCCTTGCCCCCAGGTTTGGCGCCGCAGGGCACGGTCACAGGCGACGAGCAGCTCTACGAGCACATAAAACCTGTCATTGACAACGCCAACGACATTGTCAAGCACATGCGGGACGAAAACAGCTACAACGAGGTGGGGCCATGGGCACTGGCAGGGCAGAGGGGGCTCCCTGTGCCCACTGTGCCCCCCACTGCCTGGCTCCTGGCTCTCTCCCCAGGAGATTGACAACTGGAATCGTGTGGCCCGGACCCTGGACCGCCTCTGCCTCTTTCTCATCACCCCCACGCTGGTGGTGGGCACCCTCTGGATCTTCCTCATGGGCATCTACAACCACCCACCACCGCTGCCCTTCGCTGGAGACCCCTACAACTACCAGGAGGAGAACAAGCGCTTCGTCTAAGGGGTGTGGGGGGGTCCCATGTACTTCTCCCCCACCTGCCTTGGCTTGGGAAAATAAAGCTGGATGTTTCTTGCCATGGGGCACTGAACTGGTGGCTTCTCTCAGTGTCCCCCACTGGGCATGATGCCCACCCTGAGCACTGTGTGTGTGCTGGGGAGGGTGATGCCCATCCAGGGAATGGGTGCTGTTGGGTGTCCTGAGCACGGTGAACCTCAGCTGTGGCTGGAAGGGGTGATTTCCAGAGGGGTGTGGTGGTACCAGCCCTGCTACCCCTGTGGGCTGGGCACTGGGGGCAGGATGGGCAGGGGAAGGGGATGTATCCCCCCCTAACATAACACTATCCCATGCAGACCCACTGCAGTGAGCAGAGATGCCATCAGTGCCCACATTTCCCCCCGGCCCCCATGATCCCCCAGCCAAACCCACAGTGTCCCCCCCAGCACACCCCATCCAGCAGTGCAGAGCTGGGGGTCCAGAGGGTTGTCTTCTTCCCCAGCTCAGCAGTGGGATGCCAGGGCTCTGGTTTCAGGGGCACAGCTGACGTCCCCCCACCGGCAGTGGCCCAGGACAGCTGTCACATCTTCTCTGCTGAGCCAGGAATCTCACCACCCCCCCATTCCCCCGCAACGTGGCCCCCCTACAAGGGGCCTGGCAGCATTTGAACCTCCAGGGTGGGCATTACTCTCTGAGAGTGGTGGGACTTGCCTGCCCCTTCCTCACCCTATGCTCTGTGGGCAGCCACTGCCCTGGTGGTGACAGGAGGTTCTGGCAGCGTGGCACTCGTTTTCATAACCCATGGGCACCTGGGTTTCTGCTGGAAGGAGATGCACGCCTCCATGGGGGACATGTGGAAACTGAGGCACGGAGCTTAATTTGCCCCAGCCCCAATCCCAACCCCTCTGGCACAAAATCTCAGAGGAGCTTCCCAGTAAACTGGCATCACCCCACCAGCGGGGGGAGGTGGGTGGTCACCCGTTCCTCCCCAGCCCCCGTGGCTGTTGGGAACAGCTGACGGTAGGAGGGGACAGCTGTCCCATCCCTCCGGGCGCCCGGCCCAGAACAGCGCCGGGCGGGCGGTGGAGCAGAGCCCCAGCCCCTGCACCCCACGGCACCGCCATGCGCTGCCACGGCCTCCTCCTCTTCCTCTGCGCCCTGGCAGGTAAGGGGTGCCCACCCCAGGGAGAGGCCTGGGAGGGGGAACTGGCCACCCCCCACCTTTGCACTGGGGGGTTTGTCACCCCTGGGAGTACAGTGCCATGCACCTTCCCATCGGGGTGTCCCCGTGCTGGCAACCTGCTGTCCCCATGTCCTGCCCTTGGAGAGGTCCCTGGGGTGAGTGGGGCGGGGGATGTGGGGGGGATGCACCCCCCCCTGCTGCATGCAGGGCACTGACTCGATTGTCAGGCTCACAGAGCTGAGTGTGCACGCTCACAGTAACAGACCTGGGCATCCCCTCCCCATGCACACCCCCTGTCTCCCCCTCAACACATCAGGTCTTGGGGGCATTGGTGGTCCCACTTTCCCCACCCCGGGGTGTTCCCTTGGCATGTGTCCTCTCCAGGTGTGGGCTGCAGGAACCAGGAGGAGAAGCTGCTCCAGGACCTCATGAGCAACTACAACCGGCAACTGCGCCCGGCCCTGCGAGGGGACGAGATCATTGATGTCTCCCTCAAGCTCACCCTCACCAACCTCATCTCCTTGGTGAGAGAGGTCCCCTGGCACCCATAGTGGGAGAGGATTTGTCCCCACATGTGGGGCAGCAGATGGGGCATTAAACCCACCTCCCTCCTTCATTCCCTGCCAGAATGAACGAGAGGAGACCCTCACCACCAACGTCTGGATCGAGATGGTGAGACCCCTCACCTCCAGGCAGGATCACCCCCTGCCATGTTTGCACCTCAGGGTGGCACGCCATGGAGGGCTGGCACTATAATCTGCACCCCCTTCTGTGGGGGGCTGAGTCCATTTTGTGGGCAGTACAGGACAGACAGCTCACAATCTCCCTTGTCCTGGGGAGCACCGTGACCCCTCTTCCTTTGCTCTGCTTCCTGCAGCAATGGTCCGATTATCGCCTGCAGTGGGACCCTGAGAAATACGACAACATCCAGCAGCTGCGGGTGCCCTCCACCATGGTCTGGCTGCCTGACATCGTTCTGGAGAACAAGTACATGACAGGGCAATAGGGACATAACCCCACACAGGGGTGGCAGCTGCCCCCCAGGCACAATCTGGGGCTGAACCCACCCTTTTCCCCCTCAGCATCGACGGGACGTTTGAAATCACTCTCTACGCCAACGTGCTGGTATCTCCTGATGGCAGCATCTACTGGCTGCCCCCTGCCATCTACCGCAGTGTCTGCGTCATCCACGTCACCTACTTCCCCTTCGACTGGCAGAACTGCACCATGGTCTTCCAGTGAGCATGGGCTCCATGGCAGGTCTTCCTGGGACACAGGGATTAGCATGGGATGCCCATCTTTGCCCTGGGGCATTGAGCCCAGATAAATGGCAGATAAATGCCACCTACCTGTCCCCTGCTACCTGGCAGTAGGCACCACAGACAAGTTAAGCACCCCAAAGCAGAGCTGGAAATGCAGCATGACCTGGTGCCACACTGGCACCCTTTGCCCATCCAGGCCATTGCATGCCAGCCTCTGCCACCACTTTGTCCCTCCCCAGGTCCCAGACATACAGTGCAAATGAAATCAACCTGCTGTTGACAGTGGAGGAAGGCCAGACCGTGGAGTGGATTGTCATCGACCCCGAGGCTTTCACAGGTAACACTGCAGCCCCCCATGGCATAAGTATGTCCCACCAGGAGGGGTATCCAACTGGTCTGCTGCCATGCTGGTGGCTGCCAAAAGCAGGGCTTCAGGGACTATTAGCAGCCCCCACCATTACATAGGCACTTAAGTTATTAGTGGAAGCGGGAGTGTAGGAGAGATTTGTTTTTCTAACCCCCCCCGGCTCGGGGCTCTCGCTGCCTGGCAGCCGCTCCTGGAGAGCACTGCTCCTGCAAGGTTGATTGATGCTGGGAACGTAGCTGTCATGGCCAAACAATGACGTTTTCCATCACATTTTAATTGCATATTGAAGGAACAAAATGCTTTTCGGGCAGCGAGATTTATTTTTTCATTACCGGCCTGAGTTGCGATCTTGACTGGGAAAAAATCTATCGCTCCCGTGGAGAGCAGGGGAGAGCAGTGTGCTATCACCCAGTGTCACACTCAGCTTCCCTCTGTGGCACCCTGGAAATGGGGAGATGGGGGCACCCCAGCCCCACACCTAAAAGCCCTGAGAGCCCCCAAGGGGCTCAAGGTGCCCCATATGTGCCCAGCTGCCCCATCCAACAGCTTTTTGGGGTATTTTGCACAGGCACCATGGCATGTTGCACAGTGCTCATCTCCCTTCCAAGTGGCTCTAGCACTGTGCCCAGCCTGGCTGCCCTGTGGGGCTCATGATAATCACCAGTCCTCCCCTTCCTCCCCTACTTGGACTGGGGGGCTGGCAGCCCCAGTGCCCCCACTGGGGCAGTGGGGCTCATGTGGCACCGTGGTGATGCAGAGAATGGCGAATGGGCCATCAAGCACCGCCCTGCTCGGAAGATCATCAACTCAGAGCACTTCACCCCAGATGACACCCAATACCAGCAAGTTGTTTTCTACCTCATCATCCAGCGCAAGCCGCTCTTCTACATCATCAACATCATCGTGCCCTGTGTCCTCATCTCCGCCATGGGCGTGCTCGTCTACTTTCTGCCCGCCAAAGGTACACACTGGTGCTGTGCCCACTGCAGGCATGGGGATGTGCAAGGGGGTAGCAACACGTCAGGAGGGGCTCCTTGTCCCATCAGTGTCATCTCTCGCCTGCTCCTGTGATATCTGGGGGGAGATTGTGAATTTCCAGGTACCCCTTGATTAAAGCCTCAAGGCAGGACTTGGCCAGTTCAGCTTTGGGGTGGGGGCTTTTTGCCTAAGGAGGGCAATGCTCACACCACTGCCCCATGCCAAACTCTGCTTTTCCCTCTCCTTGGCAGCGGGTGGGCAGAAATGCACCGTCTCCATCAACGTTCTCCTGGCCCAAACTGTCTTTCTCTTCCTCATTGCCCAGAAGGTGCCCGAGACCTCCCAGGCTGTGCCACTCATTGGGAAGTAAGTGACACATGGGGACAGGGGTGCCAGCTCTGTTGTCACACTGTGCCAGCAGGGTCTTCAGGTGCTGTGCAGCAGCCAGTGCCCAGGGACAGGACCCTGGCGCAGAAATAACCCCCAGCTCAGGTAGGGCTATCACTTGCTCATGTCCCACTGCCAGTCCCCAACTTCCAGCCCAGAAGGGCACTGAGAAGGACCTTGCACATCCATAGCTTGTGACCCAGCAGCCCCACATGAGGCTCTGTGCCCTCTCTCCAGGTACTTGACCTTCCTCATGGTGGTGACAGTGGTGATCGTGGTGAATGCTGTCATTGTCCTCAATGTCTCCCTGAGAACACCCAACACTCACTCCATGTCCCCGAGAGTCCGCCAGGTACCTGCTGTCATCTCTCTACCCTTTACACATGGGGAATGGGATGGGTATTTGGGGATTGAGGCCAGGTCCTTCACGGAGCAGGGTGGCAGGCATGCCTTCATCTGAGTGCAAGTCCTGGCATAAAGATGTCCCCAGTGGATCACAGAGTGCCACTAAACCCCTCCAAGTCACTCCCAACACTGGGGAGCAGCAGGTGTCAACACGCCCAGCATCCCAGTAGCACAAGGGTACTCCACGGGGATGCTCCAGGCAATGCCAGGGGACCCAATGGCACCCACTGGGTGTGAGGGGGTCATATCCCCTCAGGTAACACTGTGTCCAGGTGTTCCTGCACCTCCTGCCTCGCTACCTGGGCATGCCTGTGTCAGAGGAGACACCAGGGCCACCACAAGCTGTCCGGAGATGCAGCTCCCTTGGGCTCATGGTGAAAGCTGACGAGTACATGCTCTGGAAAGCCCGGACCGAGCTGCTCTTCGAGAAGCAGAAGGAGAGGGATGGGCTGATGAAAACTGTGCTGGAGAAAATCGGTGAGTGTCCCCAGGGGGTTGGCACCTTCCTGTGAAGCTGGGCAATGTGCCATGGGGCCGAGCGCTCACTGGTGCCCGCTGTGCTGCCTCTGCTGCTCGTAGGACGTGGCCTGGAGAGTGGCAGTCCCCAGGACTTCTGCCAGAGCCTGGAGGAGGCAGGTCCTGAGATCCGGGCATGTGTGGATGCCTGCAACCACATCGCCAACGCCACACGGGAGCAGAACGACTTTGGCAGCGTGAGTCAGGATCGGGGGGAGAGGGACTCACGTGGGGAGCACTGGGGACAGCCCTCACCCTTCTTGTGCCACTGGCAGGAGAGCGAGGAGTGGATCATGGTGGGACAGGTGATCGACCGTGTCTGCTTCTTCATCATGGCCTCTCTCTTCGTGTGTGGCACCGTTGGCATCTTCCTCGTGGCTCACTTCAACCAGGCACCTGCCTTGCCCTTCCCTGGAGACCCCAAGCCATACCAGCCACAGTGATGCCTGCAGGCACCCACCAGCCCTCTTGCTGCCAGGACTGCTGGAGCCAGGGGCTGGGAACCCCTAAAGTCCCCTGGCTGGCCAAGATCCCTGTGGGCACTGCAGCTCCTGGTGCCAAGCACAGCACAGAGGGAGGGCTGGGAGTGGTGGGTCTGCCACACCCCAACAGTGGTGGAGATGGGGAAAAGGGGAACACGGGGTCACCATGCTGTGCTAAATGTGGAAATAAAGCCTGTGACAGTCTTGCAAGCCTCCATGGCATCTTTGCCCCATGCCCAACCCTCTTGGGCAGGCTGGATGCGCCACCTGTTGTGGGCTGGCCACGCACCTCTAGGTCACACAGTCCTGTGAGACGAGACACAGGGGGCCCAGAGCAGAGACAGGCATCCATCTTGCACTAGCAGCAAGAGCCACATTTCCCCACTGCAAATTTACAGCTTCGAATCCACAGCAAATGGGGCCCCTGGAATCCTTTGCCATGGCAATGAGGCAGGAATGCCAGCTGCAGCCCCCCATTCTGGAGCAACAGCAGAACCAGGATGGGATTAGGGGCAGCTAACTTCTCCTCCATTTATGCCCTGGCTGTGGCTCTTGGGACAGATGAAGTGCTGTCCTTGATCCCTAGCAAGTAGCTTGAGGTGAGAAGACCCTGGGCCACCAGGCACTAAAACCTCCTCAGGGATGTGTACCCCTTGGCATCCATCCTGTTACAAGCACCAGCACATGACTTCCTACCCCATCAGCCTTCCCTGCCCCATGGGATCATCATCTCTGTCAAGCACAGCCCCTTCCCCCCACCCCAGCAATGCCACATCTCCCCCAGACCCCTCAGTGACCTCTAGGGCCCCCTGGCTTTGTCCCTGCTGGCAGGGGAGATGAGAGAGGTCAGCTTGGGAATGGTGACAAGCAGCATCTGCTCCTCTGTGATCCAGCTCATACCACCTGTGCCTGGCTCTGGGATGTGCTGTGTCTCCATCCACCTCACAGTCCCAGTACCAGTTGTCTCTGCTGCTGCTGGGAGAAAACCAGCTGGTTACTGCCTGCAACTGCTCCTGGTACTGCCTGCCAGAGCTGAGGGCCTTGCAGGCACAGATGGAGGAGGGAGGCAAATACCCAATAGCTGAGACATCACCTCATGGACACCTGCAGCCTGGTCATGGCCTAGAAATACCCCGGCTGTGCCAGTCTGCCTGTGTACTTTCCAGGGTGGCTTTTCCTGCCCTATCCCTGCAAGATGTGTAGTGCCCAGGGCACCGAGACTGGGTGGATCCGGTGCTCCAGGCTGGCACCTTGAAGGAGGTGGGGATGGCACGCACCAGTGTAGGCAGGAGTGCCCAGAGAACCTTGGCTGGGTCCTGCCCTCATCCTCCCATGGGGGCGCAGCCCTGTGGCCACGACCCAGGTGAGGTGACCAGGTCCTGGGGCACTGTACTCTGAGCCACAGACCTCCTGCTGGAAAGTGATGGCACTGCACAGTACTCCTGTGGCTAAAGGGACACTCTCCTGGCCAAGTGTTCCCAGCCCAGGAGAGCCAGGAGCTTCTGTAAGCTGCCCAAACCAAAGCACCAGGCACACCTGCAGCCCCTGGGCCTTCTGTCCCTGAGAAGGTGCAGTATTAATGAGCTCTGGTCTGTCTTTGCCTGGCAATTTCCCACTGATTCCCGTGTCCCTGTTGCCTTGCTGCCAACCTCCAGGGCCAGGTACTGTCCTCTACTTCTCCCTGCTCCACAGAGACGCTGCTTCTTCCAGCAAGTTCAGGCTTCAGTGTGTCCATACAGCACAAGTGGAAATGGATGAGCTCTTCCAGCCTGCCAGAGCATGTGACCAAAACCACACTCTCCACCATTACCAAGCAGTGGTTTTACCAAGCCCTCAGGAGATCTCTGAGGTTTATCACCACACCAGAGATAAGAACAGAGAAATAGCCAGCATGTCCCAGGTCTCGGGCAGCAGATGTGCCTTGCAGGATCTGGTGAGGGAATACCTTGCAGGTGCAGGGTGCTGGGGCGAGTTGCAGTGAGAGACAAAAAGCCTCCCCAGCATATTATCAGCCTCATGTGCCCACACTCCATCAGGAAGCACTAAGACAAGGCAACAGGATCCTCCAAGCATTTCCCAACTGCTCCCCTCCAAAACTGGGGACTCCTTTTTCTCTGTGGGCTGGGAAGAGCCATCAGTCCCCACTTGAGCAGCTGTAGCCAGAGACACCCAGGGCCTGTGAGCCCACCACAGCTCAGCATCTCCTTGGAAAAAAGAGCCCAAGCAGATGCTCTTCTTTGGGCTCCAGAGCCCTAAGGGGTTCAAAGCCCTTCCACTTTTCCCAAAGGCCACTTTGCAGGAATCTGAGGAAATTTAAGGGTGTACAAAGCCTTTGGGATAAGGAAAGCAGGGAAGGTCCTGACTCACTGCAGATTTGAGGCTCCCGTGGCTAGAAACTTCCTTCCTGACTGAAGAGGACCTGAAATCTTTTTCTAGAGCTTGATGGAAGCTCCCTCCCCTCCCAAGCAACCCCATGCTTGTATTTTCACCGCTCTTATTAGCAGGACACAGCAGACCACAAACCAAAAGTCCTGCTCAAAAAACAGTTTGGCTCCCCTCCCCTCCAGGCCATAGGAGGTACCAGACCTGGTGCTTGGCACTGATCAAACACTGCTTTCCTCCTGATCTCTGGAAAAGTTGTAGCCTTAAAGAGGACAAACTCCACGCCCAGCCAGCTCTCTCCCTTCAAGGCTGAGCAACAGGAACCACTGCTGAGTTCCTCCAAATCTCAACCACAGTGGCAGTGGGAGGAGAGGAACAGCCTCCCAGAGAAGGGCTCTTCCACAGCTCACTCACAAAGCCTATTTGAAGGCAAGCACAGCAGGACCGCAGCACTTTCAGATTTAATAGCAAGCCTGCACTCATCAGCACCAGCTTAGACACGGGGCATCAGAGGCGAGAAGTGGGGGAGTACATGAAATAGCAGAGGTGGACGTGACACGCAGCTGGGCACAACAACGGCACTAAAGCCCCAAGTGATGCCATCTGCAAGAAGCTAAATGTGCTGTGAATAAAGGAGCCTGCAGCTAGTATTTCAGCCCTGCCTTGCAAGGCTATTTTTGCTTAGATTGCCAAAATGTAATTACAACTAAATCCCCCCTAACAAATACTGGAGAGCAGCAGGGGAGAGTTGTATTTAAAAGGAATCTTAAGTAGCAGCCGTAGTAATACCTGATCGCAGCAGGGAAAACAAACTGTGCCTCAAAAAGAGCATTTGGTTGAGAGCTGGTGACAAACAAGTGGCAAGAGCAGGAACAGGACCATGGGGTCTCAAGAAACATGGAGAGGGATGCCACCACAGCTTGGGGAACACAGCCAGATGCCAAGTGCCTGACCACAGGGCAGTCACTGCTGTCAGAGTGCTGAATGTCTCTAGAGACAGCCTAGGACTGACACCCTCAATGCAGAAAACAAAGCCTTCAGAAGGCTGAATATTTTAGACTGCTTTCTCTGCCAGTCCTGGCTGTTTTCAGTCTAGACTTCAGTAGTAAGACAAGGAATTTGCAATTGGAGTCATGAGGCTGAAGGTCTCTCAGTCCCCAAGGCTGGTAATTGTCCCAGACATGGGCTGATAGTTCCGCAGTCACGACCAAACTGGCCCAAGCAGCCCCTTCTCCTGGGAGACTGCGCAGAGCACGTGGGGCAGGAGATGTGCCCCAGCACTGGTTGCAGACTCCCCTCCTGGGCCCAATGCAAAGGCTCTATTAAAAATGAAAGGCAATTGTGCGATTCCCCAAGGAAAAGGGGAAAAGGCTGAAGCTGTTAATGAGTACAATTAGTGTTGTAGTCAAGCAGAATCAGAGGAAATAATTAGCTCCTATTGTTTTCGTGGCATCCAAATTGCAGCCATGCTGGCTTTCCAGGCAACAACCCCTCATTCCAGCCTCACCCCAGAGGACAGGGGGTCACTCACAACCCCTGTTCTGGTCACAGCTGTCACGCAGCTATGAGCAGCAGCCTGGGCCATCCCCCTCTCCTGCTACACCCAGTGGGGGCCCAGTTTCCCAAGTGGCCAGAGACTTGCAAACCCCAGTGCACCCCAGAAACAGGCTTGGCCCAAATTCAGCCTTTCCCTGGATCCAGCACAGGGCAGCACTGCTGGCTCTCCATCACAACAGCCAGAGTCAAGGCAACTGACACCAAACATCTCTTTGTCTTAGTTTAAGGAAGCTCAGATCCCTCTTCCCAACACATAAGGCACTGCTAACCCAGAAGTATGAAGAAGAGGCAAAGACAAAGCAAATATCTCATTTTTTTAAGCAAGATGGTACATCTCTAACCCCTCTGCTCACATAACTCCACAAATACAGCAAAGTTTGGCCACCACTTGCACTTGGGGTGCTCTGCAGTTCATGCAGGTGGGCAGCTCAGGGGAAGATGCTTTATGGAGCTTGCAGAAGCAGGTCTGTGGATTTGCCTACAGAAATATCACTCCACCAAATTTCAGACAGAGCAAAAAAAAAAAAAAGAGAGACTGAAAGAAACAAAGAGACCCAATAATTTATTGGCAGAACTGAAAAGGGGCATTTGAAAACCACAGGGCTGACTCTCAACTGGGATGCTCCGCCCAGCTGCAGAGAGATTTATAATACTGGTATCCCTCAGCAAAAGGCTCCGATGTTGAGGCAGAATCCCAGAGATCCTGCATGCCATGTAGAGAAAGAGAGGAAAGTGCTGCAAGATGCGGCCCCAAGGGCACGCTGCTAATTGAAAGGCTGGCCTCCCGCCCCACTGCTAAAAAAAGTTTGTGTAAGACAAAATCGGCCTCTATTGTCACCGCTGCTGGAGGGCTTGATGGATCCTTCCTCCAGGGAGGAGTGCGAGAGTGGCCCATGAGTCCCTTCAGAGGTCGAGGGCACTGGTAGAGACCCCTCAGTGCTTTCAACATGGAGAGAGGAGCTTAGTGCCAACTCTTGTTCTCACAATGTGATTTTTGTGTTTCGAAAGCTTGAATTATCCCTGGAAAACAGAGAGAAGAAAGAGGTTAAGAGATGTGCATTCCTTCAGATCACAGCACCTCCCCATTCTACCCACCAAAGCTATCAGTGTTGCCATCCCAGTATGTCACTCAAATGCTCATTAAACCTCCTATGTAGATCTGCTTCCTAACTAGAGACTTTTCACACAAGTCAACCTGTCACTCCAGAACACTTGGAACAGCGGGAGATCCTGGTTCATCCCCACTCAATGACAAGAAAGAAGTGTCATCTCCTGTGAGCAAAGCATATAATAGAATCTGGCAACCTCCCTGATGGATTCTGTTGTTTAAACAACTTGCAAAGTCTCTTCCTTACCAAACATTTGATTTCAGGGACTCTGCTTGAAGCACAAATATACCGTCAGACCAACCTCTTCCTGCCTCTGTCCCTCGTAT
Organism: Manacus vitellinus; assembly: GCF_001715985.3. NCBI lineage: Eukaryota > Metazoa > Chordata > Aves > Passeriformes > Pipridae > Manacus > Manacus vitellinus. The sequence goes on along the minus strand of NW_021940207.1, from coordinate 2,967,722 downwards.
TTAATCATACTGTCAGCGAATTTAGCTCCCTGGTCTCTAGTACCTTAAAAGAATATCTAATCTGACAAGGGCGTTTCTCTCAAGTTTAAATAAAAGAGTTTCTTCAGCAGCTTCTACTCACATGAGTACAGCCATGAGTCACAGGGGCTACTGACAAAGAAAAGACTGCTGGTCTACAGCCTTCCTCTATAGACCTGCAGCACGGGGCAGCAATGGAAGATGGGGTTACACAAACCTGTGCGAATGCTCACTGCCAGCCTCGGTGCAGCAGCAACAGGCAAAGTGTATTTACACATTAACAGAGGGTGGTGTGTTGGAAACAAATGAAATTACAATTACTTTGAGAGGATAGGTTTGGCAGCTATTCCCATAAACAGGGACAGAGCAGTAAATTGCCCAAACCAAACACCTTGGGATGCCCCAACACAAACCAGACCAAACAGGCAGAGTTGGGCTGAAGAGCAAAGGCAGCAGCTTCAGTAGCAAGGTGCTCTGCAGGACTGTGAAATCCTTTAAACCTTTGTGTGCTGCTAGGAGCTGCACGGCAGCTGTACCAGCACAGCACAGTGCAGACTGGAACGCCTCCAGGAGGTGGGCTCGGGAGCTGGAAGTGCAGAAGGAAGTGAAAAACACTTTGTAGAGTGAAAAAAAGTTACTTTGGTATGACATGACAGCAAAAACCATGCTGGAGGCCATCTGCAGAAGACTAGGGTTCACCTTTGCACTTGCCAGCAAAGTAGGCTGTGCTGCCATTTGGGAACATGATTCAGGATTCATTAACTGAATTCTGGTTAATTTGCAACAGTGGTTTGGCTTTCTAGCCCATACTGGACTTTCACCCTTGCCATCTGTCGCCCGTGACAGCACACTTTGGTCAGTTCTTGGACATTTCCTCTTCTTTTGCCTTTACTGGTGTATCCCAGGCCCTCTGATCATTCTTGCTCAGCACAGGCAACCCAATACAGCTGAGAGCTAAATCAACTCTGCCACTGCTTTCCTATACCCTTGGCACATTTACTGCCTTCAGAGGCTGACGTTTCATCAAGTGAGCTGGTTTCCTCTTCTGGAAGGTCACCTGAATGTCATCTAACAATAGCAACACTGCTAAGGGTCTGTATAACATTTTGCAACCACTGATCCTCACAAAAAGCCAAACCTGTGAGGAGAGAGAGAGATTTTCACCCATGAGTTTGGAGCAAGCTATGGGAACACTGCTTGCTCAACACTGTTGGGGGAGGTTTTGGGAGCTCCTCAGAGCTCAGCTGTGTTGGAGCAGCTACATACCACTGCCCAGGAATGTAAATGCTTCCTTCCACCAGATTCCTCTGCTCTGGCACTCGGCAGTGCAGCGATCCCACTTGGCTACTACCAAATGCAACTCTCATGGCCAGCCTTCTTGCTGGCCCTTTTTAAGGAAAGGGCCTGCCATCAGGGAAGTGGGCACTGGAAGGGAAAAACAATCCGAGCTACAAGGCTCCCAACTGCCCTGAGCTCACCTTGGCTATTTTCTCTGCACATCTTGGCTGCCACTACCAGCGGTAGCTGGTGGTCTTCTCATTACCCACAACCTTATTTCTACATATAATAGCTACTCTGTGTCCTTTCTAAACAAGCTTTTATTGACCACTAATTTACTCTGCTCCAACCCACTGTTAAGAGCAAAGGCAGTATGTCAAGCTCTAGGTGTCTCTCTGTGTCCATCACCTGGATGTGCTTAGGATTCATTTACCACTCCATACTTGCTTACAGTCAACCCTAGGCAACACACCCAAGCTGAAGACATACCTCTCAGCCTCCCGGGACCAGGTCTGGGATGCAAGTGCCTCACACGGAGGAAGGACACATCAGCAAAAGAGCATCCAGCAAAAGAGCACAACATAAAATGCTGGTGGTCCGGTCAAAAAAAATAAATTTAAAAAATCATTTTGATCTTTGAGAAAGAACGAATAGCACAATGGGTCCACCATCAGGCCCATAAGGCAAGAGAACGTGCCAGCCCACAGGAAGAAGGTTGGAAGCTGAGAGGTATGCTATGAAGTCACATAGGAAAAAAGATGAGGCCCTACCCTGGGTGTGACAGAGGGAGGGGGAGCGTTCGATCAGCGGCCACTGCTGTTCACCAGGCCATGAAACTCCTCCCAGGCCCTGGCAAGCCAGAGGGAAAAAAAATGAAATAAAAAACAAAAAAATAGCACTTCAGATCAAAGGCTTCTTAACTTTTAACAAGAGCAGAAACATTCAATGGCGTTTGAAAGGCACTTGTCTTCAGAGAGCAAGGCAATATTCTCTGATAGCCCTAGTGGATAGAAGCATCCTTAAAACCCAGCCAAACATCTGACAGCGCGAGGCAGCTTTAGCGTTCTGCACAGACATGAAGCGTTCCCACTGGCTGCTGGTGATAAAGCCACATTAATACCCAGAGACAGGTATGACCTTCCTAGTCACAAATGGAATATCCATTTCCTATTGCTAATAAAATAGCCAATGTTACATCTTCCTGGAGGATTATCACGTTCCTTGGCTGGTTAAACTCAGCCAGTTACCGGCCTCGTGCTTTACCACATACTGCATATGCAGGTAATCCCCCCAAAAGGGGCTTCTTTTAATGCCACATGGCTTAGTTATTACGAAATTCTTCAATCAGGCAGCAGAATCCAATTGTTATTAGAGAGTCTCATTTCCTATTGTAAACCTGCATTGTTAATGACAACCCAATAAAAACATCACAGCCATTTGAAATGAAAATGTTTTCAGGTAAGTTGGAGGGACAGGCCTAACGCTGCATTCCCTGGTGGAGAACGTTACTGATAGATGAAGTTAGCAGACTGAGAAATTGCTGTCGGTTTTACAAAGGCAGCATACTGAAAGCCCTCTCAGGGAAAAGATGCTGAGGTTAATGTGAACATGACTATTACCTTCTGAGATCAGAGACATCAAAGAACCTCATAGTTCTCCATGCCCAGCAAAACAGTACTGATGCCTACAGCACATGCCAAGCCATTTTCCGAATCCACAGAGTCCAATGGAGCTGCAGGGACCTTCAAGTAAACCCAGGTCAACCATAAACTCAGATCACTCTGCAGATTTTGTTGTTGGTACTTACCAGCTACCTCACATTTTGTTTTGTGCATTGCCTCATCAGGCCACTGCAACACAAGAGGAGATTCCAGAAATGGAAACCCTGGGTTAGTCAGCATCTGTGCCAAAACCAGACCACCAGACTAGCTCTTCCCTGAGCCTCAGAATCAAGCTCCAAATCAGCATTTGCAAAAGCAGCTCAGTGTCTTATGCTCTTTCCCAGCAAAATCATAGCCCAAATAAACACAGAGACACTGTGGGTACAACTGTCTCTCTCCAGAAGAAAGTTAGGGAGAAGAGAAACTCTGGATATGAAGCCCTCTTAGCTGTTGAATATGGGTTGGAAAGCTTTGCACATCTCAAGCCTTGTCAAAAGGTCTCCACCCTCATGTCTTCCCCCCAATCTCCCAGGCCTCATATTTCTACCACATTCCCATCATCCACAATCACATCTTCTCTTTTTCCTGTCCCTTAGTCCTCCCCAAACTTGTAACTTCTGTTCTCAGCAGGAGGGACACAAGGGCAGATTATCTGTCAACATAATCAATAATTTATTACCCCTTTCAAACTAAGGAGTTCCCTGTTCCAACAGCCCAATAACATCATGCACACAGTCCTTCATCTGCCAAGTCCTCACAGACACAGAGAAAAAGCTTATCCAGCCAAGAATTCTTAAGCCAAGACCCCCATACATATTACAGCACTAATGACTCCAACTATCTGCTGACTTGACTGAAAAAATCCACCAGGATGTGTCCGCCCCGATGTACCTAAGCTATGCTAGCGGAGTGAACTGCTCTCCATCCCACACCCAGCAAGGCTGCCAGTTCAGTCCGTCTGGCAGAATCTTTACGACCTGTGACATGCCAAAGGCACAGTGCCAGAGAGACTAAGAGGTTATTTTTATGTGTAGACATTTTTAGTATCTTATTGCCGTACTGTCTGTGCAGCGATCAAATACTCAGTGAATTGATCCCCAACACTTAGATTATTCCCACTGAACAGATGGGAAATGGAAACATTAGCAGGCTAAATAAAGCCAGCCAGTGCTGTTCTTCCACACTCATTCCTGACCCACAACTGCTGAAACTTCCCACTGCCGAGGGTCAGGACCTAGGCAGGGCTCCCTTTATCCTCAGCAAGTAAGTTGGAGAAAAAAAAATGCAAAAAAGAGCCACTATCTCCTCAAAAAAAGAAAAAAGAAAAAAAAAGAGGAAGACTCCAGCAAAAAGAGGAAGAACAGAACAGTCACAGCCACTTGAACGGACTTTCCAAATCACCATTGTGCAAGCCACACTAGCTGTTTTCTCCAACCACCTTCAATCTGTATGTCATAGCAGTTTCCCTTTAGTATTTCCCTGTGCAGCCCTGCTCCTCACCATCTCCTTCCCCAGCTCAAAAAGGATTCAGAGAGTTCATAGTGCACTCATCCACCTCACAACAGGCACGAAGGTCTGATCCTTCTGGCAGCCCACATGCAACCTCCCAGCACACTGACCACTCCTAACGCTCTGCAGGTGTCCAGGACAGCACAGCCTCTTCCTAGGTGCTCCCCTTGGGATTTCTTCACAGCCAGACAAACACTTTGTGACTAACAGCTTTTAAAAAAAATAATCTAGGATGGTCCCCTAGCCTGATATAATTCTTTCACCTACCTGGCAGTATCTGTAGCAAAGGCAAATAGAGAACCCATCACGACTTTCAAATGAACAAAACTGAACTGTCACTTCTTTGGTAACAGACAGGCCACCAAGATAAGGAAGCCTTTCACAAAGTCATGCACTTCTAAATAAAGCATACTATGAGTGATGGAGAATAAATCACTGAATCCATCAATTCAAAGTCCAGGTCTATAGAAGTGCTCTTAGACTTGCAGCACCTGGAAACATTACTGGAATTGGAGAATGGAGCGATAAATGAATTAAGTCAGAACTGCAAAGACTCGGGAGAAGGACAGCTATCAGATCTGGAACCTCACTGCTCTTCTCTGGATTTTATTCCTGCTCTCAGACTTGAAGGATTGAGGGTGAAATGCAGGTCTCCAGACTGGCAAGACCCAAGGCAACCTGCCTTTCCCTGACAGGCATCAGACAGTGTGTAAGGGTCCCACTGGGCAACCATCTAACTTTAGACAAGGTTAACCCTGCACACATCATTTAAGACATGGTCAAAGGCACAGGTGACACAAGCAGGACAGCAATATTGAGGAGTTCTCCCGAGGTTTTGCAAATTGGCAAGCAAATGGAAACCAGTGCTATAAAACCGTAACAGTTATAGAATTAGCTGTACTCTGCTGTGACAAGGGAGACCTCACAAGAACTCTACCACCAGCTGACTGTCACACAAACACTGATCTTCTTGCCCAACTTCTGCCACTTCCACGGGTATTTCTCTTCCTTGTCACGTTTTTTGTCATTTCTCACTGTTTTTGTCCTGAGAACCTCAACCCTGTGGTCTTCTTACAGTCCACACCCTTATTCCCTTCATAGGCTATCTGCTTGTTTGGTAGCTAAAACAGTCTGAGGCCATTTCCTCCAACTGCCTGCAGTGAAATGAACCCAGTGCCAGCTCTATTAAGATCAACTATTCTTCTCATTTACTCGAGCCATCCCATTAGTTATCAGTGGTGACTTTGAAAGGAAAGGATAGTTTTATACCCTGCTCAGCTCTCACTGCAGCAGGCACTTACGAATAACTGAAGCTTTGTTTTCAGAAAAAGCAGCCTTGCTTTAGAGCTGACAGGACGATCCATAACGTCACACAGCAACCAAAACATTTCTGGACCAGCCCTCTCAGTGGCAGCCTGCTGATGGCCACTGGTCTGCTCCCTCCTGGTATAGGAAGCAATGTTACTGAATCTGCCTGGGATTCCTGGATGGTACTGTGGGTGAGAGCTCTCACCACAGGAGATGGTCACTGACCACACAGTTATCAGTGCAGAAAAGAAAGGCTAATCTGATTACCTCAGGCAGGGCAAAGGTGTATGCAAGACAGACAAGAACTTCATGCTGCAGTGCTCAAAAGTCAAATAATACAGTGTTCACTTCCCTTCCACCCCTCTCCGAACTGCAGTTCACTGACTACAGACACCTGACTGTTTTCAGTGGCTTCACTGAGACATCGCCAGGCTGTGCCTGGAAACATCCTGCTTTCAAAAAAGCACAGTGCCCCTCCTATGGCAGCAAAAGAGGTTGGGGTTCTTTTCTTTAATTCCAAACCACAGGAAGTACCACTGTCCATAACCCACCATCACTTCTGGACCATGTCACCTCCAAGGTTAACAACGCTGATGAACAGAACCCATGAATTGGTTCACTGCATCCTTGTGCACCTCTCTCAGTTCACCTCTGAGGGAACAAAGAGAAGTGATTTCTCTCCAGCTACTGAAACAAGGCAGCCCACAAAATGTCACATATGTACTCTTCAGGTGCTCAGCACTGTAACGTCTAAGGTACTATAAATCCCTTGGAATTAAACAGAGTCCAAGAGATTGTTCTAGCTCTCCTAGCAAGATTGGAAATTCATACAGACTAAGCTGACCCTTCCACTCGCTGGGATTTAGGCAGCTTGTCAATATCACAAGCAAGAGAAAGGACAAACACAGGAAAATTGCAATGAAAGATCTGCTTATCTAGCTAAATGCACAAGCCCCATCACTGAGAGCTGGAAGGACAGAATGCAGAACAGCTCCTTGGAATAGCTGTGATGCAACAGGTACTTTTCAGATGCCACTTGGCAGCACTGCTGCTTTCTGAAACAAAAGGGGCTGCAGCCTCACTGACAACTCATGAAAAATGGTGTCTAAAAATGATTTAATATGAAATGCATCATCACAAAAGGAATATATAAAACCTGAAACACAGGGCTCAGGTTCCACAGTGAGGGGCATGCTAGTAATTTCTACAGAAGTGTTCATTTACAGTGTGTCAAAAGCTAATCCAGGTCAATTCACCACCTAAAAGTCAAGGTTTTGAGAAATGCCTGCTCTTTTCTTGCTAAGCATGCTCCCTTCCCTGAAGCACAATCAATGCCAATCAAACCCTGCACATGAGCAGAGCTCTAGTGGAGAGATGCAGCCCATACAAATGAAAAATGCCACAAGCCCCCCCCTCAAAAGGGAGCCCTGACAAAGCCTACAGCACAGCTCTTCCATTAGAGCTTTTCATGAAACACAGCCAGAGTGTGAATATAGTGCTGGCTAGAAAGCCCTCCCGAGTCATAAATCACATGGTACATGTGCAGCATAAGTGGAGTTTATTCATGACGGACAGTATTTCAACAGGGCTTGATAGATGGGTGAGGAAAAGGAGCCAGATTTTATGGAGGATAGAACTAGTTACACAAGAGATTCTTCATTAGTGAGAGAACCTTAATGACATGAAGAGAAGCCAAGCAGAGTCAGACTGAAAGCTGGGGCTGTCCTGCTCTTCTCTGTCACAAAGCAGCCACCGTCACTTCTCTGCAGCTGCTGCCCCTTTGCTGCCTGCTGGTACCAGGCAAGGGAGGCATAAGAGGTCAGTCTGTGCATCACTACACAGAAACTCCACTGACAGCAGTTCTGCTCTGAATTTACACCAGTGCCATTTGAAGGGGATGTTGGACAGCACTGCAATCAGACTGCTGCAGCTCAAGCGAGGCAATGGGAAAAAAGGGGCTTTTTTTATGCCCTACATGGCAAAAGGTTAATTGCTTAGATCTACCTGACTAGGACATCATCAAACCAGCTTCTGTCTAACCCTCCTACCCACAGAAGAATGAGTGGGAGACGAGCCAGTTGGCCTCTGTTTAAGAACTGCTCCCAGCTGTAATCTGAACTACTAAACTTGATACCCCAAACACCTGTTATTCTCACACAAGCTCATTTTGCACCATACGTCAGCAACACAAAATGAAGCTTGGATGCTATGCAGGAAGAGAGGGCAGAAAGCACACCATGTTACACTGGTGTAGAGAAATAAAGCCACACTGCTGGATGCACCATCACTCAAGGCCTGACACCTGCCAGTTTGTAACCTACCAGTTACAAACATTGCTACAGCAGCCTTTTCTGTGCTATAAAGTGCTGGTGGCAATAGTGTAAAAGAGAAAGGCCACAACATTCCCATTCTACACTTGCTACATGAACCACCACAACAACTTAGGACAGCTGGCTCCATACACAGCTTTCCCCACAGAGACTTAGAGAAGTCAAACACCACCTTCCTCTCACCACAAAGCCGCATCACCAGTCTGCAGTCTGCTGCTGCTGAACAAGAGTAAAATACTCTGCTGTGTGTCCACGAGAGCACTTTGCTATTTCCCAACATGGACAGAGAGTCCATAGTGCCCTCTCCTGGCAGAAAGTGCATGAGAAATGTTACTGGCAAAGTCATGGAAAAAAATCATCTCCTTCCCTCCTCTTTCCCACGCACTCAGGAGGGAGGGCCACATGGAACACGATGCCTAGAGGCTGTTCCACCAAGATCTTTGTATAATTACTAATTTACCCACACTCAAAACTGGCCACAGCCAGCAGCCAGCTGTCTGCTAAAACTAAGACTGATGTCACCAAACTGTCTGACAGCACACTGATGACAGGGTGATTACGTGGAAACGACAAGCCACCATAATGAAAGGAAGTCATGAAAAGTACTTGGCACCCTGATTACAAACTAGATTAGAAAGCTCATTGCCCTATCAGTGTCTTATTAATTTGTTTCACTTCTTCCAGGTGCACCTTTTCAAGTGTTAATTGAACCAATATGACCTAATCAGTGTATTAGTTTATAAAACTTAAGAAAAAAAGAAAAAAAATTACATAACTCACCTCTAACTAATACCTATATATGCAATTTTGCGTCACTTTGTGGAAAATAAAAGTCACCCTGAATGGCCTGGTATGGTAAGCTATAACACATTTATTTAAAAATACAGCTGTCCTCTCTGTGTACCGTGATCTTCTAGTCTTGTTAAAGAGCCTCTGTCACCAGGGCCTGGAAGACTTAATATACGACGTTTATTATGATTAGAAATCATTTGTACAGCACTGTAAATTCACACAGCACTTTCCCAAGACCATTTATAAGTCTAATGGCACTATAAATCCCCGTTAGCTTCCGCACTTTATTCCCCAGAATCTCTTTTTATTCAAATGATCTCGTCCCCCCCCCCACTGCAATCTTGTCTTTGAATACATCAGGCCACAGTCCCACCCTGGGCTGCCCATCACCCAGGTGACAGGCTGGGTGGATTGCTGAAACACCCCTGGACTACACACTTAAAAAAATAAGGTTTTGCTGTTAGAACCAGATGTCCCTAATAACAGCACGATAACAACACAGGTATTTGGCTTTCAAAGCGCGCTGGCAACAACTGCTGCTGTTTGCAGGGAACAGCCCTAACGCACACGAGCACTTCTTTCAGTCCCTGCCACCCGCAACACGTGCGACCTGGAGCACCCCCCCTGCCCCCACACGTACTTGATGCTATCGGTGTGGGTTTTGTATTCCATGATGGTGTTGGGAGGTAGGTTGAGCACTCTTCGTAACGTGTCGCGTATCCGCGCTGTCGTGGCCTGGTCGCTGGCTGTCTTGTTCCATATTGAGATAATGTCCTCCTGCGGAACGGCACGTGAGGGGTGAGCAGGTGGATGCACTCGCTGCAGCCCTGCCAAACGGGAGCATGTGCCAGCCCTCAAAAGCACTTACCTGGAATCGGACAGAGACGACCGCCCCGCAGATTTCTTCCCCCACCATAAACTGTTCTCCCAGCATGGCCAGAATGAGATTCTCCCAGCATCGTGACGCTAAGCCCTTCCGCAGACGGATAATCCATTTACCACCGTTTTTGTTGGCATCATCCTAGGAAGAGGGGCAAGAAATTGATTTGTTTTCTTCGAGCTATTTTTCTGCTACCCATAAGGCAGCAGAGCCACAAATAGGAGCAGATATTGATTGGGTGGGGCAAGGGACAGAACGGAGGTATTTTCAAGCAAAAGCATTTCACTTCTCCCCCATACAAGCAGAGACAGAGGCAAAAGACTTACTTTGAATACAAAGTATTCGAAACAATGGCTCTCAGCATTCCAAAGCCCTATTCCCTGAAGACTTGAGCTCTAGTGTTTTGATCTCACTAGCAAAGACTAACACCAGCCTACCAATCTACACACAGACCCAGAGGAAAGGACCTTAAAACTATTCCTAAAACTGATTCCCCAATTGTCTAATTCCCTGTATATGTAGTTCTGCTTGTAAAACAGGAGAAATCCCTCATCACAGAACATGGAAGCCCAGGAAAGAGTTAGCAAAGTGATATTTAAAAGCAAGCAAAAAGTAGATAAACTTAATAATGGCAGCATTCACCTGACTCCTAGTTTTCATATATGTGCTAAAGCCTGCACTGAAAGGGGAAGGCATCGGCTCCAGACAAACCTCAAAGCAGGACAGCAGCCATCCAAAACAACACAAGTACTGGGAATGTGACATACTCCCATGGGATGCAAACTACTTTCAGTTAAATGTCCTTGTTTTCCAAGTCGTGAACATCACACTTTAGCCTTTAAGCTGGGAGTTGGGTTTAACTCTTCAAGCTTTCCACAATGACTAATGGGCATCAGAAGAGAGAGTGATGTTCCTCTAAATATCTCAAAGGTGGTTTAAGCAGGTTCAAGACTACAAAGAGAGCAGTGACTGGAAGACAGATGCTGTATCATGTGCTTTATGGTTACTGTTAGTTTTCTTTCAGGTTAAACAAGCTTCAGTTCAGTCAAGCATTTGATTTTCCTTTACCAGAATAACAATGATCTGCAGCCCAGTAAATCACCAGGGAACATTATGCTTAGTGCTTCTGACTTTACCAGAAAAGGCACAGATGGATGCAGAAAAAGATCAGCGACATACAGACACATATGTGCCTACAAAAGTGAGAATAACTAAGGACCGGTTCGGAAGAGAAAAAGCATAAACAAAGCCCTACAAACCGTGCAGCAAAGGGAAGGCCAGCAGTAAGATCCCAGGTCCTTTTCTAGAAATACAAGAAGCGAGTGGGGCCACAAGTAAAAAAAACAAAAACAAAAGAATCTCTCCACCTCCATCTTAAAATGGCTACAGGGAAATGCTTTATAGAAATCCTGGTATCATTAACTTGTGGACTCTCTGGTTGACACATTATCAGAGCAGCTGAATCACCAGGAGTCCAAAGAGGGTTAAACGTTTTATATAAATTGTATTTGCAGTAACTGGCTATAAAACACCTTGCTTAAAATAATTGCCAACAAGGGTCACATATAAATTTCTCAGGACCAAGCAGTATAATTAGGTACTTCAGAGCAACACATAAAATCCTCATATTGTGAATGCTATTGGTCACTGCTGGGAGCAGGCCAGGAACTGGAAGAATGATTTGCTGGGCCAAGATTTTTTTAAATTTTTTTAACAGATTTGGACAGGAATAGAAGCAAACTCAGTGCCCTGGAACACAAAAAAAAAAAAAAAAAAAGGCAAATAAAACGCTAAGTTGTCTTTCCATTTCCAGCTCTATGTGCAACTGTAGGCTTTTAACCACATGCACCTCTGCCTTCCTTCACTGAAAAAGGAGGGTTGGTTTTTATAAGCTTTGTTGAATTCCACTTAGACAGGTCCAGCCCTTCTAGAGGAAAGGCCTGCACTGGTGTCACTGGAGGCACTAAGGGGCAAGTGTCTGCATTGGGAGGCACAGAGCTTAGTTGGGGTCCAGGCAACACTGCCCAGAGACCCTCTGGACCCACAGGCAAAGATGTTCAGCAACCTTTGTGGGGGGTGGCAACCAGCAAATCCCACACGTTCCCTCTCTGGCAGCACGTCCCAGGACTGCCAGGTCACATGGGACAGACCTCTCGGGACAAGTTAACAGGAAACCCTGAAGAAAGGACTGCACCCAAAAGAAGCCAGTGGAGTGCCATTTAATGACAAGAGTCCTTCTACTGTAGAAGGTTCCCTCCAAAATACTCTGGGAAAATATCCAGGCAGAAATGAGAGCTCCAACTCACCTCCCACATGGGTTTGATGCCCTCTTTGAAAAGATGGAAGTCACTATGGCCTGTCAGGTCCCCAGGACGTACCATGTGACTGTAAAACCGCCAGAACTGCTCCACCTGCAACAACAGGAACCACACAATGAGGCTGCTCAAACTGTTCACAGTCCAGATTCGTACAGAAACAGGCTTCCATTTCTCCACCAGCTGGCCAGAGTCACCGTCCCTTCTTCTGTTGTACTCTCCTGTCACAAGGGTGTTGATTAGGAAACACAGAAGGCAGTAGTAGGATCAGAGCTTGGGTGCCTGTTTCTGACAGGCTCCATTCCCAGATCACCATTTGAAACATTCAACAAGTGCCTCTAAAGTCACACGGTGTTTGTCTGAAGAAATCCATGCTAAGATAACAGCTGCTCTGGAGAACAGTTTCAATTCCATATCTTGTAAATCCTACTGCCCAAACTTTCAACGACTGGATATGTGTCAAATGCATCAGCTACAGCCAAGCCTCTCTACCCTGCCTAACCACTGCTCTCTGTGACCATGGAGACTGCAGGAGCATCCAAATGAGACATTTTTTAAATTTAATTTTACTGTATCCAGATTTTAAGACAAAATACATCCTCTGGTGGTAGTTTAAGATCTGTACACTTGGACCACTTCACTTTGAGCAGTTCCATTCTGGCACCCCTGGGTCAGACAATCTGACTGCAAGGAAAGGCAGTTATCTTTTATAATTCTTAAAAATAACATTTATCCTTTGAGAATCTTTGGGTAAAAAAGGATTTTAGAGAAATACATCTTTAAAACAAAACAAGAAATGGAAGACATTATACTAATTTCCATAGTTTAAGAGGACTCTACTCATTTAAGACAATAGCTATTAAGCAGACCAGCAGTGCAGCTGGAGGGGCCAGACACCACCCCAAGTACTTTTTCAGAGACCTTAATGACTCGGTCTGCAGTTGGAATTCTGCTCCAATCTCTGACCTCTGTCATCCCTTTTATAGACAATAAAGTTATGAACCAAGGCTGAGGAGGGGTCAGAAGCAATCTGTTTTTGCCAGACACATCCAAATGCCGTGTGGAAACTGCACTCCCAGAACGGGGGCACATGCCCTCTAGTGGTTCACATTTCACAGCTTTTAGAGCTTTCTAAAGAAGCCATGAACAAATCTGAACCCAGACTTAGCTCAGGCAATTGCTTCTGAAGGTTGCTCTTCCTTCTCCTTAAACAGAATTTAGAACCAAACACATTATCAACTCTGCTGGCCAGAATCTCTCCATCCTGACAACTACAGCACTTCCAGCCTACAACAGCACCCACAAATTCTTTGCAGCAAAGAGCAGACAAAAGAATATGTGACATTTTTCCTCTAGGGAGCTAAAAATCAATGTTAAGTCTACACTGATTTAACAGACTGAGAAGTTATTACTAGATCATCATGCAGTAGCTGCATTTTTCATTCACTGAACTGAAAGCACTTGCTCATGCAGGGTAATAAGAGCAGCAACTATCCACAACAACAGGCTCTTCTTCCCACTCTTATCCTCTGTGGATACAACACCACAACCCAGCCGCTCTGACGGGCATATTTTTATGCAGTCTCCAGAAGGAATAAAGGGGTATTTTTACAAATTCTCCCATTACAGAAGATATGTACTGAGGGTCAAAATCAACATTTACAAGAGACCCTGAAAAAACTCGACAACTACCAGATAAAAAGAAAGGAAAAAAAAAAAAAACAAACAAGAAAGAAAACAGCCAACGGACTTCCTGACTTTGAGAATAGTATTTTAAGGGAGACATATTTTGCTTATATATCTTGGGCTCTTCGTGACTGTTTTGCATTCCCAGGACCATACAACAAGCCAACACTGCCTTTCAAGGACACACTCAAATTTATGCCAGGAATAAACAACCACAAAGAATGTAAGAGGAAAGGGAGAGCAGTTTGCCTTTTAATGAACTTCACTGCAACACCAAACTGCACCTTGTCCATCACTTCCAGACAGACAACAGGCCTCCAGGTGTTTGCAAGTACAAGAGGTCAGATGCCTGATCCAAACACAGTCTTTGTGGTGGGAATACAGGAAGCATGAGGGGGACTATACAGTCTTTGCTTCACGCATACACCCAAAAAAGCTGTTCCTTTCTTCTCTTGCTGGCCTGTCCAGTCCTGCTCTAGCCAGCACATTTGACCTACAAGGGAGATCCCTTTTTTTTGCAATTATTATTCCAGCTGCCACCATTACTGCAGGCACGGAGGTCTAGCACAGAGCAGAACTGCTAAAGACACATCATCTGCTGTAGGCAATTCAAGAGCTCATCTGTAAGTCTTGGCACATCACTCCCCCCTGCTCCTGACAGCGAGAGCACAGCCTGTGTGTGCACACCCCCACCCCTCACACAGGGGCTGAGCCAGCCACGACAGGGGTGTACTCACGGAGGCAAAGGTGCCGATCTGTTTGATGTTCTGCTCGTAGCTCTGGGAGCTCGTGGGCCGCCCGGGCGTTCGCCTGGAGTACCAGAAGGTGTAGTTGTACTGCAAGGGGTGCTCAGCTGGCCCGGGAACAACAGCCTGCAGGACAGAAAGAGCCTGGCTTACCCCTGACATGGTCCTCTAAAAGGGGAAGGGGAAAAATTACATCCACAGCATCAGAAGTCCACATGTTCCTGTTCTATAAACAAACTGATCCTCGTTCTTACAGAAAAATTCTGTCTCTCTTAATTGCCCAAAACAGCCTAACGATTAGGCTAGTTCAGAAATATTGGAAATTTGCAGTGCAGGGGTGGCTAAGGAAAGAATAACTTAACCAAGCAGAGCATCACAACAAAAGCGACAGTTATAACTATTAGAGGCAGCACTACTGAATTTCCCTTTAGTCCTTAACTGTCTCCAAGGCAAAAAATGACAAACTAGAAAGGGCAATGTAAGAGCTTTTCCAAATTGAGAAAAAATAAAACAAAACACTTTTCCCCTCTGGGAAGGACAAACCCTACTTACACTAATCTATGATTCAAAAGCAATTATAAGTCTTTGGTGACACCAACTGCCTTAAGCAACCAACACCCCAGTGCTCTGGGAGAATTAATCTTGGAACTCGTTATGTCAGCTTTGGCAGAACCCATCACCAGCAGTGGGCAGCGATCACTTTTCCATTTCCAAAGCACTGATTAATGATTTAAAAGACTTCTAATGATCACAAAAGAGGCTAATGAGAGCTTATTACCCAAGAGTCGAAACTTACAGAGAAAAACCCAACCAAAGCCCTTATCACTTGATACTGTTACAGGTTACCCGGGCTTGAATCCCTCCTCTCCTCTTGCTATGGCAAGTTTACAAGGATTGCATTACTTTAGACAGAGCAGCTTTCCTAAAAACAAGACTAAAAAAACCCCAAACCAGAACAGATATACGCCCTATGCCTTCCTGATAATGCTACAGTACACACACAGAGACACATCTTATGAGTTATTTCATCACCGCTGGGTAAACCAACTGCAAGCCTCTAGTGCCCTGTCAACCAGTCCTCCCCCAACACCCTCTTTCAAAATTTTTTTGGTGGAAAATAAAGGTTTATTTCTCATTCCTGTTCAAAAGCCTGGCAGACTACTAGCTGCGTTTGTGGAGGGAGCATTCACCCTTCAGAATACAGACCTCCAAATGCTACATCAAATTGTGAAAGTCTAACATAGCCTCTGTCTTCATCACAGCAGTAACAGTGCATTAAGAGACCACAGCCCTCCTAGACATATTTTCCTTATTCCTGAACTGAGGGCTGACTCTCTAGCACATCATGCTCGGGCAGTGGACTGATTGCAGAGGGCAGCACCATACCTTCCTCTTGGTAGTACTCTGTGGCTTCTCCCGATCATTCTTTTCCTTCTCACTGTCTTTCTGTGTGTTATTCTCCTCATTCTGGTCATGGTCTCCACTATCATCATCTTTCAATCTGGTAAAGGAAAGGACAAAGAAAGCCAGTCTGGCACCACACAGCTGGGAAAGTTCACACCAACCTCTGCTCCAAAGCTCCTCTGTGGCACAAGGGCCCCCAGCGTTTGGGAACCTGCACTTGACAGCCCACACAGCAAAAACTACTTCTACCTGGCATGGCCAGCGCCCATCACAGGCATCTTGGGAACACACTTTTTAGCTAAAGACAGCAACAAAATAGCTTTTTAGAACAAACTCAAGTAATTTTTACTGATACTGACCTGCCAGAGAAAACCCCAGCGACTTGTTAGGGAGGGACCACACGAAGAGCTGTCACTGTAACTCTGTAACTCTGCTGACTCGCCCACCCCGCTCCCCACGCCTCTCAGCACGGCACAGGCGAGCACACACCCGGCACCCCACGAGTCTTTCCGCCCGCCCATTCCCTGCCAAGCGCCGGGAAAGACGAGCGCGAAGCGGGACCACGAGGCAGCCCGCGGCTCCCCGGTGCGGGACGGCCGCTGTCTCACGGCCCCCAGCCCTCGGGCCCGCACCCACTGTTTTGCATTCCCAGGACCATACAACAAGCCAACACTGCCTTTCAAGGACACACTCAAATTTATGCCAGGAATAAACAACCACAAAGAATGTAAGAGGAAAGGGAGAGCAGTTTGCCTTTTAATGAACTTCACTGCAACACCAAACTGCACCTTGTCCATCACTTCCAGACAGACAACAGGCCTCCAGGTGTTTGCAAGTACAAGAGGTCAGATGCCTGATCCAAACACAGTCTTTGTGGTGGGAATACAGGAAGCATGAGGGGGACTATACAGTCTTTGCTTCACGCATACACCCAAAAAAGCTGTTCCTTTCTTCTCTTGCTGGCCTGTCCAGTCCTGCTCTAGCCAGCACATTTGACCTACAAGGGAGATCCCTTTTTTTTGCAATTATTATTCCAGCTGCCACCATTACTGCAGGCACGGAGGTCTAGCACAGAGCAGAACTGCTAAAGACACATCATCTGCTGTAGGCAATTCAAGAGCTCATCTGTAAGTCTTGGCACATCACTCCCCCCTGCTCCTGACAGCGAGAGCACAGCCTGTGTGTGCACACCCCCACCCCTCACACAGGGGCTGAGCCAGCCACGACAGGGGTGTACTCACGGAGGCAAAGGTGCCGATCTGTTTGATGTTCTGCTCGTAGCTCTGGGAGCTCGTGGGCCGCCCGGGCGTTCGCCTGGAGTACCAGAAGGTGTAGTTGTACTGCAAGGGGTGCTCAGCTGGCCCGGGAACAACAGCCTGCAGGACAGAAAGAGCCTGGCTTACCCCTGACATGGTCCTCTAAAAGGGGAAGGGGAAAAATTACATCCACAGCATCAGAAGTCCACATGTTCCTGTTCTATAAACAAACTGATCCTCGTTCTTACAGAAAAATTCTGTCTCTCTTAATTGCCCAAAACAGCCTAACGATTAGGCTAGTTCAGAAATATTGGAAATTTGCAGTGCAGGGGTGGCTAAGGAAAGAATAACTTAACCAAGCAGAGCATCACAACAAAAGCGACAGTTATAACTATTAGAGGCAGCACTACTGAATTTCCCTTTAGTCCTTAACTGTCTCCAAGGCAAAAAATGACAAACTAGAAAGGGCAATGTAAGAGCTTTTCCAAATTGAGAAAAAATAAAACAAAACACTTTTCCCCTCTGGGAAGGACAAACCCTACTTACACTAATCTATGATTCAAAAGCAATTATAAGTCTTTGGTGACACCAACTGCCTTAAGCAACCAACACCCCAGTGCTCTGGGAGAATTAATCTTGGAACTCGTTATGTCAGCTTTGGCAGAACCCATCACCAGCAGTGGGCAGCGATCACTTTTCCATTTCCAAAGCACTGATTAATGATTTAAAAGACTTCTAATGATCACAAAAGAGGCTAATGAGAGCTTATTACCCAAGAGTCGAAACTTACAGAGAAAAACCCAACCAAAGCCCTTATCACTTGATACTGTTACAGGTTACCCGGGCTTGAATCCCTCCTCTCCTCTTGCTATGGCAAGTTTACAAGGATTGCATTACTTTAGACAGAGCAGCTTTCCTAAAAACAAGACTAAAAAAACCCCAAACCAGAACAGATATACGCCCTATGCCTTCCTGATAATGCTACA
>NW_021940207.1:2813474-2948102 GCF_001715985.3 Manacus vitellinus | reverse complement strand
GGCCGCCATCTTGGGTGTTGCGCGGGGAAAATAAAGCTGCCATGCTGGGTGTGGCGCGGCTGGCCCCAGGCTGCAGCCTCGTGATTTGTAAAGCAGCTTCACAAATTATTCGTACAATTAATTTGGCTTTGGTAGATATCTTTACCTCTGGCACCCCCATTCCCGTTGTTTTATGGGCTCAAACTTGTGTTCATAATCTTAGAAGACATAGAAAATTATTTATAAATAGATAGCAGCAGAAATAGTTTAAAAAACCCATGAAGAATTCCCTGGTTGGTTGCAGTTACACATAAATGGGATCTTTGTGCTCTGAAGACTAGCAGTTTAGCAAAATATTTCAGAAAGAATGTGTTATACAAATTGCTATGGAGACCTAACATAGACGCTGTTTCCTTTCCTGTCCTCTCAGCCTCCGCTGATGTCAGTATTAGTATTATCCTTCCAGGAGCCAGTTCTTGATTAGCAAACAGGTTTGCATCCCCTGCGTTCTGAAGGGGCTTTAATCAGCCCTTGTTTTCCCACATGACAATCTACTTTCCTACCACAATTGCATTTCCTTTCATTTAGACCCCAGCTCGTTTCAGCTGCTTTTCCTCAAAATAGTGAAGTTTCAGCAGGTCTCCAAAAACACCACCTCCATTTTCTTCCTACATGGACCTTATTATGGGAATGAATAAAGATACTCATGGCAGGAGATCAGACGTTTCAAAAGTTTTGGGCTGCGAAACAGTCACTGCAGGACAGCTGTATGCAAGACTGAGGATCACTTTTACTTGCAGAAAATGGCATAAAAGCTTCTCTGTTTACAAAGTTTCCATCCTTGTCCAGGAAATGACCAGGGTTAAACTGTCAAGGACTCTCCCACTGCTCTTGATCATACTAGACAGAAAATATGTTGGGGAAAATTGAAGTGTCTTGCTAAAATACAAAGTGTAAATACAAAGATCTTTCTCACAGAATCAAAAACTAGTGACTTAAATTGTCAGGATATCAATGGCTCTCTTGAAATTCTTCAGTGCAAGTGCCAATTAATTATTATGGGGTGAGAAACAGGGTCACACTGTGCTATCTCCTACAGAATAGCTTATTTAAAAATTATTAGTCACTCTGCAAGATCTATTTTAGAGCACCATAGATGTAGTTATTACAGTAATCAAACTTTTTAAAAAAAACCCACCACTAAATCCCACTGAACTGAAGGCTTCACACTTATCAAGGCCCCTAACTTGGATCCTGATTTTCTCAGACATATTCTCCCAAAGCCACACAGGTCTTATCTGTTGGGAAGACCACCTACCTGAAGTTGGATATGGATTTAAACTATTCTGCTGATGTAATAAATTGCATATATAGACAATATTTTTCTAAAATTTCTGTGCTTTTTATACTTAGCTTGTACCAGTTTCAAAGAATTCAAAGGTCAATATACTGGTACCTTTATACACTGATCTAGCTCTTGTAATCCTGTATAGAAAAGTGGTAAAAGTAACATCTGTGCAATAGGAGGGGGAACTGAGTATAGGTTTATTCATATTATAGGATATAGATAACATCCAACATCCTCTTCACAGTGAAGAGTTCCTCATGAGCTGTTCAAACACCTTCAGGTAGTTTTGCAGCCTGGGACCAAATGTAAACATAAGATGTGATGTTTAAGTCAGTGAGAGGGATGTAATGCTTGGCTTTGCTTTGTTGAAGGGTATCCCCAAAGCTTAGTGGCATTAACAGACCTTAGTGACAGGGAAGCCTTGCAGTGTGATGTCCTGAGTTCACATAAACCCCGTGGCACTAGTGCTGCTATAACACATAATCTCTTGTAGGATTGCATTTGCATGTGGCAGGATCGTTCAGTCCTTATATTCAATTCCACAGGATGGACCAATGACAGAATCCAACGCAGACTCTTTCTGCAGAACAAAGGTATTCAAGAAGGCAGTTGATGTGCAGACGCTATGCAGAAACTCAAAATACCCAAGACACCTTACACTGCAGGATTAGGGCAGCTGAACAACAGTGTTTTGCCTGTTACCCTGCCATGTGCAAGAACACAGCACATGTAAGTGCAGCTACACACATTTCCCACCTTGCATTTCCAGATACACCATCATGGAGAGCTCAGCATAAAGGGAAAGTGGCGGTGTCTGAGCCCACTACAAAGAGATCTGTGGTCTCTTGTGCTATGAATGGAGAGGGTGGGTCATCCTTTGCTTGCAGATACAAGACAGACAGTGAGATTTAAGACTGTTTTAATAGCATAGCAAATTTCCAGCAAGAGATCTGTTTTTCACCACAGACTCCACACTGAGTTGATGAAGCTGGTGAGACAGCAGCCATGTTGCTCTGTTAAAAATATATGATCTTGCCAACTGAGGAAGACAGCACACAATAAGTTTTCTTTCAGTCTAGAGTGGAACAACATTACTCTCTTTAATTTTTAGGTTGAATTCAAGGAAAGAAATAGCTCAACAGTCTCTCAGGAGGAAAAGAAAGAGAAAGAAGTAGCAGTGTAGCTGGAAATACCTTAACTACAAGCATTTTAAATATGTTATAGCTACGCAAGAGAAAATTACTTGTTACGTTTAACATCTGAGTTAGGCATGCAGCAATGAAGTCTTGTAGCTCTGCAGGCACCCAGCTCTTCTGGTAGTTCCTGACCTCATCCATAGTAAGTGTTCATAGGTCCCGCAAGTGTGTCAGTGCCAGCAGCTTCCTCATTAACATAGTGCTTAAGGGCCTCAGTAGTGATGGGAAAGTGTCGTAGAGGTGCGCCTGGAAATACAAGTGCAAGGAATGCCATGATATCTTGGTTTCACAGTGCATTTAAAGCCTGAATGTTCACAGCTGAACTGTGCCTAACTGTTGTAATGATCCAGATGTATTACTTGTCTGACTATAGGGAATGAATGACCACTTAATTGAAAAAAAAAATTATTTTGTAGAGAAGTATGTGAAGGATGACCATTGTCATATACTTTCCAGATTGCCTGCTCTCTACTAGTAACTTTCAGGTTTGGGGGAATTTAAATGCCCTCAAGTACAGTTTTTCTTATGTTTTCCAAGTGAAGTCTTTCCTAAATGATCTGTTCCTTCCTAAATTTTAAGTCAACACTTGTCTATAGTTCTCAAAGCCACGCTCATGTTACCTTGTCCTGTTTTTTTCTGGATAGTTTTTGCAGCCCAGTCTAACACAGGAAATCAGGGCTATTACAAAGCCCTTCAAGGCACAAGCTAAGAGGAAAAACCTGATTCTGGCCGCATGGCAAACTTGATGCTGAATAACATCTATGTAAAGCTAGGTCAGTCTCTCTGAAGAGAGCTATTACAGGAAATTCAAGGGTCTGTAGACAAAGCAAGCCAGGAATGGTTGCAGAGGGATCATTATTGAGAAAGAAAGGGACAGCAGTGAGTGCTAGCTTTAGCAGAGTTCAGTGTTTATTTAAGAGCTCTTCTTCCTCTCTGTGCATTGGCAAAGAACAACCACTTCATGCCACAGCTCACTGAGGAATGCTGTCAGGCTTTGATAAAATTACAGGGAAGCCCTTGCTCACCTGAGGCCAGGAGGTGCCATGGAATTCTGCCACGGCCTGGAAGCCTCTGAGCTCTGGAGCGAAGCAATGTCCAAAAAGCACATCCACTTGATGCAAGAAGGGAGTGAAACAGAGACATCGGTGGCCAGGAACAAAGCAAGCTGCATCATTAACTTCCTTTATAGGCTCTGACCTTTTGTTATGCTGAGCTCTTGATTTGCATGGAATTGCACAAATAGCCTGCAGGAATCAAGATTCAGAAGTCTAACTGGGGGATCATTCTTCAGGCACCCTTATAATGAATGGGGGAAAGATTCCATCCTACAGGAAAATGCATAATCAGCACGATTTTGCAGTCTCTCGTCTGTCACTTTCTCCCATAAAGGGTTAGCACGAGAGCAATGAGTCAGGTGTGATGTTCTAGGCTCTCCTGTGAGAGCATCAGCTGTGTAAACCTCCCATTGAACCTAGTCCAGAAACTGAACTTTCAGCAGAAAAAGTAGAGTTGGAAATAAGGAGAATGAGTCCATGTCATGGTCATATACATACCTATATTTCACCTCTTTCTCTAGCAAAGACCTCAGTCAACCATCAAGCTTCATCCTGGAGCCAGGCTTCCAGGATTTTCTTCTGTAGTCCTAGGTTCCTCAATCATCAGCCTGAATTGTCTCTGCTGCTTCCAGACATGCCTGCTGGCAAAGATGATACTGCTACAAAATGGAGAAGGACTGGGGAGAGGTATGGGATTGGTGTCTCCATAAGCAGGAATTGTAGTGGTTCCAAGATTTACCACCATAAGTGGAATGACCCCTGGAAGTATTTATATGGAGAATCAGAGGGGTTTATGCTGTTTTATTCATATCTACTTGATCCTTTTTGTGAGAAATAAGCTCCTTACCTGTCTTTCTTTTTCTGCTACTCTATGTAGAACCATGCACTCAACACATGCTGGGTCCTGCTGGCTGACATTTTTACAGTTTTACATTTTTTACCACAAAGACCTCTTGAGATAGCTTGGTAACATGCCCAGTAACTAAGAATTGCCCAGGCTATGCAAGTTTATAAATAGAAAACGCATTAGTTTTGTGTACTGATGTGTATTTGTGTTTGAGAAGGACATGCAGCAGTGGCCCTACAGCATCCATCTTGCTGCCAAGAGCAGCTCCTCTTGAAAAGAGGCATTAGGAGCAGGGGAAGTCATTGTCCCAAACCCCATTCTCTGAACAGCTACCCCTGCTGACAACATTTCAGTACACACAACAACGGAAAGTACCATAGGGGACTCCCACAAAATCCCTAAAAAAGAATGCCAAGGGTTTCTCACAGAGTCATTTTGCATGCCAATCAAGGCATCCTTCACTGCCTGAAATCCATCTTGCAAAACCACTGGTGTTTTTCCTAGACAGAGTACGTGTGTTTTTCCATACATCCTGGCCACCTGGAGAAACAGTAAGACACATGAAGACAGGAAGATATGAGACATTTACAGAGGACCTTCTCCATCTTAGTGGTACTCTTGGACCAGAGCTCAAAGACCATTTCTATTATGCAGGGGCTGTTTTGCAGCCCTTGTCACTGGCCAAGAAAGGGGTGGGAGAAATTTCATCCTGCTGTCAAGAAATAAAAGAGGTCAGAATCATTTTTCAGTGTTAGAATCTTAAAAGGCTTTCACTGTTATTAATGCATTCCATTATTATTTATGGTGGTCATTATTCACATGACTGCAGCACGTACAGCCAGCAGTGCAGCAACTGTGTCATGTTACCCAGAAACACTTCAGCAGGATTTCTCCATTCATGTTGCCCACCAGAGCTGATTGATAGATACTGCAAAATCATAAATACTGCCTTTATGATCTCTCCATGTTTATTTGTTTTCCAATCATACAGCCTGTTCGGTGTATCAGTACTTACACAAGGACCAGCCTTCATCGCTAAGTAGAAATTATAGTTGTAATTAACAGACACAGCCATTAGATGGTAATGTTTGCTCATCGCTGCACTGGGCTATGCTTGCGGGGTCTGTCACGGTGAGGCCAAACTTTTCCAACAGCCACTGATCTGGAGTTTCTCACTGGGGATGTGTTGAGTATTCTGAGTGGTCTGTGAAATACCTTCTGCAGATCCTCCTGATTGCCACTGGAGTCTGGGCTCTCAGTAGCTCTGCAAATCAAGTCTCTGGCATCTGTTAAACTAGAGACTGGTTTTGAAGTCTTTGACCCTGGGTAATTGAGGAAGACCTAATTGCACAGAGGGAGGGGAGACAAGGTAGTGTTACCTTGTGCAAAGATTCAGGATTTTAGATTGGTACAACATTAGTTAGCATTTGACTGTATGGGATAGGAGGTAAGGATTTCTGAACATCTGTTTCAGAGATTGTAAAGTGTAAACCAGAGAGATGAATAAAGATTGTATCTGCACCATATATAACTCTATACATATTTATGTAGCTATATATATATAAAGTGTGACCTTTTTCTGAGCAGTTGCAGCACTTTGGTAATGTATGCTGGACGCTTGAAAGATGAAAAGGCATGTCTCTGCTCTTGGGTTTTTCAGGGAACTGGTGAAAACATGGCATTTGTAAGCTGTTAAGAGTCTGACTGAGCACAGTTTCCACATGTGTCCTTGCTTCTGTGGTTTGCTCTTAGGAATCCACTGGTAATATTGTATTGTTGCACTCAGATACATTGCTCAGAACACCTATAAACAGGACTGCATCTCTCTGGAGGCACATGCATTGCTCCTTTGCAATTTTTGGAAACAAAAGATGTAGCCAGGGATTCCGGAATATGCTGACCACACTGAAAATGCATGCAAATATGAACAGACACCTGGTTGCTGCCACTTGCTGTGAGCAATGGCTGTTTTCCATAAGGGAAAGTAATTTGAAAAATGGTTTTCACAGCAGTTGGAGTCCAGCCTTTTACCTTAATAGCCCAGGTAAGGTGGAGAGGGAAAAATAATTAAGTGCTTGAATCCCTGAGCAGTTTTTCATCTAGTACCCAAAGGAACCGCAGAGCTTGGTTTTTCTTTTGTACACCCAGGAAGACAGGGTGCCTGAAAGGTGCACTTTGTCTCACACACCTGTAAGTTACAGGCTTAGTGACTCTGCTTTTTATCAATATAGCTGTATTTCCTAGGACAGCCAGAGATGGGGACATGGCATGAATCCTTGAGCATGAATCCCTCCTAGCTCATCTTGGCAGATGCAGTGTGTAGACCGCATTAAGGATTGTCAGTAACAATATTAATATCTTCCTTCTGTGTCTCTACATTGTCCAGAAAAAAAAAAAAAGGCCAGAAAACCAGTGTGTTGATACCCTACTGTACCAGATAGTACATACAATGTCACCTGGCTGCAGCTCTGTGCATTATGCAGTCAAGGGGATTAAGACTTTAATCTACCCACTTGGTTGTTTTGCAGTGATTGTTACTGACACTTACAACACACTCCCAAAACAAGCAGAACTCTGGGGAAGAGGAAATTTTGTCTCAATACAACCTTCAATATCGTGACACCACAGGTAACAACACTTTTCTTTATCCTTTCCCCTTCATTCATGTCCTCAACAGGAAGGACTGGTCTGGAGCAATAACACCTTTAATGTGCTGAAGTCTCACCTGCTTTGCTGCTTCTGCACTGGCCAGGCCAGGCCTCTGTCCAAGGAAGCATTTCATGGCCTTGTCGTGACAAGACATAACCAGCAATATTGCCAAAATAAGGGCTACAGGATTCAGTTCTTAAGCAAATAAACTTTGCTTTCTGCTTCTCTTTGAGAAGGTTTGCTTATTCTTCCTGTTTCCTTTCCTTCTTCCTTGTAACTCGTGCTGTAATAACAGGATTCCTTAGACATTATTTTTGGCCCAGTGATTGTTTATTGTTTTGGCCAGGTGAATTTATATTATTTGCAACCGTTGCTACAAGCCCTGTCCACTCATTATTAGTCCTCTCCAAAGTCCATCAGGGAGACATAGGGCTTGAAGTTCTGCCTAGAAAGCTCACAGTTCAGATTGAAGCCAAGAAGGAGCAGAAAGGTGCTTTTACATTCTAGCCAAGGATGCATTAGGAGTCTACACCTCAACTACTTGGGAAACTACAAAAAGCATCAGTACCTTCAAGAGTGTTTCATGGTGAATTTGGAAGTCCAGTGTCCACAGCTTGTTAAGGAGAGAGGTGTCAGTCCTGGAGCCAGCGTTCTTTGGGCCTTCTGGATGTTTAGGAATATCAGAGAACAGAATATCCAGACACAGAGAAAGAGAAGAACACACATAAAAAGCTGGCTTTTAGAAAACATTGCTGTTCTCATGTTTGTCCTCACTCAGCTGTGACCTGTTAGTCCCAGAGCCTCCAGCCTCCAGATGCACACTGCAACAGGCATTGGTCATGTTGGAGCACTTGAACAGCCCAGGCAAACAAACCTTGCCTAGTCCCAAGTGAATGCAGCTGAGCTGCAAGGGGGTATGTCCCTTGCCCTGTGCATAGAGTGAGCAGGAAGAATGGGTCGGGTGAGCTGAGGTGGGTCCCTTTAGCCATCACAGTGAGAACAAGGTTGGTTCCCTGGCCTGGACATTGGCTTTGACTTTAAGGACTGTGGTACAGATCCTCCTCTGTGATTCTGGGCAAGCTGCTTCATGTAGCTTCAAATTACAGTCAGTCTGTAATCTACCTGTAAGCAAGATGTCTTGAAAACAAATAGTCCCATCCCCTCATTTTCCCTTTCACCAGGGTTGGATCCAGCAACCATAGAGCTATAAAGTGCCTGGATTCATTTGGCTGATCTAGTGGAAAGCCTTTCAGTTTTAGTTGCAGCAATAGATTTCTGCTGGCTCAGCAGTCTGAACGCCCTCACCTGTTGGCTGCTGCCTCACTGAGCAGAGTGAGAATGTGGCCAAGGACGAAAGGGGCAGGACCACCCCTTTTGGCAGACTCACTGATCAGTTTAGCTGGCTCCTGGGGCTGCTGCTGTCACAAATACATTCCAGTTAACCACTCCACTGACAATAGACAGAGAACTACCCTGTACAGAAATGATATTACAATCTCTGGTGATTGTTTCCTTCTAATGCACTAAAACGTTCTCAGTTAATGCCCTAATAAGATTTTGCAGGTATTATATGTATGGATGGTTCAGGGATAGAGAGACATTATAATGGGAGAACTTTATGGAAGACTGAAAACAAATCTAATAAATTCGATATTCTTCAGAAATATTGTGAAAGACAATGAAGCATTGCAAAATACTTCAAAATACTGCAAAATACTGCAAAAGAGCCCAGGAAATGCCAGCACTGTTTTCTCCCCCAAATCAAGCCTTTCTCTGAGACAGAGAAACTTTAGCATCAGGAATTTGTAGGACTTCCAGGCTGTCTGCCATTGCTTGGAACAGGCTGTACTGGGGGAGGACCGTGGTGGCCTGTAAGGAAGAAATTACTCGATCCCGTGTTGCAGCTGCGTGTCAAGATGGGAGTTTCCTTTCTCTAATGTGCAACTGATAACAATGCTGTCTTGCAGGACCACCCTGGGAGAGACCTGGGGAACTGGTTGTGCTCAGTAGCACAGTTGCAGAGACCTGGTACTCTCTGCTGTCATTTTACAGTCTTATTGCGTGCCCAGCTCCCTCTGCTTTCATTCTCTCACAGAAAGGAAGAAAGAGTGAATACTTCTTGCCAAGGAGCAAGGCAGCAAGATGAAGCTAACAGGCCTGGGTGAGCCTGTTTCTCATATTTATCCAATTCTCAATAAATCAGATGTGTTTGTCAGCTCACAGAGAGTATGAATTTTCAGTTGGATGCAGTTTTACAAGTGTTTACCTTTATACTTTGTGCTGACCTTGGTGTGTTCCCTGAGAAAGCACAATCCAAGCAGTTTTGCATGTGACCTCATTAGTCTTCCCTGTTTTCTGGAATAAGTCAAAATATGGAGCAGTGCCCAGTGCGAAGTGGTCGATGCAGTTTCTGTTCTTGCCAAAAAGAGGTTGTGGAGAACCCAGGCCAGGCTGTCTTTGTCATATTGCAGAGCTGGGGTTGCCTTTAACCTGCACGCAGGAGAGGGGCGAGTTTGGAGTACAGCCAACAATACAACATATGGTTATCAACTCTGGATGACTTCAGCAAACAGTAGTTAGCAGAATCTCTGATTTTCTAAACCAAATAAATGTGAAGAGCAATAGGAAATAGGGGTATCTTCTCATAAGTCTCTGTCTTCTCATGTCAGAACAAAGCATCCTGTCTCTTAGGCAGTGTTAAAAAATGTTTTGAATGACAGCAAAAGATCAAGCTGGAAGTTTTTCAGTGGCAGATGTTTCTTTCAAAGATCTGCTGATCTGCTGAATTCAGAACACTCTATAGGATTTTCTTCTTTCAGTGAAAGATTTAGGACAAGTTTATAGAGTCCACTTCTCAAACACCATCCTCCTGTGTCATCTTGCAGGGACAGAGCCCTCCAGTACCACTGAAAAATGCAGCTGTTGTGTGTTCCTTCTTTATCAAAGAATGTGAAAAAAATGCAAGCTCCTGACAAGTGAAAACCTTATTGTGAAGATCTGGGAGCTGGTTTGGGAGCCAGGGCAAAATGTCATAAACCAGTAGCAAACACGTAGCAGCTTTGCCTTTATTCTTTCTACTTAAATGCCTAGCAGTGCTCTCAACATATTGAAGTATCCAAGATACATTTTGACTGTAAGAACTGCTACATAATTTTACCAAGAGATATGTTTTGACACCATAGTGGTGTTTCGGTTTCAGAACTCTGATTGGCAGTATCTAAAAATATATGGCTAAAGCACCTCTAGGAAACATCCAAAACACCTAACCTGCATGACTACAAAAATGTTTTTCTTGGATATACACATCCCCTGTGGCATGTTGATTTCTTTTCCTGGGAATCATCTTCCTGATTAGAAAATCATTCAATACTGGGTAATGTGATTTCTTCTCTCCCAGGATGATATGGCCCCTCTCCCAAACAATATGACTTTCCCTCTAAGAGTCTTCATGGCTTTTTGCAAACTGGTAACATTTGCCTTAGGGAACATGTGATCTATGAAACACTTCTGATTGTCTGACTCGAGGTGCTGGATTGTGTCCTTGAAGCCAAAACACATACTTTGTTGAATGCCAAAGTTGTCAGTCATTTTCCCCTCCTCTAGCAGTTTGAGTACCCAGGTCACTCCATGAAAGGCTTAAGTCACGTCTCTCCTTATTTCTCACTCTGGAGAGAATTTCTTATTTGTAAGATCACACTGCACAGCAATAGGTGTTAAGGAATAATGGGCTGGGGAAGAGTGAGACCTTCACTGAAATGTACTAGTGACTATGGGTTATCATCAAATATGGCAAAATAAAGGTAGGTAGGTTGGCATAGTTCGGGCTGGTACTTTTTTAAGGAGAGAAGCTTAAACAAATCCCTATTTATTGTGTGAAGCACCACGGATTTCTTTGGAAGTTAAGTACTCTTAAATAACACATCACTTTGTAAATTATTTTGAAATTGGAAATTTCCCCATTAGCCTGCCTCTGCTTGCAACAGTAAACTAAAGTTTTTCAGATTGACTTAATTGTTCCCTGAGGGTGAAAATACTATTTTCTTAACTGACTTTTGGCTGAGTCACAAACACTCTATTTTCATTCCCTCTCAGACTCAGAAGGCTCCCCTAAATCCACATTTTTTTCCACACTCTAGCAGTGACGTTTGTTTTCGCGAGAGTAAACTACAGATACAGCATTACTCCATGTATAGCACACCTTGTTTACGTGGCATCTTTAGATTACTTTATCATTTATCTGCCAACTGCTTTAAAATATCCAGGTTGTATAACTTCCTGCAGATGTTGTGTTGGCTGTGATGCTATCTGAAGCCTGTTTTCAGTGGTGGGCAGAGGAGCTGGCTCAGGAGGGCTGGTCTCCTTTTCTCAGCACAGCTCAGACACTGCTAATTAGGAAAGAAAAACTGGAGCTACTGAACCCTCCCTTGTCTCCCTGATGCTCCCCATCTGTCCTCAGTGCTTATCAGGATAAAAGCTGAACTCCTTTTACTCCAACAGTAGGACAAAGGTTTTTTTCCTTCCCACCACTTTGCTATGCTCCTTGTAATTTTTCTTTTCTGGATCCTTCAGGAGGTCAGGGGCTGCTGAGGGAAATTTGTTTAGTAGATGACACTTTTCCATCAGCTATTTCTCACCCACTGCACTTTAGTCTCTCAGCTCCTACTGAGACTTCCCTTTTCCCTCAAGGGAGGAATTGTAAAAGATATTTTGAATGGAAATTTCATTTAAGTTATTATTCCCCTCAGTACATGGAGGGAGAAAATAATTTAAATCGTTTTGATTTGGTCTAAAAGATAGGGTTCATAGCTGCTGTGTTTTTTATATTTGATTGCTTTATTTCCTGTGGATGTCTCTGGAGCAAGGAGAAATCTACAGTGAAACCCACAGTTTTTTTATTCATTTCTATAAGATACGTTTCCATGCACATATGAAGCCATTCATTCGTTCCAACTAATATGAGCTCTTTGGAACCATCTTAACAGATCATTCATACAGATTTAGAGTGGCTCCTCAGAGCATCCTGGAGAATGACTCACGTAATTTAGGAGTATTTTTCCTGTGTTTTATTGTGCTCACATTTGTCTGGCTTTATTCCATGTATTATTTTCTACATTGTGTCTTCATTTTTATGTTCAGCCAGACCCATAAACCCCTTTTTCCTCTAAGCGTTCTGCAAGGAGTTTAGAATAATTTAAAAATGTCATATTGCAAAACATTTTCTACTCTTCACCACTTCTTAATCACCAGAGAGTGGATGGTAAATCAAGCCAAACCTAATGCTAAATCCTTTTGTACCATCCCTTCAAATAGACCTTACCTCGTTCAGTGAGTTTCCGGCCATAGCTGTGAGTTTTTACTGAGACTAATTGAAAGGAGTCTTTCCATGCACCTACAGAACATTACAAAATAGCCAACACAAAGCTGGCCATAGCACTGAACACAGCAGAGTAGGTGTATCTAGATGCCAGAAGGATATTTGTAGCAGACAGTGCTCTGAAATCACCCACTGCCAAGAATACCAGCACCAATGCAGGTTTCAGGCACTCGCATGTCTTTGAAGGCCTGGCATTGTGTACTCCAAAGGAATCACAGGATGGAAGCTGCTATGTGGAGGATACCACAGAGGCATCTCAAAAGTGGGCAAATATTACCAGTGTTCAGGTTCAAACTCAGTTTTACAGAAACTAGAATAAGTAGAACACTTACAAAAAATATAAATCAAATTAAAACTGTTCTGAGACTTGCAGTCACTTTGTAAAGCTGCCTCAAGACTAAAGTACCCTCAGACCTTATGGAGGGCCAGAAATTTGCCCTCTAAGAGCAGTGGATTGGAGACTGGAGAGAAGGTGGACAGCAGATCTGCCAAGGCTGCTTCTTGGGCTTGAAAAACTAACATCACTATAGCCAGTGGCAATGGGGCAGAGTTTGTTGATAATTACACTGATAACTGAGTTACATGAACCTCACCTCTTACAAAGTTCACTCGTGGGACACCCAAATCCTGTGTGCTGTCTTGTCACTAATCTATAATCAGTTGGGAACTTTGTATACCATGCAGTCAAGAATGTAAGTGATATTTTGGGGGAATTGCACCCCTAAATAAAGCTGTACTCCAGCTCCTGGTTGGTGTTTGTTGCCCTGAACAAGCTTCCTGCAACTGGCTACCTGCCTGTGAATTGATTCTCTGCTGTATCCTCTTGACACCCACAGAATGATAAACTCATCTCTTACTATTCTTTTATAGATCATGACTGTGAACTGGTTTGAATTCACTTGAGCTAAAAAAAGCCACCACAACAAGCAAAAACTGTTGGTTTTGTAAGATTGGTTCTCAGAGAAGGCACCTTTTTGGTAAAGCTGATTAGACCAGATCCCTGGTTATGAATTTCTGTTAAAAGTAAGGTGTAATTCACCTCAACAAATGAGAACAATTTCTAACAGTGTGATTACAATCTGGAGAGATATCTCAAAGGGCTGGGGGACAAGGATGAAATGAAATTTGCCTATGCATGTTGGAAAAAGGTTGAAGAGCTGACCTTTTCCCAGGTACAATTTTTATCTACAAATCTAAAATAACAAAGGGACTTGCTGATTCAAATTGTAGTGCCCATATCTCCCAGCATTTGATTTACACACAAAGCTGCCTTAGCCATAATGTTTTTAGTGAAATGGCAGAGCTTTTTTCAGACCTCATGTTTGCCATTGCGTGTGCTCCAATCACTATGTAGTGTGGTTTATCTCATCTCTCTGTCCTTTGCTTTATTCTGCACTGCATATGCAGCCCTAGACCTCCCTTTCTCTCTCTCTTCCACTGAATATTTGAGTTCATGGTGATTTTTGCAGGTACAATAACTGTATTTTTCACATTTTGAAACTCAGCTGTCTCCAGATCTCCATAAATCTGTTCTTATTTGACACTGAGGTTTATTGTTACTTTCAATTTAATTTGGCTGCAAACATTAATGTACCATTTCATAATAATAAGTATGATGGAGATATTGAAGATAAAAAAGAAGTGGGCAGATAACAACATTTATGGCACAAGGATTTTATGGGGAGGGATTTCCTTGTCTTGGGTTACCCTGTTCCCAGTTCAAGGCAGCCCTGACAGCATGCAGAACTTGAATGCAGATCTCACATCTGATGACAAATGGCTCCTTAATGATGTGTTAAAGGAAGTGTGTGTAACCCTAATTCAATTAGCATATTATCTCCTTTTTTAACATGAAATTTCATTCTAGTACTAAAGAAAATCAGATTTTCTGTTCACAATGCTTTTTTCTCACCTGAAGACATTTGGCAAATGCATAAACTAAGCTTTGAAAAACTTCAGAGGTAAAACTTTTAATCAAAGACAAATGAATAACATTGATGCATTTTGGCTCATACTCCAGGATTACAATTGCTTAGATGAGCATCTTTTTTTAGTCTCCCAAGTTATGTCTCAGCAGACACTTGGTCAGGGCACTCTCTGAAAGAAGAGCAAATTGTTCAAATGGAAAATGTAAGATTATGACAATAAATATTCAAGATGAAGATAAATATGAAACTACTTTGATTCTGAGTGTTGCAGAACTTTCACACAGCCATAGTGTGTCAGGAAGAAGTTTACCCAGTCTCTTGTTCCATTTCTGACAGCACATGATAGCAGATGTGTTAGAAAAGTC
Organism: Manacus vitellinus; assembly: GCF_001715985.3. Lineage (NCBI taxonomy): Eukaryota > Metazoa > Chordata > Aves > Passeriformes > Pipridae > Manacus > Manacus vitellinus. The sequence continues at coordinate 2,933,361 of NW_021940207.1, read as the reverse complement.
TGTGAGAACAGGACAAACCAGAAACACTGTACTGGTATCAAACAACCCTGAAGTTATTTTCCTGCTGAAAATCTATCCAACTGCTTTTTGAACAGAAATAAATGGTTAGTACAAATCCCGTTATGAGGCACATCTTACCAACAAGGCATGTGCAGTGCAACCCCCTCTGGCTCTTCTGACCCATCTCACTTTTGGTTGCGTTTGACACGTGCCAGCCCTTCCACTGGAGACACAGCAAACCTTTCCTGTTCTCTCACCTCCTGCTTGCCCAAGAGTTTCTAGACTTCCTCAAAAGTACAGAAATAGTTTCCCCAAATGTGTATGCTGGTGCAGCAGATAATATTTTTTTTCCCAAATCTAATTCCATAAATGTCAGGTTCCCGCATTACATGCTGTAGATTCACAGGGGTCATACCCTGAAGCATCAACAGGGACAGTTTAGCCTGGGTCTTTGGCACAAACCTGTTTCCCAAACAACTTGTTTGAAGAGAAGAGAAAAAAAATCAACTCTTGCTTTTAGTCTTTGGGTGGATGCAAAATCTACAAACTTCTGCACAAGGCTCTCTTTGTCTCCAGTGTCTGCTTTTTCCTTTTGCCAGTGTAAATAGCTTCCCTAGAGTTTGGCACATAGCCTGCTTATGGTTGTGGCACTAATATTGCTGCCCAGGAGAGCTCCATCATGAAACAGAAAAAACCACAAGAAAAAATTAGCAGAGGATCCTGGTGTCAGACAACTTGCCAATATTTTCCTTAACTGTAACTTAGCAGAGCTGAGTGAGCACCATGTAATGTTAGGCAGCTCTCTCATATACAGCAACATGGAATATTTTAGGTTTTCTGGATTGGCACACTCCTGCTATCCTGCAAATATGAAACAAAGCAACACTTCTGCAGATCTGTGACATGAACTCACTTTTCCCCGAAGGAATCACAGTGCTTTAAAAAGTAATACACCCATTTGCACATCTTTCTCTGGAATAGACAACCTATGACCTAATTTCAAAACCTTCCAAACTGTATTATTAAGGATGACAGTTCTACCTCAACTCAGAGACCTGAGGCTGTGGCTGACACTGGTTATAAAATAAAAAAAAAGATGTAGTGGGAAGGTTAATCTCTATAATTAAAGGAGTTGTTACACCACTCAGCCATCAGCAGCAGGGCGTACACCTTTCAGCCTGGCAGCTCTTGGATGGCGCAAGGCAGACACGTGCCGTCGGGCTGTAACCGGTGGGCGACCAAGTGATGACAGATGGTGGACAGGAGGGAAAGCAGCACTTGAAGGGGCCAGAAGGGAATGGGAAGGGCTGTGGACAGGGAACTAGGGAAGTCAGTTGAGTAACTGACCATCTGGGCCAACCAGAACTGCTGCCATCCCTGTCATCAAACCAGTGCCCTGGGATCACTTCAGCTCTTTCCCTATAACCTGCAAATTTCTGCACTGCCAGAGGTCAGTCAGTCCAGGACCTGGAGGTCTGTAACCCTGGACAGTTACTGAGAGAAGGATCTTTGGAAGGGGAAACAGTGTTGTTTTCTGTATCGGAAACAGTCTCAAGCTTCCCAAAGGAGTGGAGGAAGAGCTAAGTTAATTTTATCAGATTTCCTGTTTGTTTGCCTTCCTCCATCATCTGTCTTCAAATCTTTACAGGAATACATGAGTGTAAATCAGTACTGTAGGTCACTAGCCCAGAAAACTGTCTCACTGCTTGACCCATGTGGACTAATCCATATAGGAGGCTGCGCACACCAAACTGGCTCCACTGGTCTGGAACAGCAAAACTACTGTGCCAGATTGTCTGGAAGCTCAGTCAGCCAAAGGTAAAGCTGGGGATCTCCTGCTCTTCAGCCAGATTTTCTAGTAGATTCTTCAAAAGCAAATGTGCTTCTTTGTACTGTAGGGGGCTGGTGGACGGGGTCCTGGAGTGGCTGAAATGGGCAGTACATTGCCAGTTCTTCCACCTCGTGCTGCTCCTGAGCCCTGCCGAGTCGTGGGGAAGCCATCTCTCAACAGGACTGAGCACAGTCTCACTGGATTTACTGTTCCAGCCCTTGAACACAACCAGCTTCACACACATCTTATGATTAAGCTTCTTCAGCGAGTGGCAAGATGACAAGTGGAGTGGGCCAAGGCAGTGAGAGGCACCACCTCTAGCAAGGTTAGTGGAGAGGAGCAGGTGTGGGATGGCAGGGTGGAGGATAAGTGCAGACAAAGGTGGAAAGGAGGCTGAGCAGAAGTGTGTAGGCCCTGGAACCCTGTTTGATACGTTGTGTGGAGTAACAGGCTGGATTATTTATTACAGCTATTGCTTTTGTGAAACCTATTGCTGCCCTAATTTCCCTTCCAGCCCAGTAAACCTGCCAATACTGGATTGTGCTGGAGCAGACCACAGCCAGAGCTACAAGGCACACCAGGATCTGGTTAGGCTCAGCCTGATTTTCAGTAGTTCTCACTTTTTTGCGGTAACATTCTCCTCCATTATTAAATTCAGGGAGTTCAGATGTAGCACAGTGATTTAATTACAAATACTTTCTATTCCAACATAAAAGCACTTTTGGTCCTCAATACAAATTCAATGCTAAGTTTACTGCAGTGTTTACAGGCAGCTCTACTCAACTCCAACATCTGAATCCTTTCCAAAAGTGATTTGCATTCGAGAATTCTGCAGCACCTTGCCTTAACAAAGCTACAGTTGAATTTGGCTGTCACCTCCAGCTGTATGCTCAAACTGTCTTGGTCTTGAGCTGAATCAGTGCCAATGAACAGCTACATTAAGTGATAGATATTTTTGAATTCCTACATCACATTATCATTTATATCTTTTCTTACATTAGGTCACTTACAGTGTGCCCTCCATGGTTATTGTGCTCTTCTTTCCATGATCTGGAGCCATAAAGAACAAATATATCAGATTTTCCAAACTCCTTCCTGAAAACACACTGGTGATTGTTTTCAGCTCAGGATGGATTCCTCGACTAATACTTGTGCAGAAAAAAGGAGACAGAATCTTGATGTCATCACATCAAGGTGAATCTTGAAATAGAGTTTATAAGGATAAAGGGTAGGTGGGAGCAGGAACTGAAACTGGTGAAGAGGATTAGAAAGAAATTGAATGGGGAGCAGGAAATGTGGTATGGATTGTAACGAAAGAAGAAAAGAGCCCAGAGAAAATGAGGAATATCTGAGTGTTTAGATAGCCCCTAGAGGCTGCCTTCCAAAGTCTCTATGTCCCTCTGCTGTGGAGTTACCAGTGAAACCCTCTGGCGAAGTGACTCTCTCATCTCACATTTATACCTCTTCCAAGTAGGATTGATAATGAGCATGTTTCTACATCCTTAAAAATAAAATAAACAACAAAACAAATAACAACAAAACAACTAACAAATCATTTGGCAATATATTATAACCATGATCAGGCTGCAAAGTCACACATTCACATTGCTAGTAAACACCAAACTTAAGTTTCTTTCTTCAGCTTTAGGATGAGTCTTTTTACCTTGTGCGTGGAAAATACTTAACATCAAATTCAAACATGAATTACCCACATTCTAATGTGTTTCCTGGAATTTGGGTGTTGGTTTGGTTTTGTTGTTGTTTTTTTTTATTTGCAACATGTCAACAAATTAAAGTGTCTAAGTTCAGGACACTAAAACCAAAACAGGGCTTTAAAAGGGTGTTTTTCAGAGTCAAATTACATGAGGTTATCAGACCACTCACAGGAATGGAACCTACTCAGCTCTTGCTGAGATCCTCTGTTGAATTTTACTGAGGACTGAGCATGAGGATGGTTTTGCTTGGCCAGGACAGGGGACACAGCATGTTGGCTTCAGCTGGGAACCTTAGCATCTGGCATCACTTGCTCTCTGACAGGAGAAATTGGTTAAGATCATTGCGAGAATATCTGTGACTTTCACAAAGACCAGACCAAAAGTACTGACGGTCTGGATCATGGCTTGCATCCACTTTCTGAGTAGCTCTGGGATAGACTAATATCAATATCCTGGCTAGTAGAAGGAGGTTTATACATTGAGAGGAAATTCACAGAGGTAAAGGTGGCTGTCTCGTGCTGGTCTGTGACTGCTGCAGCCTAGCGTGGAATGGCACAAACCCTGTATGGGTGGGGCTGCAGGGTACCCCCCAGAATGGGCTCTGTGTTGATCTCTGTCACTCCCTCGGGGAGCTGGAAGGTGAAAGCCCGCAGCAGGTTGGCAAAGAAAATAAAGAGCTCGGTCCTCGCTAGGTGCTCCCCCAAACACACACGGTGCCCTGCAGAGGGAAGAGGGGAAGGATAGTGAGTATCTAGGAATTTTTCAGCTTCATAGTCACTTAGTTCATTCTTGTTGCAAGCAGAGAGTGTTTTTTTTGTTGTCTAAGGACAGGATCATGAAAGCCACAGAATTAGAACTATGTGAATGCCTTCTCAAAAAGATCTGATCCAATGTCATAGCTTAGGAGATACCAAGAGAAAATTTCAATGAAAATCACTAATGTACAAATATAATTTCTTTCTAGACCTGATAGAACATTATTTTCTTGTTACAGGAGATGTTGAGCTCCAGGGTCATACGCAAAGAATCTGCCAGCTGCTTGCACATGCTTTCTTAGTGAGTTAACATCAGTGGATCAAAATTACTTGGCATTTGCAGTTGAACAGAGGTTTGGTCACTTCATAGGCAAAGCATGAGGCCGACTATTCCTTTCCCAGGGTTCTTCATTGGCACCGATGGTGTGAGCAGAACAGGTGAATAATACATTCACATTTCCAGATTAGCAGACAAATAAAAGGAAATAAATACCATTTTCATTAAGAAACTGCTGGATGGACATCTAAGTGACTGGTCTGTTATATCAACAGAGAAACTAAAACAAAACCATCAATAGGAACCTTACTGCTATGTGTGATTGCTAACTGTGTGTGCATTGCTATCTTATTTCCTTCTTTGGCAACTGGATTTTCAGTTCTGTAAGAAAGAACTTAATCTTTTGTTTATCAGGATGCATTCTGTTTTTCTTTCATCTTGATCCTTTAAAAGGGATTGCAAGTAACTCCAGTACAAACAAGGCACATTGCTTCTCAGGAATGTAACTACGTATAAAGAATACTACAGACAAAACCTGTGTATGACTGCAGCATGCAACCAGCCCAGTTTGAGTGGGATTCCCACCACAGAGTCCTAAGGACAGTTTGGGGTCTGATGGCACAGAAGCCTCTCACTTGGCAGAAACAAGCCAGTACTGTTCTTTAAAAGCAACAGCAGAGATAGATGATGTTATCTGAAGAAATACCATAATCTCACACTTCTATGTTCTTCCTTTTATCTATTGGATCAGTTCAAACTACCAATGCATTTACCTGCTGAGAATGGTAAGAAAGCTTCTCGAGGGATAAAGTTTCCTTCTTTATCCAGAAAATGGCCAGGGTTGAACTGTCGAGGTGTCTCCCATTGCTCAGGGTCATACAGAACAGATCCTATATTTGGTATAACGATGGTGCCCTGCAAAGAAGAAACTGTTGATTCCATTCCAACTACTGGCCTGTCACCCATCAGTTTCTTCCTGACAGAAAAAACTGTTGCTTGTTGTCATTTGGGCAAGTGCCAAGTTGAGCAGAGGTCTCTTGATCAGTGCTTTGGCAAAACAGTTTATCCTCCTAGTCCATCCCCAGCCAAGCAGAGCTGGTGTCTGCAGTTGTGATGATGGGCAGGAGCTCAAGGTTTCCCTGGTAGGGGCCTTATCAGCTGTCTGAGCACCTACACATTAAGTAAAGGACTAATTTGTGTAGCCACAAATAGTAACCCTTCCCCAGGCACCACATTCCTGAGTTAAATGAAGAATATTTTATAGACTGAAAATGGGTGACAAAACTGAAATGAAAGATAAATAAATGCCTCTCTGCTGAAGAAAGAACAGAAGCTGAAAATGTGTCTGTACCCTTTTGACAGGGAATCCTAGCAGTGTTGTGTTCCTCACACACAGCCTGGGCAGGCCCACAAAGACAATGTTGCTGAAGCGCTGAATCTCATGGACCACAGCATTTGTGTAGGGCAGTTTTCTCCGGTCCTCATAGCAAATTAACTGGGAAGGACCCAGAACAGCATCCAGCTCCTTCTGCACTTTCTCTGTGGAGAAATATTCACAACTTCAGATGAGAAAATGTATAAAATATTTTAACTGGTCTCTTAGAGCAACAGGAAAATATATTCTTTCAACATAGTACATTAGGTCTATAATTTGTGATTTAATATGTTTTAATGCCTGAGTTTAATATAGGATAATAAAAATATACAGGAAAAACCCACCAACAGTGTGGTCCAGGAACACACTGGAGGGATGTAAGGGGTCCAGTGGTTTGTGAAGAGCACTGGTGTGCTCAGCAAGGAGAGTTGGGTTTGCTGCCTCACAGGAGGGGCAGTGAACATAGGCTGCCATAAATATGAGATGAGACTGTATGGCAAACACCACAAAGCTATGTTAGCATTCCTCATACCTGAATGGTGTCAGGTGCAGATGGGATTCAGAGCTTTGATCTCTGTACCTGCTGCCATCAGTCACTTGCAAACTCTCCACACAGAGCACCTCGCTGACTTGTCACTGCCAAGAGCTAACTTTGGTCTCACTGCAAGTGCCTTCAGCCGCTTGACTTGGTCAGGTCACAGCATGGGTCTCTGACTTTTCTCTCTGCTGCCATTCTTTGTGTTTTCAGAGAGTGAGAGCCACGCTGCAGCTCATCCTATTCAGCCATCATTAACATTTGTAGTACCCACAGCATTTCACAACAAGAATCCCTCTCACCTTGGATATCTGGATTCACGACCATATAGAGCAGTCCCCAGTACAATGTTGTGCTTGAGGTCTCTGATCCGCCGAGGAAAAGATCATTTATGACATGGACCAAATTGTCTTCATCATACTTGGGCTTGACCCCTTCTTTTGACTGCAGATGATGATAAAAAGTTGAAGTTAAAGCATAAAAGTTAGGTCAATTTATATGCCCTCTGTGTGAGAGTCCTTATTTCCACAGCCAGCATGTGCAAAAGAATAGTCAAAATTACAGTTTTTGATGAGTAGTTTAGTAGTTTCTCAAATAGACATGGTAAGTCTGCCTTGCCATCTTTCATGAGGTGGAATATTCTTTCATTTAAAAAAGACAATTCTATGTCTGATGACTTAATCATGAAAACTTTAAAGCACAGTACAAGTTTTGCAGTTAGATTAGAGTGTGCTTCTATACAAATGCCCTACAGCATGCCACTCTTCAGGCCTTGGTCTCCAATATGCTATCAAAGGGTGCTAGAAAATACCAAAGGAAATCCCATCTGAATAAAAGAATCTCAAGAGAACACCTTGAAAGTAATTTCTTTTCTGAGTTCAGGATAAATGTGAACTGAGGGGGAGAGGTATTTTCTACTGAATAATAAGGGAGTAAAATAAAAATATTTTAGAGAAAAAAAATTAGACAAAACATTTTAAAATAATGCAATAAATATTGCAATAAATCACACCCCTGACACCAGAGGAAGTTGCATCTTTGCCTCTAAAATGCTTATTTTAGCAAATCTTGTCATAGTCAATTCAGATATAAAGTGTAAGATGATGCATCAGCTCCTTTCAGAGCCTCTGAGCCAACACTGTGAGGACATGGCAGCCTGATTAGCTGAAAGCTTATGACCAGATATAGAAGCTACATAAACTTCATCTACCCTAGGAAAGAGATGCTTCTTTTACTTCCCAAAAGTACCCCAAAATGACAAAGTTTGAAGCAGAAACTGGTACTCTTAGCAGAGCCTCTCTGGCTCATGAGCCACTTCCTACTATGGAAAACAATAGCCTGCGCAGGGAAGAAGATTAATGCTTATTATGGCCCTGTTTGTGAAATTGTTTCCTAAGAATCCAATTAGAATATAGGTGCCAAGCCAACCACGACTCAAACTGTGGGGAAATTAGAGGTAACACAGGGATAATGATTCCCTGCCAAGGGAGGAACCATACAATTACGTGGCACGAGGACAGCCAGTGTTAGAGCACACACTGAATCCCAAGGAAACGTTTTCCTCTGTTTCAGGGCAATTACCTGCGTATGCATATTTAAATCCATTGTACACATGAGGTGCCTTGCTATAGAAGATGAGGTGGTTTCTACCTAACTTATGTAACCTACAGGAATAAACTGTCTCATATTTACTACAGGATTGAAGTATGCACATGGATATTTATGGAAAGCAGATGATAGCTCATGAGTTCACCCCCTGACATACTGGGCCTTATACTCCATAAATGTGTGATCCCACAGAACAAACACTTACTTTCTCCATCTCAGCCAGGTAAAAGTCAATGAAATCCTGTGGCTCAGCTGGTATCCCTCTCTCCACATGTCTTCTGACCTCCTTTCTTGCAAAAGAACTCAGGACATCATAGCAAGCCAATGCCTTCTTATGAGGCCCAGGGAGACGGCACATCAGCCAAGGGAGGATTTCGTACATCTGCAGGAGTGACACGCAAGAGGTAGTGTGAATTCTCTGTCACTAACAAAGCTACTTTTGGAAACACCAAAAGGCTGAATTGTCCTGTCCAGAAATGTTGATAGCAGAATAAACAAATTAGTATTGCTTTGAGCAGGTTTTTGCCATCACGTAGTAAAACTTTTCTAGTGATTTGACACAATCTCAGGGGTCGAGGCAGTTCTGATGACACTCTGCTCATGCCCCTAAGATTTGCAGAAAAGCTTTACTACCACAACAGCATTTTAGTTTGCCTTATTCTGTAAAATTCAAATGTCAATGGAATTTGCCTGGCCGTCCACATTCCCCATTACATGCAGCTTGACCATCTTTAAGGATCTAAACCACAAAGTCTAATTCATGGGGAAAACTTCAAGTGCGCTTCAAGACCCTTCAAGTGCAAAGTTGCCCTATATGGTATGTTGTGGGAAGTACCTAACAAAAAAAATCTTTGACAGAACTTGAATTGTGAGACTGTCAGAGAATGTATGTATTGTTTTTGCAATGTGTGAATTCAGAGCTATTATGAAGTAAGGGGAAAATTCATAATGAATATTTTATTATTTGTGAGGGAGGAAAAAGCAAAGAAAATTTTTAGCATACAATTTGCAGAGTAGTAAAAAGCAGAACAGTGAATTCAATGATACCAATTTTTGGAGGAGAGAAGTAAGTAGAGGTGGGAGGAGAAGCACTGTAGAGTTCATATTTATTACAAACTCCAGTCTCAAATTAGATTTAAAGGTTTCTGTTAATAGTCTTAGAAATGCTGAAGGACTTAAAAACCAGGAGTCAACAGAGAGTCAACCCCTAAACTTGCAAAGAAACAAGAGAGTTCTTAAAAATGTCCTCATGCCAAGGAGGCAGTAATAAGGTCCCCAGGACACCACTTCTCTCCCAACTTGCATTTGCCTGTAGCTCTGTGTTTAGTGAAGAGCCATTTTTGTATCTGCTCTTTCATTTTCTACCTACTTCAGAAAAAAACAGCATATCATTTACTCACCTGATGAAAAAAGCTGCCTGCAAATTTGAATAAATTCTCTGTGGCATGGATCATTTCATGGAAGGTTTTGTCCTCATCAGAGAAGTGATATCCAAAAACTAGAGCACAAATCACATTTGAAATAGAATGGAAAAGAGGGAAAGAAGGATCCACAGGTCTTCCTGCAAACAGAGTAACAGATATTCACTCTCAGTGTTTTCTTCAAGTGTTCCTTATACAGATAGGACAAAGTGTTTTTAGAGATTACATAAAATGTTCTCTTTATACAGCTGGGGCATGAATGGGGACAGAAATTTGGCACTAATATGAATTAATGGAAATAAAACATAGCCTTAGAGCAAAGGACACTGTTAAACTGTTTCCTCTAAAACAATCTCAAACCCCTTTCTGTGAAATAATGTTGTACAACTAAGATCTGTTCCAGGATCTCATATCAAATCTGCTGTCCTCGTTGTCTGGAGGAAGACAAGTCACCGAGTGAGAAGAAAGAAATGTCACTCGAGATAACTGCAGGAATTCAGTGACAGATGTTCAAAAATGTCAAATAATTACTTAGGAGGAAAGACTGAATGAACTTGGGAAGGTTTAAGAAGAAGAATAGTTGGACAGGAATCTGCAAAGTATACATAATGAAACTATTACAGCCTCAACTGTGAGCAGTAGATTATCATATCTCTGTCTGATAACTTTTTTAAAGTTATGAGACAGATATCCATAGAAAGTAACTTGGGTAGAAATGATCCTGGCTTGGACTCTAGGGTTAATCTGATTATCCACCGAAGTTCCCTCCCATCTCCTACTTTCTTTGATTCTCTTGCCAGTAGTTACTAAACCAGACAGACTAAAATATCAATGGCACCCAATGTCATTGAAATTACCAAGCTCTGCAATACTCTTCAGTTACCTGTTGCAGGCAGCCCGAGGATGGCTTGGCTGTGCAATTCAGTGGCATCCTGTCATTGTACAATCATGTTATAGACAAACAGTCAGCCCATGGAGGTGGAATCTCAGAAGTTCACAACTTCACTGGGTTTATGAATAGCAATTTTAGAAAGAAATTCCCATTTCTGATTCTATGCTCTATCTGCTCTTAGGCTTTAGTAAGTTTGGATACACCACTGTGGATCTAACCTGGACCGTAGAAGGGGTAGGTAAGTTTGCATACTGAAGATCCAGACTGAAAAGTGCTTGGTTTCTTAGCAGACAGTTACCTTTTAGGTTCATAAAAAACTCCACCAGGTGAGAGGCCTCCTCTTGCACTCGATGCTCCAGGCCTTTCTTTCCCATTCCCAAACTGCGTAGAGTCATTATTCCAAAGCGTCTCTGCTGCTTCCAGGAGCGACCAGTTGCCAATATAATACCTGAGGGTATTCCCCGGCATATTAATATTTGCCACAGACATGCATGATTCATTTAAATATATATTATAAAATGATTGGAATAAAGCAGGGAATACACTGTGATACAAATATCTTTAGGTGAAATTATCGGTAACCAGAAATCGTAGCCAAGCATACCCAAACTATAGCTAGGCCACATCGTCTTAATATTGATTGTAGTTCACAACTGAAAAGAGCAGTCTAAGGATTTTCTGACTGCTCCATTTCTTGATATCTTGAAAAAAAAAAAGAATACCTTAAGATGCCTTTTTAGGAAATGTGCCTTAGCCATAGTCAAGTGATCGTGCTCAGGACAGGAGTAACTGGATGAATTTCCACAGAGTGGAGTACAGGGCAGGGTACGTTTATGAAGGTGTAGATCAATTAATGTGATGGTTGTAGGTTGAGGTGATGAAGGTGAAGGAAAAGTGACATTTGGGCTCTGTTTCTCCTGTGGAAGAGAGAACACTCCACTAATTGTTAAATTGCACTTGTGGTCACCTGAAGAGCTGTGATGGTGAGGCTTTACCTACCTTTAAACAAGGTAGTGTGTCTGCTTTAGTATAGCAAATGCAGGGAAGGGAAGGGAAAAAACTGCAAACTGATGGAATACACCAAGAAGAACTGAGTTTTCCTGTGTCAGAGGCACTCTCATAGTCAAAGGATATTCAAAAAATGTTTAGGAGTGTCTGCAAATACAGCAATGCGAATTCTGAAAGAGGGTTTTATAGGTCTCTTGCTCATGATGGAAAATATTTGGTAACTATAATGTATACAGTTACCAAACAAGCGTTGCATTCACATGATGTACAGCAAAATCGTATGCAGAACAATGGATTAGTCTGTGATGAGGGCAAGATTGCTGAGTTCTGAGCTGGATCATATACATACATCTTGAATACCATGAAAAGGTCGCTTAGAAACAACCTGGAGTGTTTCCCAGGATTGGGAAAACTCACTAAAAAAAGCATCACATCAAATAGTAAGTTATTCTCAAGAAGTAATGGAGGACTTGGACTGTATCTGATGGAAGATCATTCTGAACAGGAGGGCAGAATAATCTGTCAAGTCAACATTCCTGTGCACTGTTTGTGGCAGGAAAATCTCACCTTTTCCTTTGGCCATTGCCCTGAAGAAAGGCGACACCATCCGCCCAGAAACATCATCAGGGTGCGTGGTCATGCCATCCTTCACTGCTTGAAATCCATTCAGTATGATCACTGGGGTCCACCCAAACCACAAAGTATATATGTTACCATGAGTTTTTGCCAGCTGTAAGTGGAAAAGGTGCCAGGAAAGAACAGATGAAGTCCCATATATACATCTCAAACAGACACTGCACCAGTTATTCACCAATGGACAGTTTTGTGCTGAAAATGTCATCCCCGTGCTTATAATTGTAGATAGAAGCAGAAAGAGACTGTTGTTTTGCTGAGAACAGTGCTTTCAGCAGCCAATTTTATTTACTCTGGGGAAAGCGATTTTCTTTTTAAAGCATAGCCTGCAGCAACACTGCAGCAAGAGAAAGAAAACTTTGTGCTTTATGTTGCATCACATCCAACCCCAACATTTGAACCTTGTTGATCTGAACAGCCACACTGCACGGCTCTGGGGCTCTGTGCCTCCAGTGGTCCCTTCCTTTGCAAAAGGAAACCAGCTGATTAAGCCTGCACTATCTGTGTGCTCCAGGAGAGGACATGGAGCCAGAAACTAGTCAACAGCTATGAAGTGCCAGCAGGCTGCAGCCGAGTCCAGGGTTTCGTCACAGCACTGAGGAGAGCACTCACCACTGGACACAGCAAAGGTATCCAAGCACAGATGGGTGTATGACAGAGGAAATCCAATAATTCATGGAAAAACCTTTGTACAAGTATGGGATTCTGCTCCAGCACACCCACAATGATACAAAAGAGATGGTTCAGTGTCTAAGGTGCCACTAGAATTACATCCAGCTGATCACACCAGTCACTTGCTTCTCCTAATAATTCTTTAGATTCCAGCTTTCCTCTCCCTCTTAGAGCATCACTGCCTGTCTAAGTCTGCTCTGCACTCAATGATCTGTGTGTGGTGTCCTAGGCATACACCTGAATTAGAGGTCTTCTGTAAACCATTAGAAGAATTACTGCAGCTGTCACTAAAAGCAAGTGGCAAACAGATAGCTTTCAGGAGGTGTAGGAAGATGGGGAGTGAATGCCCTTCCTGTACTATAAGCATACATAGACATTCAACATATTGCCCCTTTGTGATCAAATTAGGCAATGCCAGTCAGAATTTTTAAAAATATCACATGTGGACTTATCAGCAGTGCAGAAACATATTTTAGAAAATTGGTATTTCCCAATTTTAATAACAAGCCAGAAACCATGTCCCCAAGTTTACTTGATTCTTAAGAACATTAGGATTCTCATGAAGATGACATATTCTACACAAGAAGGTGACCCAAATATAGGAATCAAGTTGATCTTTCTATGTCCATACCTTGTCTGTAACTTTCTAAGACTTAAAAGCTTCAGTTTGATTAATAACATATCAGGCTTTTTAAATCTGTGACTAAAAATGACCAATTAATAGCATCTTAAAAGAAATACCTCCATCAGAATATCCCGGTGAAACTGAAAGTTCAGGTGCACCAAGTTTCCAAGCAATGGGAGAGGAGTGGGTCCAGGAGGGAATTGCTTGCAAGCCTTCCGCAGTTTGAAAAACTGAACAATTAACAAAAAAATTATCAGGACTACAAAAGCTTGAGCTATTGTCGGCATTTCTGAGCTGATTTATCAGCTTGTCTGTCAAAAAGAAGGCGCTGGATCTTGGAAAAGGTGATCTTCTTTGTTGTTCCACCAGTTCTGCAGACTGAGTTCTATAAAGTCTCAATTCCCTTCCCTCCCTCTGTCCCTCCCTCTTCGTCGCTGCCTGCCTTTTTCTTGCACCATATATATTTGCCACACTGAGATATATCAAACTGATCCCTAACCAAAAGCACACCTATCTGCTTATAGCAAGCCTTAGAATGGAAATGTGAATAACTTGTACCCAAAGTATTTGTCCAGAAGCTTGTGCTAGGGAACTTCTGGAGCCTATTGGGAGATCGGGATTGGAGTGACACCATGTGAAAGCCCTCGTTGACCAGTGGATATGAGACAAGTGAAACTTGGTTTCATCTGCTTCAGGAACTTTAAAAATATATATATAGTGGTTCATCTCAGAATCACTGAATTCAGATTATGAGTGTTACACGTTGATTAGATTATACAGTTACATAGAATACAGTTACAATAGCTCATAGTACATACTTAAAATAGGTTAGATTGGATACATACATATACTTACAATAGGTTAGATTTTCCAGGTGCTTTAGTCACAAATGTTATTTAAATGTGGTTGTAAATTCAGATTTGCCTGCCAGCACACACAGTCCACACAGGCAAAGACAAGAGTACTTGAAGACTAAGGATGCAGTTAGAAGACAAAATTACTACACGTGATTTCTGAAAAATTGGTCTTGATTGTCCAATCAAACTTTTTTTTCCAGTAAATGGAAAAAATGTTTCATCAAGTGAGCACTCAGGATAAGGAGATAGTACTTAAAAACTCGTATTACAATTAAATAATTTTAAAAATCAAAATGTTTAATATTTTTATATTTAAAGATTAATTAAAAATAAAATTCCTTTTTTTTTTTTTTTGGTAATACGTAACCAAATTGAAAGCTTCACGTGCCCTGGTTAGTTTTCTACCTTTTGTATCAATTTCAGAATCTAGGATATTATTACCAGTTATCAATAAGTTTACAGGACACATAAAAAAAATCTGTCCTCTGATAATGAAGGGATTCACACTGAATTTGAAGCACAGACAGGGGGAAAGCACTGTGTGCCAATTACCAGAGGATTTGATCTTGCATTGCAAAGAGAGAGTGTTGTCTCTAAAATTTAGATACAAGTCTGAACAAGACATTGCTGTGCCCTCCAACGCAGACAGAAATGTGCTATTTTGCAAACCTGGCAACATGAAGAAAGTCATGTGAATCAGCAATAGCAATTTATCTCTTTCATTTGGCCAAACTTTGAAGCTATTGTGGGTTCATACTTGCCTGCATGATACAGTGAGGACAGCATGGGCAAGTAGTCTTTCATGACCTTATCTGTGCCTGTTGTGGGCAGCATGGTGGGATGTAGGCTGAGGTGGGCTCCATGGCTTTGCTGAAACCAGTGCAAGTCAGGTACCATTGCCCATTATGAGGCTGAAATAAGCAAAGCATAAAATCAGAAAAAATTGTTTCTTCAAACCAAAATATCAAGTTTAAAATTTGGAAAGAAAGGAAGAACGTTAGTTTTGTGTGGACAACTGAAGTCAGAAGAAATGCTGAATTACATAAATTTCATTAATAGACTAAATACAATCATTTTTATCTCTTCTCTGTTTGGTCCGTATTACATTGTTTAATTTTAGATGTTTCATGTTGGTGTAATATTTTGATGTCAGTAAATGAATTCACCTCTTTCAGAACATGGGTCAGGTTTAACTGGAATCAAAGCACCAGTGTCAGAAGCAGAATGAAGCCAAATGAGCCAGCCAGGAATTTATCCTGCCAGATGTTACCATTACCTTTCCTTTTGCAGTGTCTTCAGGATGCTCCAACTGTCTGAAACCCAGATGCACGAATAGTTACTTACACCAGTGTCACCTGATGTCACTGGATAAGCTGTACTGAAAACAAAACCAGGCTGAGGGATCTTGTGTTGGTCTGGAGCTCTTCCTGTCTGATGCCTCCTCTTCTGGACAGACTATCAGCAATATTTGCTGTGTTTGTATTTTTGGCAGAAAATTCAGTTTTCCTAAGAGATAGTAACCCAAGTAAAGAGAATTCCAAAGAAGTGGACTCAGAGGCAAACCCAGCAAGTTTTAATGAAAATTATCAGGAAGCCAAAGTTTCAATAAGATTTTTAGTGAACATAAAAGCACACTGTGAAGTAAGTCTCAGCAAGATTAGTGCAACGCTTGCAAAAGTAAAGCTGTGCAGGTAATGTGACAATCAAACAAGCATGGTCCTGAAATCCTTGAGCAAGCAAATGCTTAATTTCAGCTCTGGGACATTGATACTTAAATATGAAGTATAAACTGTAATGCATTTGGCAGGAGGGAATGTCAGGAATTAGTATCTCCAAAGCACAGGAAGTGTTCATACATTGCGCACACAGTAGAAGCCAATTGCCTTGAGTGAGGTTTCAAATAAATAATATTTAGAAATGGAAATTGCACAATATATTGCTACGCTTTCTAACTCCTCACTCACAATTACCTTCAGAAACTTGCAAAATTCACAAGCTGTAATAAGACTAGAAACTGGGAGCATTAAGGTTGGACTTGAGGTGGCACAAGGAGTGAGAAGAAAAACTGTAAGGGACCTTAATATCCAAAATAAAAATGGAAAAAGCAACATAACTGAGACTGGCATCCCTGATCCTAATTGCTGCAAGAATTTTCTTGCAGAGAGATTGCCTAAAGAAGAGTAACTTGATGTTCTCTGCATGAATTACTGGGAACTGCATGATACTTCTATGTGAGGAATAGTTGGATGAATTTTTCAAAATGCAGGAAAATGCAAAGGACCTGAGATCATCTCCATAATTTCTGTATAACAACTTTGAGGATGCACACAAAATCCCTCAAAGGGTTAAGAAAATCAACAGGAAAAGACAAGTAAAAATATGTTAGAGGATATATTCTAAAGCCTAACAGAAAAAAACAGGTTTCTGTTTTCACAAAAGAGGCTGAAATCAATATTCTGACATTAGAATTCCTCTTCGTAGGCCAGCAGCACTGTGCTATTGCTGCTAGTGAGTAAGTGAGGATGTACAGGCTGTGGGGTAAAAATAGAAGTTCAAAGTCCATAAATACCATCTTTTCAGAAACATCTAAGAGAAGCACCAGGAAAATATGGCAAAAAACTGTAAAATGCAATGCTGATGTCATGAGCTGGAGCAGTCTATCATCTCAATCTCTTGTCAGTAGTTTCTTCACAGCATTACTAATGACTGCCAGGGAAAACCACAATGCCAAGGCAGTGCTGGCAGAGCACTTTCAAGTTAAGCTAAATAAACAAGCTCAATAAGACACTCCCATAAAGTCTGACAGAAATTAAGCACCCGAAAATGTATGTCATAACAGTTTGTCACAAAAAATACACTGAAGTTAAAATCCAGGAGAGTTGCAATTAAAGAGTGAATGTCTGAGAAAACACTGAAAACTTGTACTGGCCACAGGTAAAAATTATTTTTATTGACATAGGAATAGGGAAAAGCCAATAGAACAAGGAAAAATAGATATTTAGACACCAAAACAAAAACGCTTCAAAGTTTACATTAATTAGCAAAACTCACATATTAAAAAGCTCTAGGGTGTTGCTGTACATGGGATAAAGGAAATGTTAGAGACAAAATTAGAGCAACACCATTAGCTGATTGCTCATGTTTTTTCATCCCAAGAATGCCCAAAGAAAGCATTTTGTGCTGAAATGTATTCATTATAGACTCTTAAAATATCAGAATAGAGAAAACAATCTCTATCACAAAACAAATGAAAGTTACTTGGTTGGGTTTTTTTGCAATTTGAAAATATTGCAAACCTGGTTGATAAAGCAATAGCATTGAAATTACATTACTGATAATGGTTTTTTGATTACTTTAAACCATTAATTTAAGAAAATCTAAAAATATTGTTTACAAAGCTTGCAAATTTCATGACTGAGAGAACAGTGAAACTCAGGAAGGCAGATCACTGACAGAGGTGGCAACCATTGCATCAGCTGCAGTGCAGTGAGTGGTAAAGCCACACACCATGAAGTAGTTTGTCCCAAGGAAAGTCAGAAGACAGAGAGTTAGATACAATCTCCTGGAGCTCTGCACCGAGAAGTGCAGAAGTCTTGGCATCAAACCTGCCTCATCTACAAACTGGCCAAGGCTTCATGAGGGCTGTAGTCAATCTTGTTGAGTGAAGGAGTAAAAGAGGATTTGGAGGATGTGTACCTTGGTGTGCCTGACCAAGAGACCATAAGCATGTCCAGACACACCAGGGACAGACAAACTCTGAGACAGAACCATGGGCATCTTCCAGGTTAAAGATATTGACCTCAAAATAGCCCCAAATACAGAGCATGGCTCTGAGGATGGTGTTACCCTTCCACTCGAGTCCGAGCAGTCTGAAATGACCTGGTCAATCTGATTTTGTGTTCAGAATAGACATAGTGAGGAGACAGTCATTGTCAACTGAAAGCACCAGCTCCAGGGACTGATTCAACATAGTTACATCTTTTCTGCACAAAAAATGAGAAGATATTTGAAATAGATCTTGGTTTTCTTAGGATAGCTAGATCCAGCTTACTCAGCAGGGAACACTGCAGATGAGGTTTTCACTCTTGCCATGTTCTTCACTGGGTTGGCTGCAGATTGTAAGCTTGGCCATTATGTGCCCAGGAGAACATCGACAGGAACATTGCCCTAAGACCCAAACAACAAAGCATTGAGAAACCCACAATTCCAGAAAAGTCATCCGCAAGAGAAAGCTCAGAGGGAATAAGCACATGGAGAATAAACACAGTTTTAAAGGGATGCAGGTGTATGTACCAGTGGTTGCAAAATGAGAAGCAGCTTTTAAAATAGGAGAAGCCTTGGGGACAAAGAAAGGCTGAGAAGGTTGCAGTAATGTACAACAGTGAACAAACAAGGTAATAGATAAAGACTGAAAGACCAATATGACCCCCACCCTTTCTTTGTCTTCAAACAATTCATAGGATCAAAATTATCATAACCGGGAGCTTAAACAATGTGTATTCTGTGAAACCAGTGTTTAAAAACATCAAGATACAAGCACTGACCTAGAACTCTAACATACTTTATACAGTACTAAAAATAAGCAACGTTTTCCCTTCTTTAGTTCCAGCTTCAGCAAGTATCTCAGGGTGCTTTATCATTATTAAACACATTTTAGGTCTGTCAAGGCAAAGATATCTATTCCTACATAAGAAGGCAAGAAATTACACAGCACTACAGGATTTTTTATAATTAAAATGTGTAACGGAGCAGACTTTCTAATCAGACAAGTATTAATACCCCTAAATTTACATGGTAGGAATTTAAATGCCAAACATGAAAGGCAGAATCAGCACAACTCAATAATGTATTCTAATTACTACACTCAACGTGTAGCAATATATTATCCCAGATTGGTATAAGTGGAGCTGTACCAGCTGCATTACCTCCCTCCACCTCACACTTCCCATTGTAATCCTTTGCAGCCAGGTATTTTCAACCCTTCAAAGTCTTTAATTAAGGTGTGGCAAAGCATTAAGCAACAGGAGGCAGAAACCAAGGAAAGACCAAGATAGAAGCAGCCATACGGGCATAACAAAGGGTCAGGATGGCTCATAACCCAGAGAAGGTAACATATTCTCCGACCAAAACTGAAATTGTGTCTGGAAGTTCAGTCTTCAATTACACCATCATTTCTCACAGGCTTTTTCTCAAGAAGACCTGTTTTCAATAACAATTAAGGTTTCAGAGGTTGACTTAGCAACCTAAATGAACCTCCAAAAATACTTCAGAGAAAGAATTAGGGAACATTTCTGTATTCGATTTTCCATATCTTAAGGAGGGGGGGAAATTTAGCAGTAGCACAGAGTCTTAGTAACCCTCCATCACACACTCCTAAATCTCCGGCATTGGGGCAGGGACAGCAGCCCTTTTAAGTATTTCATTAATTGCATTAAGCTTCTAACAGAAGACATCTATTTTGTTACAAGTGGCAAAGTGACAATTAGCCATGCATGAAGTGCAGGGGCCAGAAGTCTGACTCATGCCTTTCTTCCCTGTCCAGAGAAGCTTTTTCTTCTTGCTTCCAAGGAGAGATGAATGATGAGAACTTGCACTGCAATAGTGCTAATATGAAGGGAACAGGGGAATTTAGAGTTACACACCGTGGGTGGCGAGAAATTCCCTTCACAATTGATCTTACAGCCAGGACTTTGCCCCAACAGGCCCTGTTAATCTGCCCTCTCTCAGCATCTGCCTCTGTGATGGTTATTTGTTGCTTTTCTACCAGTTCCCTGAGGGAGGGAGGGAGGGAGGGAGGGACACGACTAACCAATGCCTATGGAAGAAGCACTCGGACAATGCTGCTGTGGCTTTACCATCCAGCTGCTATGGCTTTACCATCCAGCATCTGCCTCCAGGAAATAACTCCCAGCACCTATGGCAACTCTGCTAGTGTGACTTTCAAGAAAGATGGCAAGCACACTCAGCAGCTTTCAGTATTTGACAGTTGCTTGTGGATCAAAGGGCAAGGTGGGTGGCAGCGATTGCATATTAATTGGTTATACAGTATCTAGAGATCAGCAGCTGGTACAGCAATGACAATGCAGTCCTTTAGACACAAGTTTCTCAATCGATTGCACATGAAATGACTGCAGTACATGGACACATCCCTGAAATTAAGCAAGAAAAAATATGAAAGAAGCGACCTAATTTTTGTATTGTTCCAATTATGATATTACTGCTTGTGCAATACAGTAGCAATGTCCAGAAAAGTTCTTTTTCCTCAAAAGTATTCCATTGGTATTGAGTTAAAATGGATTGAGAAATACCACTTGAAGTCAAAACTGTTATTCCTCCTATAGACATTGTGCTGCAAGAAATTTTATTGCTTGCACTTATACTGCTAAGAGAGACCTCATATAAACCAGGAAAGACATCCTCTACCACAGAAAACAACCTGTGTCCTCCTAAACATCCATCACTTTTACATATCGTCTCTGTCATCCTCTCTGCAGCCTCCAGTTACATATGACAGCTGGAGTGAGGATTTATGGAAGAGAGTGGGGATGTCAAACATGCGTGGGACAGCACAAGGTCACAGTTCTGGGCCTGGGGACGGAGCAGAG
Organism: Manacus vitellinus; assembly: GCF_001715985.3. Lineage (NCBI taxonomy): Eukaryota > Metazoa > Chordata > Aves > Passeriformes > Pipridae > Manacus > Manacus vitellinus. The sequence goes on along the minus strand of NW_021940207.1, from coordinate 2,912,552 downwards.
AAGAAGCACCCTCAGACACTGCAGAACTATTGTACAATTGTCAAGACAGACATTGAGGCACAAGTCTGATGAGGAGGAGTGTTTAGCCTGGAGAAAAGGAGGCTCAGGGAGCGCCTCATTGCTCTCTCCAACTGCCTGAAAGGAAGTTGTAGCCAGGAGGGAGTTGGTCTCTTCTCTCGAGTAACAAGTGACAGGACAAGAGCAAATAGCCTCAAGTTGTCCAAGGGCAGGTTTAAATTGGACGTTAGGAAAAATTTCTTCGCTAAAAAGGTTTCCAAGCCCTGGCACAGGCTGCCCGTGGAAGTGGTGGAGTCACCACCTCTGGAAGTATTTAAAAAACGTGTAGATGTAGCACTTGGCACACGGTTTAGTGGTGGACTTGGCAGTGCTGGGGTAACAGCTGGACCTCTTAGAGGTCTTTTCCAACTGAAACAAATCTATAAGTCTATAATTAGAGAAAAGTATGGGAGCAGGAAAAATAACCTCTTCCAGTCTTATTTCTTCAGGAAAGATTTTTCTTCAGAATGTCTTCTAAACCATTCCTCCAACTGGAAAATCCACTCAGCTTGCAGAGATTCTCAGGATATGTCCTTGAAAGATAGTTACCTCTCCTCAAAACCTCTATGAAGTCTTCAAATTCACTCCTCAGATCTTATCCATTCCCATCAGGTATTTGCCCTCACCGTCATTTTTCTTGCTTTCCACACTACTCTTTCCTGTCAGAACAGCCACATACAGTAAGTAGCTCTCCACTGCCCCAAGAGACTGTTAGCGTTTACACAGCAGTGCTGGAAATAAGAGGGACAAGCACATCAAAGCACAGTCGAGTTTTTTCCGGGCAGTTTCAATGTTAAAGTGATCCCACCCTTTTCATATGCTGTGACTTTCTAGAAACAGGCACAGCTCACGTGGCAGCACGTTTGGGATGGGTAGCCAGGCATCTTCTCTTAGCTCAAACTTCACCCACTGGGACCTCTCCAAAGGGAAGATATCCTGCGGATTTACAACTAGTTTGAGCTGGATCAGCTCCCAGAATACACAAGTTAGAAAAAAAATTCAGGAATAAATAGGGAGCATGAGATCTCTTCAATGACCTACAAGCCTCACATGTATAAGGAAAATGTGTCCCTCTCTCTTACTAAATATTTAGAAAAACAGTAGGATAATTTCTTATGCTATTGCATTTGGTATTTCCTGTCCACTTGCATGAGAAGATCACACTGACCACTTTGTTCCTTCAGAAACCAGAAGACAAAACAGCATGAGAGCTTTTATTTGCATACACACATATTATGATTCCAGAAACTGTAAAATTAGCAGACACAAAGCAAGGCTGGAGAATGGTGTTTGTCCACATTTCACAGCTGGTTTTCTCCACTTGTCTGTATTTTAAAAAATAAAAGTAAATGTCTGCAGCAATGTGAAGGCCAATTTTTTTCCTTCCTGCAATTCCTTCCTACAGATTTTACCCTATTAAATACATATATCACATGTACCCTTCTTTTAGTGCTCATCATTTCTTCACTCATTTTAATAGTGTTCCAGACTGCAGAGAATGTCATTAATTCTGTCACAAGCAAGTTTCTCCAGCACAGCAGACATTGCTCCTCAAATATGCCTTGTTTGCTTTATGACAAAATCTTCTTAGCAATGTGGTCGCAATTGGATGATGCATTTGCAACTGCTTTTAATGAATTCATGTTTTACCCCCAGAAATCCTTGAGGTGTTCAGTTTGTGGATGCAAAAGAGAGAACTGCATGACAAAAGGAGAACTAGAATCACAGATGGATAGTGCAAACACTGGATTTTGAAAAAATTGCCTTAGATTCAGGAAAATCTACAGTTGGAAACAATAATGAAACTGCTTTTCATAAACAGAATGAACTGTTCAAAACAATGCTCTGAAGTCTTAAAAGAATTGGAAAGCCTTTTGTCCTTTTTTCAAAAACATGTTTTGTTTTTTTAACCCAAGCTTTCAAAAACTTGGTATTAATCACTTCAAATGGTGATTAAACAAGAGCATAGAAATGGTGGATCATAACGCTGAAAGAGGAAGAAATGAATACTTGTGAGCTCAGCAATGTAGCAAAGTTTTATGTCCCCCTTACTGTATGTCCACTATAATTGTATTAAAGAAAACAATACTAGTTCCACATGTAGGGATGTGTATATTTTAATTTCAAACTAACCGAATGATTCCACGTCAGCTTGAATTTCAAGTTCGGTGAAAGGTGGACAGCAATATCCAAGAACACAGTTTGTTTTTTCCATGGTAAATTTCACTTCAGACTTTAGCGTGCATGAAGTCTTTAATTACCTGACATATTATCAACAGGGCTGTGCCTGACAGCCTCTGCTCTGTGAACAAATTCAGGTCTGTTGTCTCAGGTTTCACCTCTCTGATGCTGAATTCTGATGCTGTCATGAAAAGATAGAAAATAGGAGAAAACCCTTCTGACTAGGTCAGCAGAAAACCACTTCTGAGAGCTGGCTTCTCACCCTGAATGCCTGTGCACTGCTGGGCAAGTCGGAGTCCCCACCCTGCAGGTGCAGCCCATTTCCAAATATCCCTTCACTGGATGGATGTCTGTCTTCGGACAGTAAAACTCAGGCCTGGAGAAGCATGATGTACTCACAGCGTGCAGCCAATGCAGTTGTGCTTTGAATACAAATATTTAATTTTATCTTATTTTAATATTTTGATACACAAATGCAAACATATGCTAAACCTGCTGAAAGACTCCAGACTATTTGTCAAGACTATTTGTCAAAGTTGGCATAGAGGCCACGAGGACTGTTTCCCTGTTAGGAAAATCAGGGTTCCTGGAGCTGTGAAGTTTTTCTCTTTTGTACAGCGTTCAGACAATACAATGGAGCTGCGACAGGAAATTATATGGATACATTAGTCATGCAGGATTTGTTTCTGTGCAAATTTTGGTGATGGGATAAGTCTGAATATGCCCACTGGGTGATAATGATGGAGAGAAATTGAGAGCAACCTCTGCCATTAGCGATGTCCATCCTGCCTGTGGGGGTCCTGTAACTTACACAGCCTGAGATCAAACAGCTATGACATTTTAGCATGCCTCATAATGCAAGTCTACAAAGAGACTAACATGACCATGAACTGACTTAAATACAGAATTTCATAAAGCCTAAAAAGGCCACTACATGCACATAATGTGCAATCAAACAGGTGTCAATGGGGAGTGACACAGGTTGCTGCAGACAGAGATACATGAGAAAAGTTTGAACAATAACAATAGATTACACTCCTTGTGTCCTAAACTTACATGAAAATCATCTTCCCAACATCTGCACTGTAGTGTAACCCACTAAAGGAGTCAGTGCTCCGCAGAACTTTTGGAAAGGGGACGATGGAAAGGTAAGTCCTCTATCTTTTTTCATTAAATGCTTCAGGCTGATCTGTTGAGACATTTTGTACTACTCAGATTGATGAAGTGCAGGGCTTCCTTTGATCAGAGAACAGCACTGTTCAAGGAGAATCACTTTGGTCAGCTCTGGATGCTGTGTTAAGCATCCAGTCAAACACATCATAAAGATAAAAGGCAATTTTAATCCTAAATGTCTCCCCTACTGCAGGAGCTCACCTGCAAATCTGGATAAAAGCCAACAATAAACTAAGATTGATGAAAAATAGCCAGAATTATTCTATTCAAGATTTCCTGTTTTGTTTTGGGTTTTGTTTTTTGGGAGGATTTTGGTGTTGTTTTGGGGTTGGTTGTTTCGGGTTTTTTTTAATTATAGCAAAGTTTTCTCTTTTATCTTGGCAGTACTTAACAGAAAGGAAAGGAGAGAGACAAATGGAATAAATGTTCTGCTTCTAAGCCTCATGGATGTGATTCCCACATTTCAAATTGTATAATTACTTTGTTTTTCCAACATCTGGTCCTTGTCAAATGCCACCATCTCACCTAGATAAAATGGAAGTTAATGCAAGACGCAGTCATTTATTTGGGAGCTTCCTCAGTGCACTGCATTCCCTGATGTGGGAGAGACTGTAAGTACAGAGAAAATGAGAAACCTTTCATCTTGATCAGAGGGCAGAAGAACATGGTCACAGTGAGTAACATCCATGTACCTTGTAATCAAGAAACCGTGCAGACACGGTGTTTACCAAAAGGTCCAAGAAATATATTGAGGACATTGTATTGTAGCATTTGAATTTCATCTTCAACCAGTCTCATGCTGTCGGCAAATGAAGGTGTGATGAACTCCAGCATACCCTGGTGACAGAGGTTTGTTTCAGAGTACAGCCCAGCCCTGTGTGACAGCACAGCCCTTTAAAGGCCTTTGCTGCCCTCTGCCTGGTGCCTCGGAGGGTGAGCTGCTGAAATATTAACACGGGATAATTTTGTGCTGTAGAATCCATGACTGATCTATGCAGAATTAGCCAGCACTGTTCCTAGCGGCTCTTGATGTTCTGCTTAAGCACAGACAGCTTCCCTCAGCTGCAGCATCAGACCCAACACACGCATCAAGACTACATCTCTGAACTGTGGGCTCTTGCAGAGCTGTGCCCAGTTCTGCCAGGACTCAGGTCAATGAGAGTGTCAGAGAGTGGCAAGTCTGAAAACCCGTGTACCTCTCCCTGCAGATCCCATAATGGTTGCATTTCACTAGGATGCTCGTTTATGTCCGTGAGTGCTGAAGCTACTGATACCCTCAATATTAGGAGTGAGTAGTGGCTGAGATATTTGTCCTTGCCTGAAACTACCCACAAGTAGGTTAAGGGAAGCTGGCTGTCTGATAGAGAAACTAGTCATCTATAGCTTGCAGCTGTCAGTCCAAGCTGAATTTACAAGACAGAGCCTATGCTCACGTGACTGCACTACCGAAATAAACACTTAAATAGTGTTCAAAAAAGTTATTTCAAAAAGAACATCATACAAAACACTCCAATTTTTTTTCTCATTTTCTCTGTAATGCTCCTTAAAATGCAGTCCTTGTAGAATATCATCATATCACCAGCTGACCCCAGAATATATTCACATTATTAGCTCGTCTCTTGTCTCATCTGCTGTATCTCATAAACTGTTCAGGGAAAGAGCTGCAATTTTGTTATTGTTATTCCTTTAACATTAGAATCTCACACTGCAGGACAGCAAATAAATAGTTTCTGGAGTGTTAGCTAAAAATACCACCAGCTGAGATTTCTTTGCAGATATTAGGACAAGTTCATAAGCTTTTCACTAAGCAAAAGATATGCCAAAGACATCTGAAACATTACTTCAAATTAATCCAGTTCATTAGGATTTTTTAGGTCAATTATCTCAATGGACAAATATAGTTTCAAATAACCTCTTTCAGAAATTCTTAATGAGAACTTTCTTGTTTCCCCACTGTATCTTTTATTCCAGAAAATCTAAAGAAAATGGTTTAGCTCAGGACGACAAACTTCAGTTTGAATTCTACAGCTTTTAGAGGCATTTTGAGTCACTGTAAAACTAAAATGTATTTTTCTACTGCGTGAGAACCATAATGATCAAGAAAAATATCCCAGAGAAACTCCCCAGAGAAAACTGTGACTCCAGGAAGGAAGGAAGGAGGGAATAATAAGAGACCCTGGAATAGGGTCACCCTCACCTCCCCAGCTATCTGACATTAAAACTGCTAAGAAGAAGTATCCATGTTATGACAGCCTTCACATTTTCACAAAGGTAATAAATCAAAAAAAAACGGTCCTGCTTGTAAGTTTCAGTGAACTGTGATGAGTTTAGGAATACCTGTTTCTCACCTTGCTGCAGGCATCAGTTTGGGATCTGATGGCATCAAGAAATAAGACCTTACCCAAGTCTGGTGTTTTCACTAACTATGAAGGTTCTTGATTAACTACTGAATAGATGCAGGACAAAATCCCATTCTGTGTATCTTTCCAGTTTGACATTCTTATGCATTTCCTGAGCTTTCCATGAAGTTTTACAAAGCTTCAGACACCCCACATTTCCATAGGGTTCCCGAGATACTGTCAAAGCCACATTAAACAGGAGTCAATTATATTAACAGCTTCTCTCCTGAGAACAGACCTCTAACTATGTCCTCAAACAAAACTAAGTAACTTTGACATTACTGGGGGAGCACTGACTCTTTCTGGTTTCCTCCCAATGCTTACAATTTGATTATTTTCCAGGATATTCTGAGAAGTGCAATTAGGCTGACTGATTTATAACACCACAGCTTCTCTTACCATCTGAAGACAAGGAAATGTTTGACCTTTTCCCCTCCTCCACAGGTTCTCATAGATAACTGCCAATAGCTCTGAGGTTGATAGTGTTCCCCTAAGTGCCCTGGGATGAATCAGCCCAACCAATTTGAAAACATCATGTTCATCTAGCTATTTTCTAACCTATTTTTCCTAATCTAGACAGAAATCTTCCATGAACATCAGTGGTGTTGAATGTATTGGTCTTTGGATCACTGTTGCCATTTTCATTGACAACCAAAGTCGAAAAAGGCATTAAATTGCCCATCTGCCAGAGAGCCTTCCTGATTTACTGCAGTTTTAAGAAACCATCAGTTTCCTTTTTTCTCATTATACTCCTTGAAATACAGAATTTTTTTCTTTACTACTTACATTTGCTTTGTGTATAAACTTTCAGTGAAAAGGGTGTCAGATGAACATCACAAATTCATAGGCTCTGAGCCTCTCCAAGAGCTACACCAACCCAAAATCTTCAACTTTGCCTCTCTACATTTTCTGTATTTACCTTTATAGCCAGATCTTCCGCTCTGTGGTCGAACAGTTGCATGGTGCCATGTCAGAAAATGGAGCCTGAGGAAGACACGAGAAATAACACAGAAGCAATAAAGAAAAGAAGAGAGAGGAATCAAGGATATTAGGGGTGGTCTCCAAGACAGCCCTTAAAGATCAGCAGCCCTGGAGTGACACAGATCAGCCTGATTGGAGGAGACACCACACAGCCGAGGCTGAGAGCATTATCACAGACCTCATGAGTGGCAGCTGGGCTTCTCTCAGAGCTGCTCTCAGCTTCATTGGCCTTCTGTGGCAACGTCAGCTGTGCTTTAAAAGGCTTTTAAAAGCTCAAAAAGACCAGGCTTTATTAGAAGATGAGCTAAAGTGACTCACTTTTAAAATAGGTCAGGCAAGAACAGAAATGCAAAGGCCCTGAAAAGCACAGCTCTCCCATCTTGTTGCTGGGAGCCTCCCGCTGACATCCTGCTGTCACGTCTTGTGTGCTGGGCAATCATCTCCTGGACATCTGTGCACAGTGGACTAAAAATCACCAATGAGCAGTTCCTGTCACAGCAGGCATTAGCACACCCACGTGTGAATAAACTGCCTGTGTACGATGTCCACTTACCCTCTGAAGTGCCCTATATGTCTCCTCTCAGACACCTGCACCAGTGGGATTTATGCTCCTTGTTTCGGGTTGTGCCATTCCCATGGGTTCAGGGAACTCATCCTGCTCTGGCTGTGTATGGGCCATCCTGGGCACACTTCTGTCCAGGCCAATTTATGATCTTCCCTTTTGGAAGGATGTCTGGGGAACCATGGGGCTGTCAGGAGTTACAGCATCACACAGCAGTGATGTTAGTGCTTGTAATGCTACTGATGTTTTCAGCTTCATTTTTAAGAAGCAGTGACAGCTCCAACATGCCCAGATCACAGCAGTTTCTGCTTTGCCTTATCTACCGATGCACACATGCTAATCCACACAGGCTTGGACATCAGTTTTTAACAGGGCATAGTTTTCTGTCAAAGAAAATGTCAGGATGTGATCTTCCATATTTCACTACTGCTATCCTGCCATTTAATTTAATAACAGCTAAATATCAAGTGGTTACTATTTTGATGCTGTGTTCCATCAGCTATTGAATTAGAAATAATGGGACTGGTCTAAATTTGTGATTCATGGTGAACTGCCAAAACTAATCTCAATCATGCAGAGGACAACATCCACTGATAACTGATTTAATAGATGATCATCTTGAGCTGTCCTGTCCTCTCTCACAGAAATAGGAATATTAATGAAGTACAAGTTCACTCACACTTTGCAAGTCTTTTCCAGACAATATAAATATTCACCACAGGAAACAATTTTTTCCTTTTTGGCTACTATAGACTCTTCCATTGCATTTGACAGGCATTTTGTGTATATGGCAAACCTTTGTGGCTTCAAGAATACTGCTGAACTGCTGAGGCGTTTTAAAAGTCTCTCTGGTGTTTTCCATGAATATTTTTCAACTTACCATCGACTCTTTCTACAGGAGGCTCTTTGCCCAAATTGCCCCTTGGGGGAGCTCCTTGCACCTGCTGTATCAACATGCTAGTGCTGATCCTAACAGGAGTTATGCATGGGTGTAAAGAGTTGCTCTGTTAGAAAAGACTTTCCAAAACTAACAAGAATTTTAAAATGTTAAAAGTATGTGCCCTAAAATAAATCCTCTCTCTGTAGCTTCACTCTCCACCAAGTTTCAGCCTGCAACTTTTCTCTGCTGGACTCAATTATCCTCTGCCAGGTTTAAAGATGCCTTAAAACATATTTTCCTGCATCTTTTATTAGTGACCATCAACAAAAAGTTGACTGAAATGTTACAGTTGATGACAGTAACATCAAGAGGCAGAATCTTCCAGGTTTGTTTTCCCAAACTTCCTTGCTTTTTGAAACAGGATAACTCAGAGATAATGAATCAATTTTGAAGTCTGCTGGTCAATTTTGTCATTTTTTCACCAGTGTACCAGAGTTATATCTGCCAGGCCAGACAGCAACTGCAAGATTCCTTTATGGCTGAGAATGATGATGCCTTACAGATCAAATTAACTTTTACAAAATAAAAGGATCACATTCAAGAGCAGGTAAGAGGGTCTGAACAAAATTTTCTGCTGTAGACAAGAGGTGGCTTTTGGAGTAGAAATTCAAATCCAAGACAAAAAGCGTTGTGTGGTCTCAAGACATACATTCACAAAGGCAACAAAGATGTTTCGTGGACATTGCACATGTCCAGCCTAGCGTGGAATGGCACAAACCCTGTATGGGTGGGGCTGCAGGGTACCCCCAAAAATGGGCTCTGTGTTGATCTCTGTCACTCCCTCGGGGAGCTGGAAGGTGAAAGCCCGCAGTAGGTTGGCAAAGAAAATAAAGAGCTCGGTCCTCGCTAGGTGCTCCCCCAAACACACACGGTGCCCTGCAGAGGGAAGAGGGGAGGACAGTGAGTAAATTACCCCGACCTCAACAGCAATTGTATTCATTCTCACACAAAGCTAGGGTATTTTTGCCTAATTGAGAATTTCTTTAGGACTTAATGCAATCAATGACACAAAGTTTATTGTAATTCTTCCTTTGACCAGTCTTACCTGCAGCTACAGATAACAGTGTGGCCCTTCTGCTCCAAGTATCCCTCAGTTACCTCAAAAATCTCATCTTAATTTGACTGACAACTTGAAAGGAATTCATTCCATCATATAAATGAAGAATAAGGACCTACTTTTCCTGAGAGATGTCATGCTCCAGTGTTGTATGCATAAAGAATCAGGAGGGCTGCTTGCAAGTACTTTCCAAAATGTATGTCTGGTGTGAAATGTATGCCCCAAATCAATAGACATGATCATTAGCAGAGAATTTCCTTCTAAAAATAAGGTGAGTTAGATATATACATTTGTCAGGACACCTCTGTTTTTCCATGTTATTATTTGTTCAGTAGAACAAAAGTTACTGAAAGTAATCATGTTGATTTAAGCATTGTTTTCCACAAAAAGGTTTAAAATAGAAAACCAATAGGTTTTTAATAGACATCTTCATTCTACACTCCCAATCCAAACTGTTAATGCTTGTGCTGTCAGTCCATTTACCTATTGAGAATGGTAAAAAGGCTTCTTGGCTCACAAAGTTTCCATCCTTATCTAAGAAGTGACCAGGGTTGAACTGTCGAGGTGTTTCCCACTGCTCTGGGTCATACAAAGATGAAGCAATATTTGGAAGAACTATGGTGCCCTGAAAGGAGAAAAACACTCAGTTCTGGCTGTGAGTCCTTACCCAGCAGCCAGAGCCAGCTGGTGAGACCAGTGTTCGTTCCCTCTCGGAGTTCAGTGTTTTGTGCTGATAGACTCAGTTCCCCAGTAAGGACTGTGAGGAATTCAAAATATTTTTGCTTCAGAATGTTGGTCCGAGCCAGACAGTGGAAGTGACCACGTCAATAGGAACTAACAACTTTATTTGTACTAAATCCGTTTTCTCTTCCAGTGTTAGGAGTTTCTGTGATTTAGTCTCTGACAAAAGCTAGTTGCAAATTGTCACGCTTTTCCCCAGATCTTTTACAGGCTTTCTGCACACAAAAATTCATTCAGAAATCTTTCCAATGCCTTATCAGCACAAACCCACCATAGTTTCCTTCAGTATCAATCACAAATGTTTTGTCTTCATTGGTTTGTAGAAACACTTTGCTAAAATATCCTTTTCCATCCAGGGGCATCTCTCACTACTGATATCCCTCTCCCCAAGAGCTGCATCACTTGGCCTGACGGATGAGTTCTTGTCTTTGTTCCCATTCAATGGGACCCAGAGGTATCCAGTCCCCCTGCTACTGAGGAGAAGCTCCTGGCACAAACAGATTTTAATCCACACCTTGTTCTACTGATGCAATAAAGGTGTGTAGCAACTTAGAAACTGCGTCTGTACCTTTTTGAGGGGAAAGCCAAGCAATGTTGTGTTCCTCACACACACCCTGGGCATGCCAACTGAGATAATGTTGCTGAAGCGTTGGATCTCATGAACCACAGCGTTTGTGTAGGGCAGTTCTCTCCGATCCTCATAGCAGATTAACTTGGAAGGACCTAGAACAGCATCCAACTCCTTCTGAACTTTTTCTGTGGAGAAATATTCAATGTTTCAGGTGGAAAAACATATCAAGTATTTTCACTAATTCTATTTAACATTCTGTTAAAAGGAAACGGTTCTTATGTAGAATGTCTGCTAAGTGAAACAATGCCAATTAGAACAATGTCCAAATACCAAGAAAGAAATGTGTCTACTCCTTGGCACCTGCTTTTTGATCAGAAATAGCATGTTTTAAATCACTTATTGCACAGGAGTCTTGGGAGCATTAACAAAAACAAAACTTCGTTTTATAAACTTCAAGAGAGACAGGACACATCACCTAAAAAAAACACCTTAGATTTTTAATAAATGATCCTATCCTTTTTCCAGGCTGGTTGAAGAAGCAGTAAGATGTAGGGAAGTCCATTCTGCATCACATCAAGCCTGCTCTGTGACTGCCAGCAGTCCTTCACACAGCTGTGCTAGGTAGGCTCTCACACCTGAGATTTAAGCACCTTATAGAATTTAAAATGTACATCCAGAAAGATTTTTAAGTAAACTTCCTTCTATGAAGAACTATCTTGCATAAGCAAGCATGACTACTTCAGCATCCAGTGTAGTTTGAAGTAATCAGTCACTGTGTAATATATACACACATCTCTGTTTGGGTTGTTGAGAGAACAAGGAGAGCCTGATTTAGTGGTGAGACAAAAGGCCAAAATTTTCCATATGTTACAGAGTGGAACTGCACAACATCGTCATTGGGTCTCAATACGTGCAACAGTATGAATGGGTTCAAAAAGCAGCCCAGGAAGGATCACTCTGCACCCACCCTGCTTTCCCACATATGTGCAAGGTATTATATTTAACTAAATAAAATTACACAGGTGAGTCAGTGCTTTCATAACCTTAATTACACAGGTGATAACAAAACGTGATAACATGAGATTAAGCAGACTTTCTTGTCTGACAGCTACAAGATGAGCAATTTTTTCTTCATGTCTTTCCTCCATTTAAAATCCTGTTCTCCTCTGCGTATTGGCACATGTTCTGTGATGTAACAATGAGATTTCTGTTATCCAGCATAAGACATCCTTCTTCCTTTCCTTTTCATTCAGTGATTGATGGTTATTTAAAAACTAGACTTAAAACCAAGCTTCTTAAATACAAATATATGTAATAGATGAGCCATCAGTTTCCTCTCCTGACTGGAATAAGTTCTGTTATAAGAAACTCAAACACATCACAGAGTTAATTTAATCACAGGTTAGATAGACACCCTGGTACCTTGGGATCAGAAATGAACTGATGGGCAAAAGTAAAGTCAAGGCTGGCAATTGACCTTTAGGCAATTACCTGTATTTCTTCTGCGATGTACAGAGCACCAAGAGGGGCAGGACCCCCCGTAGTCCCTCTTACTGATACTCAGCAATACAAAGCACAATTGAAGTAAGTTTCCAAACAGTGACACTCCTATTATTACACATTAGTTTCAGGTTAATTATTTTCAGCCATTCAGTCACGTTTACGACTAAGACAGAACCCAACCCAATTTCCTGAAGCACCATGAGCACCCCTCACCAATGGCCACAGCAGTGGCCACTGTTCCTTTAAGGAACACATGTGCAAACTACTGGCTTCCCAAAAAGTGACTCCAGTCCTCTTATCTCTACCACAGTCTTCATTTCCCCACAGACCCCTACACCTCCATCAGCCACAGTCTCCTATACAGGTGCATAATTCCCAAGTGGTTAACTGTGGGAACTGCCTTATTCTTGTGGCTGCTCTAAGAGCTTTTGTACAGATTCCCTGCATCTCCTGATGCTGCCTAGCAGAGATCTACCAGTACAAAAAGGTACATGTACCACTAGGCATATATCAGTATCTAGGAATAATCTCTGATCCATGAAGATGTTATGACTTGGCTGCTCTATTGCATGAAAGATATTCGTGATGTGCTTATTACTCACCTTGGATGTCTGGATATGCCACCATATAGAGCAGAGCCCAGTTCAAAGTAGTGCTTGTTGTCTCTGATCCACCCAGGAAAAGGTCATTTATAGAATAAACCATGTTGTCTTCATTGTATGTAGACCTGGGTTCATCTTTGGACTGCAAATGATAAGAAAAAATAGAGGCTTATACATGAAAGTTAGAAAAATCCAAATAGGGTTAAATGTGTTTTTATAACTGGTACCAAGCTGCAGTGTGTTCTGCATATAGGACAATACAGAGACTGATAAGGAATGTTAGACAGCAAGGATGACTATCAATACAAAAAGCTAACATTTCACAGAGACAAGCCATCTTTACTGCCCATTTAATCATGAAGCTAAATTGCATGTTCTTTGCAGAAAGGGATTATTGGCTTAAATGTACAAATAGTGGTTCGTTTAGAAGGTTTCATAAATAAATCTTCCTCTAAAGATGTATACCAGTATGTCATTCTTCATGCCTCAAGTCACAGTCCACCACTTATTTTTTCTAGCAAGCAACGCAGTGACAAGGTAACGAACACTGCGCTGTGTAAAGTTCTTAACCTGTGGTATTCAGGTTTCTTCTTCACTACAAAGGCACAATGACTCACATACAGCTGCTCTGGGGTTTTACAGTTTTCAATTAGAAGTGTGAGGACGTGTATGTATACACTGAAACTATAAAAGAACATCATTATGGTTTGGGGGAATTCATTGTCTAAATTTAGGGAGGTTATGCTCAGAGGTCTTGAACCTTTCTCTTGCCAATGGAGCAATTGAAAAGTGGAAAGGATGTTTTTCCCTGCTGTAATATCATCTAATCTTTTTTTATTGCTCCTGTGCATCTATTACAGACAGTTCAATTTTTTTAATAAACAAACTTGGATGATTTCCATCCAACAGATCCCAGAAGAGCTCACTGAAAAAATTTCTGGTCCACTGATTTTCAAGACTCATAAATCTTAGAATAGCAGTGAAATGCTTTAGAAGCTGTTAAATGCTTTGGAAAGCCAGATGTGTGAATGTGCCAGTATAAAAAAAAAAAATAAACAAGGGGATCCCAGGAACTAGAAGCCAGTTGGGCAGACATCCACCCTGACCATAAAAATATAGCAGCTGATGTGGTAATTAATAGAGAATTACCAGTTAGAAAAACAAACTGATGCTATTGGTTATTATATAGAAAAAAATGATCATAGCAAGGAGATCTGATTTGACTCTTTGGTAGAAGTACTAGCTTGGATGATAATGACAATTTCACAGTTGCAGTATGCTTGGAGTCCACAAGATTGTTGCTTTTGTTCCCCAGAATAATAAAAAATCGAGCACTATTAATATTCATAAGACACAAGCTACAAGACTGAAGAGCAGGCTGACAGAAATAGCTAACAGACAATAGATGGGAGGGATTTCTCCCCTGGCTGCACATCTGTAGTGACTGAGCACAGCAGCAGACCTGCTCAGGGTGTACACAAGGCAGGCAGTACCCAGGACAGCAGCTCCCTTTCTGCTGTGACAGGAGATGCAGGATGAGTGCCTGTAGCCTGACAGAAAAAACTTACTTTTTCAATGTGATCTAGGTAAAAGTCAATGAAATCCAGGTAAAAGTCAATGAAATCCTGCAGTTCATCTGGTATCCCACGCTCCGTGTGCATTCTGATCTCTCTCCGTGTAAAGGAGCTCAGGACATCATAGCAAGCCAAGGCCTTCTTATGGGGCCCAGGGAGACGACACATCAACCAGGGGAAGATTTCATACAGCTGTGGGAGTGACACACAAGAGACACTGCAAAGTTTCTATCACCAGAAAATGCACTAGAAAGGCCTGCTGCAGAGAGAGGGTAATGTTCATATCAGCGTGGGGTTTGGACCTCATTAGTAAAATATCCTGTCAAAGACTGTGCTTATGCTTTCAAGTTGTGAAACAGTACACTATTTAATTTCTAGCTGTTTTGATGGTAAGATTCAGAGTTCCACAGGCTTTCAGCTCAATCACAAGCCAAATTAGAATTACTATAACTAGGATGAACTGTGTTCGTCTATTCAGTTATTCAAGTCACATCTTCAATTACTATGAACTGCATTCAGGCATTTTAAAAGTGACATCCTGCCCTCCAGTGGAGAATACCGGGAACGGAAAAGCAAAACTTGCCAACTGTCCTCACCAAGATGTGCAAAAGGAGTTGATAAACCCAAAGCAAGGGCTGGCTGCCGGCAGCTGCTATACAGGCTGGGTAATCCCCAAAGCACTCTCTACCAATTGGCCTCTCAAGGGTCCTCAACAAAATTTCAAATATCTGAAATCCAGAAAATCTAAGGAACAGCTACCTGACAAATTTGAGTGCTCTCCTCTAGAAAGGAAGAAGGCATTAGCTGACACAACCAGATTAATTTTTTCCTTCTCTCTTACCATTGGAGAAAATCTAGCCTAAGAAATAGCTGCTTTCTACCTATTCTGATAGCTAGAAAGTTCGTTCTGATTTTCAGCCTATATTTATGCTTGGATAATTTGTATACATTGTTCTTGTATCTGCAGTGTGCTTTCTCCAATCCACTTTCCTGGCTACTGGTCCTGCCAAATCTCCTCCTCCATTTCTGGAGAAGCCCAATCCACAGTGTTCTCCTGCTTAGTGCCTGACAACATGGGATCCAGTCAAGAAATTGGGATGTGGATGCAGCAATACCATTTTTTACACAATACTGAGTACTCTTTGCATCTGGGAAATGGGAAGATTGTGGCCATTGCTCCAGAACAATTTGAATAGCTGTTCTTGTTTCCTCGAAAAGTATCTTATTCACTGGACTAAGCAAAGCCAGGGTAGGAAGGAGACAAGAAAAGGAGGTATGTTCTCTGTCCTAAAAGTAGGTCTCGCCACCACTACACACAACTTACAGGAGCAGAGTTAGGCTAAGCAAAAGGGAGCCTGACCATAACCCAGTGACAAGAATGCTCTGTGGGATGTGGAGGGAAATATTTGTATTACAGGGATTCCTTTGTGTTTTACGTTAAGAATTTACTGCATAAGATGTATGGGACAACTTTGGCAGTGGGACAGAACCAGAACTCCCAGAAAACTTTGAATGCACTTCTGTGCAAAGGAGGCCTCTAGTGTCAGATGAGCCCTTGACTCCCAGATTGTTTGATTGCCAAGCTTAGAGTTATATTTGTTGGCTTAGCATTTCCTGTCATCTGCTGCCTGTGTCTGGAGCTACTCCTCACTCAGGCTGAAGGAGTAGAATTTCTCTGGGAAGTCTTCAAGTCCAAGTTTTAAAGAGGAAATGGTGATAAATAGCCACAGGCAAAACACTTCGGTGTTTGAATCATTCTTCTCTCTGTTGACTCTACAAAACAGTGTCTAAACTTAGCATGTGAATCACACCGTTAGACCTGACTTTTAACATTTAAGAATCATATTGTCCAAGACAGGAGTCTGGTGCCTAGAGGCTGAAAAACCATGACCCAGGAGCAGTCCATGGGTCTATGCCTCGCTGCAAAGAGTTAGGAGCAGGCTACCAGAGTGCTCAAACATAGGACAATGAACACAAATGCCTGAGGCTGGTATGTGGAGCATTACCATCACATTTTGACAGAGCGCACTGCCCAGTAAAACTGCACAGGACATCACTCACCCATTTGAAAACTTCTGCCCAACAGCCACCTCTTGAATCTGCATTTCTCACTCTCCATCTTATTTAGAGAAATACAACAGATTGTTCACTTACATGATGAATAAAGCTGCCCCCAAATTTGAACAGTTCCTCTGTGGCTCTAATCAGTTCATGAAAAGTCTCATCCTCTCTGGCGAAACGATGTCCAAACACGACAGCACAAATTACATTTGAGACAGAATGAACGAGAGAGAAAGAAGGATCCAGAGCTTTCCCTGCAATCGTAATAATAAATGTCAATGTCTCCTGCTTTAGTGAAATCAGAGAATGTTATAGGTTACCCAAAGAAGAGAGCATTGCATTTCATGGAGAAGCAGCAATCTTCATACAAAATTATAATATCAAACTGATTCTTCATGACCATGGTGCAATCCCATAATCCCAGGAATGTGTGGCACCCTAAAGAAATGCCAGATATGTAAAATATTTTGTAATATGATAGAGCAAATTTAGAGATAAGGAAAAAACACTCAATGCAAATTTGCTGCCCGGCAAATTCAAAATATGTCTTAAGCATGGGAGTGACTGAGAACACTGTGGATGAAGGGAACCTGAAGGGAGAACTGCAAGAAGGGAGACAGCCTTATCCAGCAAGGACATATAAGCCACTATGTTTTGTCTGACCTTGCTAGAGATGAACAATCTCCAGTAAAATAAAATGTTGTAAACTCCTTTCAGTCAATTTTGGCAGTGATACAATAATTAGTTTTAAAGCAATTATTTGAAAATCTAATTCAAATCCCTATTTTGTGACTCTGGAATAAATTTCTATAAACAAGTTTATTTATGTATGCATCAATGCAACTGTCAAACACTCAAGGCATGATTCTGATTAGCAACTTACTGTTTTGTGCTTTTTTTCTCCTACATATATGGCCACATTTCAATCTCTCCTAGTTCTTAAACCATAGGATTGGGCTAGGTTTAATTACTTTTAACTGACATAATGCTAGCCATAGCATGTCCTGATTTCCTGTGCCTTTGCGCAATGATCAGTATTGGGAAATCCAACTCACATGATCCTAACTGGGTTGAGAAGGGTAGAATCTTGAATTGAAGACAAGATTCTAGTCACTGTTACATGGAGTGTGCAAATAGCATTACAGACAAGACTTAATTAATCAGCATTGACAGTGCCTCCATAAGTTTATGCACCAGCACCATATTTGAGCCAGCAACGTGCCCTTGAGGCAAAGGCCAACATCATCCTGGGCTGCATTAGGAAATGAATTGCTGGCAGGCCAAGGGAGGGGTCCTTCCCCTCTGACCAGCACTGGTGAGACCCATTTGGAGGGCTGGGTCCAGTTTTGGGCTCCCCAGTATGAGAGACGTCAACATACTACAACAGGTTGAGCAAAGGGCCAATTAAGGGTTTGAAGCATCTGACATAAGAGAGGCTGAGAGAGTCTGTTTAGTTTGGAGAAGAGAAGGCTTAGGGAGGTATCTAAATATGTAGAAATACCTGGTGGAGGGGAATAAAGAACATGGGGCCAGATTTTTCTCAGTGGTATCAAGTGAGGCAATAGGCAAAAATACATTAAATTCTGCATAAACATAAGAACCTTTTTACTGTAGAACTGATTGAACAGCAGAACTGGTTATCCAGAGAGGTAATGAAGTCTCCATTCTTTAAGATATTTACAACTCAGCCCTAAGAAACCTGCTCAGATTGACCCTTCTTTGTGAAGGGATTAGACTAGTCCATCTTCAGAGATCCCTTTCCCCTTAGGGTGTTCTATGATATAAATAATAAATAAGCTCCAGTTTTTCTTCCCAGCTGTAGTTGTTTTGTAAATAACTTTGAACAATAATAGTCTCCTTGAAAACACAGGACTGGGGTCTTTGCATTTTCAGTCCGTTCCACAAAGACACTGAAAGACTGTGCACATTCTCTTGTGGAACAAAAGTAGCCCTTAATTTCAGAGAAGTTCATATGCTAAGGACATCAGACTAATGGTAGAAATGTATTGATATTTATTGCAGAGATACCTTTCATACTTGCAAAGAAGTCTACCAGGTAGTGGGCTTCCTCTTGAACTCGGTGCTCCAGACCTCTTTTCCCCAGGCCAAGGTTGCGTAGAGTCCTGAGTGCAAACCTTCTCTGCTGCTTCCAGGTGTGACCAGTTGCCAACATAATCCCTACATACATTAAAGGAAGATATCTTTATCATGCTAATATTAATTATAGACAAGGACTACATTACAGGATATACTAGGCCACGGAATATAATTAAACTATTGCATTGCCTAAGAACACAAAGGCACAAAGAACTCTGGCATGTAAGTAAGTTAACAGGGCTGAAAAGGACAAACTCAGCTGGATAATAAGATGACTGGCAGGATTAAGCTTGATCCAAGACAACCAGCTTTCTCTGGAAGTCTGACAGCTGCTTCTCAAGATGCTCTTTGTAGTGCTCGTCTCACACTCTGCTGTGCCTGAAGCTCACCTGAATCAGGTTAATGGTTCTTGTGAAGGGAAAGGGGGAAAGAACTCTGACTGTTCACAGGCAGGGATGAAAGTTCCTGTCCACAGGGCAGGAAAGTTCAGTGCTTAGGCTTTGTGACAGGCTTTGGGAATTCCCAGTGTGGTTGGTGGTATGAAACCTACAGCAAGGTTGAAATAGAAGTGCACTGAGCCTCTGGGTGTTACTGTGGGAGTAAGAAAACGTTCACAAAAGGAAGGAAGGGAACGGGAAGAAGATCCCACTATCAATCTCACTCTTTAATTGGAAATGTAATAGTGGGAGGCAGCAAGTCCAGGACAAGGAAGTGGGCTGTTTCCCGCTTTTTTTCCACTTCTCTGTGGCACAACTTACCGCTGCCTCATCGCATCACCTCTGAATCTGCTCCAGTGAGTACTTCATACAAGACATTATGAATCTTTTTTCTTTTGCTTGTATTTTCCTCCTGCTACTGTCCAAAAGCTATTTCACCCCTCCCTACCTTGCAGTTCACCTGGCAGTCATTCCTTGCAGACAAACCCTGCTTATTGTGGTACCTCTGAAAGTGGTTACAAGCTACAAAAGAGCTGCAATTTATAAAGATGATGCTTCTGTGCAGTGTTTAGGGAAAGAAATTCTCACCTTTTCCTTTGGCCATTGCTCTGAAGAAAGGAGACACCAGCCTCCCAGAAACATCTTCAGGGTGCGTGGTCATACCATCCTTCACTGCTTGAAATCCATTCAGCACAACCACTGGGGCCCATCCAAACCATAAGGTGAATATGTTGCCATGAATTTTTGCCAGCTAGAGATGGGAGAGAAGCCAGGAAAGCACAGATAAAATCCCACATATTGCAAACAAACAGAGGATGAACCTGTTTTTGCACTGATTACAAGACCAGCCCTAAAGTGGAGTGATGTTCTCCATCTTTCCCACAAGATTATAATTATCTGTGAGAAAGCATATATATCTTCTTCAGCATTCACTGTTGGAAACAACTGAGTATTCCCACTTTTCAGAGCCACAGGTCTATGTCAAGAAAAAAAATGTATCTTTTATTACTGTATGTAAGCCAAGACTCAGTTCTCAAAGATTCATGTGAAAAAGGGTATTTTCATTAATTCATTAATTTATTTCAAGAGGGTTTCTATCATTTGTACAAGTAAAGTAGCACAAAAGAACACAGAAATGCCAGAGGAGTAAATAGCTTGTAGAGACTGTACCAGTTATTTTCTTCTTTCCTCCCACCCATTTTCAATCCCACCCATTTTCAGTATAAGTGAGCACATACACACAAAGTGCACTTAAGTTCTATTTACTGCTCAAGCTAGAGAGTGCCAGTGCTCAGAAAGATAAAAATCCAGGCCATAAATGCAATTTTTTGGATAGTATTTTCTTCCCTAACTATTTAATCCTAAATTATATCAAATTTCACATGAATTTGTCCATCTCAGTATTAAAAGGGGATCGGTTTAAGCATCAAAATGATCTTCACATATTCAGAAATTCCAATACCAGTTTTCTTAACTTGGCAAACTACTTTACACCACAATAACTTTTTCTTATTTTGGCAACCAAACCAGCAGTTCTGAACCAAACCGGGTATGATATCACAGTGACCAGTTAACAGGGACACTGTGCCAGCAACGTAGTTTCAGGAGAGGATGTTTTCACATAGCAAACATAAGAAATGACAAAGACTTTTAAACAATTAGGAATATCTGAAAAAAGTACCTTCATGAGGAGATCACGATTAAACTGGAAGTTCAGCTGTATCAAGGTCCCAAAAATTGGGAGAGGAATTGGTCCAGGAGGAAACCATCTCCGTACTTGCTGCAACTTTAAAAACTGTGTAATTAGAAGAAATACAGCCACAGCTATAAGAACTTGACTTATTGTCAACATTTTACTGTCTGCTTTTACCAGCTTGTCTTTATTCAAAATAGTCTATTGAAGCTATTAAGGCTGGTTGCTCAACCAGTTTTTTCATAAGAGCTTAAATTTCATATAATAACTCTTCCCCGCCTCTAACCCTCCCTCTTTGTTATCAACCACTCCCTTTTTGTCCCACTTATTACATTCTCATGCTTAAGCATATTTAATAGATGCACACCTTCTCCCTCTTCTCATCCAGATTATACTTATCAAATACGGATCACAGGATTTGTAGGAACAGTGTCTTAAAAGACTAGGGCAAAGACTTTCCAGGCAATGTAAATTCTCCACCTAATTTTTCTGAAACAATTTTGGATGGTATGTGCTCCTACAAACACTCCATGAATGCTTTTAGAAAAGCAATAGTCATACGTACAAATTAAGTGTGTAAATGTAAGTGGACATTAAATCTTGGACTTTTTAAATTGTTTTATATATATTCCATATACATGTTCTATCTAGTAATGGCAAGACCGACAGAAGTTAAAAGCCCACATTTATCTTAAGATACATAGACAACTATCTATTGCTTAATACAAAAAGCAAAATTTGTTATGCTTTTGAATATAATTGAAAACATAACTGGTTTAATGTATGACATCACTTTTTTTTTCCTAACATATTTGCAATAGGTATTGCAAAACCCTCACTGAGGGTTTTGTCTGCTTCTGAAGTCTTGACATAAGATGGATACCCTAAAGGATATTTTGAGAACTCATCAGAAAGTTTATGAGACAAATAACAAATAATCATATAGAAAATACATCTGGTATGAAACAGATTTAAAAAAAAAAACAAACATGGGAAAAACCTACTAGGGATCTTGAGCTACAACAGAACTAAGGGCCCCAACAAGAACCAGTCATGACACGTGTAACTTGAGAACAAACAGAGACTGTAGCTAAGACTCTTTGCCACACCTCAACACACACAGCACCCATAAACCCAGCACCAGGGGAGTTCACATGCCTGAAATCAGACCATGAAAACCACACAAGGAGTCTAGGCACCACATAGCAGTGACCATTACAGTCCCTTTACAGATCTAGATTGAAATGTTAATGGATCGGTGCCTCCCTGTCAAAAATGCCCATCTCCTGAAAGCAAAACACTTGTAAAAGAAATGTGTTTTGACTGATATTCTGAAAAACCTGTCATAATGACTTGTGCACCAGCTTGCTTCTTGCAAGTGCCCTGTCTTTGGGACAGAAACTATTTCCAGGATTTTTGGCTCTGGGACATTGAAGACCCTTATCCAGAAAGGAGTCTGCCAGTCTGCAGTTTACAGACCTCCAATTCAATTATCTTCCAACCATGGCACCTCGTTACCACTAATGCATAACTGATTAATGTGTATTAACCAAGAAAGGGATGTTTCTAGGTTTCCTCAAAACCTTTGTTTGTGTATATTGAAAAACTTGTTTTTCAAGGCAATCGTTTCTAATTTATCTCTCTCCCCCAACAGGGAAAAAATAGTCTTTTTGAAAAGAAATTCTGGTAAGTTTTACCTGCTCTGTATCCAGTGTAATCTTACAAAATCTACTTCAAATTTACTAATTTATCAGAATTTTTTATTTAGAATCAATGTGGTACACTCCCTGTCCTTTTAGATATTCAAAGATTTTTCCATCTAAATGATTTGTCATCAGGAAAAGTCATTTGTCCAGTGATTTCTCTACCAGGATGTGAAGAAAGAAGTTTCGACCTGGGGCCTTCACCCCTCCAAGGCTGCAGCCTCACAGCAGGACCTCTGTGTATTTTTTTAGTCTTGCAGCCTCCAGTTTTCACATTATCAGTCATTTCTCACAAGTCCAGGTATCCAAACACCCTCCAGCCCCTTGTTAGCCCCTTGTCACATCCTTTATCATACTCTTAATCCCAGCCCAAAGCTCTTCCTTGTGCCTTTGGCATCATTTCTGCTAAAGCATCCCTCTGATCAGGGGATCTGTGTCTCCTCTCATGCTCTGACCACTTCAAGAGGCTTTAAACCTTTTTCCTGGTGGTGTTTTCCTGAGGGAGGAAGATTTCCTGTCTGTTTCTGACTTTGGCCCTCTGCTCCCCTGCACGATGCCTGTCCTGGCAGCAGTCCTGTCCTCCCTCCATGTCTAAAGCTGGGGCACACCACAGGGGCAGGAGCAGCCAAGAAAAAATACAAGGGCAGGAAATGGAGCTGGATAGAAAGCAGACTGGCACTTGTAGTCTCCACTGGGCTGGAGAAGGGAGTGAGTGTGAGAAAGGACCCTAAGACCCAGCCCTCCTCCATCCCATGTGAAGTGGCCACTGTGAGAAATTGCTCTGTCAGCAGAGCAGCCTTTCCCTCCAAAGGGCTGCACAGACCACTCCCCAGAGAGCCAGCAGCCTGCCTTCCCCTCAGCTTGGCTCCAGACACCTGTCCAGGTGTTTTTTCACAGGTCTTTTTGCCACATTTGCCTGTGAGAACTTGGTTGCCTCCCTGATACCCACTCAAGGTAGCAGCTACAGCCTTCTCTCTGCCTGGCGGCTCCTAAGACAGCTTCCCCACCACAGTATGAGGCACCAGTGGCATCACATCACCCCATCACCCTTCTGCCTTCCTCCTGCATGCTGGTCAGAGACCAGTTTTCTCTTTGGACTCAGCTGGACTTTCTCTGTATCTCCTTTTTACCCAGTACCACAACTCTCTTCCAAAGAAACCACGATAAATTCCCATCCTTCTTTCCACCAGGTAACAATTGAGAGCTTAAACGGAATATATTTATTTTTTAACATTATATTTCTATGGCAGACAACAAAAATTCCAAGAACCACCTTAGATCTCCCACTTCTCCAGGGCCATCTTTTTTTTGCCAGAGTTTCAAATGTGAAACTCTGAAACATTGAGGTCCACTTAATTTTTCCCACATATTTCTCCAGGATGACATTCCATAGCTTCAAACCCTACTTAGTTTTGAGCTCAATAGACACTTTAACCAGTGTTCAGCTGGAGCTAGCCTGGAATATGGTTCTCTCACACTGGAAAAGGGAGATGACTGTGGGTTGGTATAGACTACAGATGAATCTGGGATTCATCTTACTTTATTTGATGGAAAATGTATTTATGAGATTGCCTAGGCTCCATTTTCTACATAATTATTAAATGCAACCACCAGCAGCATTTCTTCGGCTATTCTTCAGGATTAGTGATTTTTAATTTGCTCAAGGCAAACTGCTGCCTCTCCTCTTGCTGTCCAGCTGGATACAAATGAGTCACCTCTTACCAGTGCAGAGCTACTGCCAGGGGGATGTTGGCAGTTTGAGCATGAGGGGACTTCATAACAATCACCTGCCTGTCAGGACATGCTGGACATGGGTTGAACCATCCCATAAAGGTAAGCCTGGAGGGGAAGAAACTGGCAAGCCAGGTTTCATCCTGTATGCAGATTAGTGATCTCACACATCCCTGCCTGTTAGCCCGGGGTGCTTTAAAACACAAGGTAGGCAGAGGTACCTGAAACAAATACAGCTGTGATAATGATGTCAGTCCTGGAGATGGCACTGTGAGCTAATCAGGGTATAAAAATAATCCTTCCTGTGTTGGCAGACAGTATCCAATTTTCACCTCATACAAGAAGAACGTATCTCAATGCCATAAAAAAAAAAAACCCTTGTTATCTGCCAGTAAGCAAATTTGCCAAATCTTAAATATCCACTTTTGCAAAGTCCTTAGTCACCAGGCTTATAAAGGGCTTCAAGAATTCTTCAGTAGTGCCAAATCTTCTCTTGGTCATGATATCCTAATTTATGCTGACTGATGTAAAAGCAGCTAATTGTGATCAGGAATTCATTAAAGAACTAAAAAAGTAATGAAGCTGAATAAATTATTGGAGGATCTGGAGCAATCACCACCAGTCGATGACCTGTCATGAAGAAGACATTCTCATGTTGCTGGCAACCAGTGGGATCATCAAAAAGGACAAACTATCAACACTGTGACTGCTCACTGTTATCATTTGTCTTCCAATCTTGCTCCTTGCCTGTGTTAAGAAAAGCTCTCCAGAACTGGCTGATGAAGCTGCTCTTCTATTTTCATCTGAAGGGATGAAATTCACCTGTTTTAGTGGCTGAAACCCTGAACTGTCCTGCCAGGTGTCAAGGATAGACTTGTATACAACAAGCTTGCTCAACAGCAAACAATATCATTCTGAGGCAGTGTTATCTCAGGTAATATTATGTCTCTCTAGAAAGCTTCCTCCAAGAGCTTCCTATATCTCCTGCACCCACTAATATCCTGAGACAGACTGGAAAACCTCTGAGCCTATCTCCACAAATGCCTCTGTGGCTTATGAGAAAGAATGCCCAGATCTTTCAATTTATAGTCCTTGCTTCAGGTTCTTTCCCTGTAAATCCTCTTTCCATCTGGTAATAAATAAGCACCAATTCTAATTCTTCCCTTAATGTTTTTATTTGTTACACATCAGGAGAAATTTAACAAGATTTTCCAAACAGAAAGAAAGAACAAAATATGAACTCTTCGTAATTATAATCCTCAGGATGCAACTGTCTGAAAAACATTTTTCAGGGTAGTGATTAACTAAACGAAGAGGAAAGAAAATCTGAAGACATGGAAAAAGGAATTCACATACAGAAGTAATTTTACAGAATAACTCTTCCCTGCCTCTACCATTTCCTACCGAGGAACGGCACAGATCTGGTAGGGAGGTGGCTTCATCGTGCTCCCAAAAACAAACTTGGTGTTGACTTCCTTCACTCCTTCTGGAAGGGTGAACGTGAATGCCTGTAGCAGGGTGGAAAAGACAATAAAGAGCTCCATCCTTGCCAACAGCTCCCCCATGCACACACGCTGCCCTGTGAAGAGACAGAAAAGGCAATCAACCAAAGGATTTCTACCATACCTCCCTCTCTAATCTGCTCATTTGCTTGTTTTCTGCAGACCTTGTCCTTTTCTCTTAACTTTGTCATTTAATGGTTCAGAACTGAAAGGCTGCTTTTGTTTCCACAGAAAGTTTTGATCTATATTTACAGCGGGCAGGAAAACGTTATAGAAATGATCACCAGGGTGATATAGTTTACACTTACAGTCTTCCTAGCACCATGGATTCTCCTGCCACTACTTTGATAATTGGATCTCTTCTCCAAGAAAAATTGGATCTGTCTCCGAAGAAAAACTTTTCCATGTGTCATTCCTTCTCTTCCTATCTTTTCCACGTACAGTCAGACCTCTCCCTTCTCGGAGATCTTTAGGGCAGTGGAATGTGTGTATACACCCTTTCGTGGGTGCCTTTCCAGTTATTTTGGGGAATGAATGGATCTTGAGTTGTTATCACAAGGAGTAAATAAATCCCTGTGCAGTGCACATACCTATTGCGAATGGTAAGAACGCTTCTCTGTTTACAAAGTTTCCATCTTTATCCAGAAAGTGGCCTGGGTTGAACTGATCAGGTGTCTCCCATTTTCCAGGATCAGACAGAACAGAGTCTATATTTGCAAGAATTACGGTGTTCTGAAAAAAGAGGAACAAGGGTGTGAACAGAAATTACCACTTTAGAATCTACTAATATTTAGGACAAAGTGCACCTTTCCTTGTGAAAGGCCACCAACAGAGACAGTCAGAGCTTAGGGGCACTGCTAGAACACAGAGGATACAAGAGTTCATGTCCCTAATCAGAAAAACCCTCAAAAGCCTGTCTGAAATCATCTGATGGACCAAAATCAAAGATATTCAAATATGCAGCACATTTGTACCTTTGGAACATGATATCCCAGCAGCTCCGTGTCCTTCAGACTCAGTCTGGGAAGTGCAATTAAGATTATATTACTGTATCGCTGGATCTCGTGAACTACAGCGTTTGTATAGGGCAACTTCTTTCTGTCCTCATAGCAAAATACATGGGAACAACCAAGAACAGCATCCAGCTCCTTCTGAACTTTCTCTAAGGAGGAATATTCAGCTTTAAATATACAACCAACAATTTATAAAGTCTGCATTCATAATATTTCTTATTGCTTTTTACAGTCATAATAGCATCCAACAAGATGAAAAAGATATTTTATAAAAAAGAATGCCTTCAACTTCCCATACGGATGATCTGAGTAAAATCTGACGTTAAGGTTGTTTATAGGTTGTATACCCAAATAATACTTCAAAAATAGCAATGGCAGATTAAGTAATTCTATAAGAAGATGTAGGTTCCTGTTACATTTACTGCTCTAAGGTAATTTATAAAAATATTTTTATTAGTATTTATTTTTACAAGCAGGGAGTCAACTGGAAAAAAATATTAACTGTGTATTAGGAGAGAAGTTTAGTAATTGATCAAGGATTATTCTTCACTTAGAAGCACACAGATTTTGCTTGTTGTCTACAGGTGGCCTAACTGCTATTCTGTAATTACTTGCCTTTGGAAGCAGTTACACAATTAATTAATTAATTTAATTAATTTAATTAATTTAATTAATTTAATTACTTTTTCTCAAGAACTTCTTTTTTTTTAACTTATAATATGAGCTGAGTTGGCAATTTCTGATTAATTTTTATTAATACTACAGCCTTTATAATTGCAATTAGAATCGCCCAAGGAAACTTATGAATGTTTTAATATATCCTGAGAGGGTGAGAGACCATGTGAAAATTCAGTACATGCAACCCAGTCTCAAATTTTAGGTCTTTTGGAGCAGTGTTTTGTAACAAAAATCGGAGATCCTTTCTCCTTTACACTTCCACTATTTTCTACTTGCCAGGCTCCTGCTGTGCCTGGTACCAAGCTTAAACTCTCAAATATGAGGCTGTTGAAGTGATTTATATACCTTCTAATCCTTTCTATCTCATACACTCTGACTCTACCTTTTCACTCATTTTACTCTGCCAACCTGTATCTTTCTTCTGTTAATATCATTATTAAAAGCACACATTTTCAAGATACTCAACCCAGTATTTTTTTACATCTGTTTATACCTAGATATCTGTGTTTGAAGTTCTAAGATTGATGGAATAACCACATATATTAGAAACATCTACTGTATTTTAGTTATTTCTGCTGCAAAAAATGAGGAGCAAATCAAAGAATAGCAGTCATGGATTTAAAAGGATGACCTGAAGGCTCCACCTTGTCCTCAGTGGAAGTCTAATCATTCTTGTCTGTGGAGAGGCAATGGAGCAATTTATCTTGTCTGAGACTAAACTCCTCCATCTCATTAAATTAATCACGTCTTGCATTCTGTGTAGATCTCTTGAAAACAAAACCTGAAATAACTGGCCTGTATGTTAGAAAGGATACATCAAGAAACAGATACGTTCAGTTCACCTGATTTATACTCTAATAGTTGCTCTACTATTCTTTGAAGAGGCACTGCTACTATTTGAACTTGTATAATTGCTAAAGAGTTGGAGACCTCTTTGGATGTGCTTACCTTGAATGTCAGGATAAATCGCCATAAAGAGCAATGCCCAACGTAAAGTGGTGGCTGTAGTTTCTGTACCTGCTATAAAGAGGTCAAAAATAGTCTGGATCAAATTTTCTTCATCATAAGTAGATTCAGCATCTCCTTTAGTCTGCAGATATGAATTGAAAAGAAAGTTATGGCACACAAAAAAAGAACTAAACCACCTCACAGGAGTATTTACTGATACTACACAAAAAGCCCTCACCTTCCTTCCCCCACAAAAGAAAAAAACAGGCACACACAAAAAAACCAAGCAAACAAAATAAACAAACAAACAAACAAATCCACATAAACCACAAAACCACAAAAGGGCTAGAAAATAAAATTTTCTGAATAAAAGAAAACCATTTTCTAATATTCTCCAATACACTTGTCAATTTATCTTATCCATATACACATCTTGTTCTTCAGCCATGACACAGTTACTACTGTACATACTTTCTACTCCTGCTGCAAATCTCATCATAACTGTCATTTCTAGTTGTAACTTAACCATATGCAGATCTGTTGCTATTGTAGTTATGGATAATCTACCTGAAAATTAACTCACTTTATTACTTCTTCCTCTTGCTGCTATCATTTACTGTCAGGTTTTTTCATTCATCTATGTATAAGGTTTTCTATGGAGAAATTGTATACTTCTATATTTATATTAGATATCATTATAATCAAAGGAACACTTAAAATCGCTTGTTGTTAGTGAAGTGTGAGAGGAGTCCAGAGATACTCACTTTATCTATCTCAGTCAAATAGTAATCGATGAAATCTCGATTTTCGTCCGCTTTTCTTTTTTCTTTGTGGCTTTCAACTTCCTTTGCTAATAGAGCTTTCACAAAATCTAACTTGGACTTAGTCTCTTTATATGCTGCTAGGAAATGACTTGTAAGCCAGGGAAACAGTTCATACACCTATAAAATAGATATTTTAGATATGTGGTATTACCTATAAATATGTGGTATTTAGCAAACTAAATTTGAATCCTATACAGGCTTCTGGGTAGTGATAAAAACAAATGAAAGACTGATGACTGAATCTTCCCCATTAGACTGAAAGGATAGTGCCTATCCCACATGTCATTAAAGCCTTTCTAAATCCCATTTTTCTCTTGAGCAGAATTTCTCTTGGTTTTATACTACAAAATTATATGTACTACATATATGTATACTATAAGAATATACAAATGTGATATACAAAGAATAAATTAAATTCCTCTGTACCCCAATTCTTTACTAGGCTCACCTTTAGTACCAAGGACCTCCTATGAAACATGTCCCTGTTCTCACTTTATCCAACAAACATATTTCTATTTCATCACTAAAAAAAACCAGATCCAGGTTGACTTCCTTGACACATCTGCTGACTGAAAATAGAACTATCCAAACCCAGGTTTATTTTCTTATAGCAGAATACTGAATGCATTGAGATTTTACTCAGATCACCTTCTCATAGATGAGAAGCAAATGTATCACACCCCTGTGATATGCAAAACAATTAAATGACATAGAAATACTGAGGGGGGGTTCCCTTCTGTTTATTCATTGTTCTAAACATATTCACACTCTTGTCCTTACACCATTACAAAACCACATCTCAGCAGAGAAGAAATAAAACACTTCCTAGGTGAATTCTATTCCTCTATTTCATTTCACTTTCTGTTTTCCCCTTTTAGAGATTGCATCATGTCCCTCCAGTTACAGAATTACTGCAGCTTAAATTATGCATTTGGCCATAACTTCTGGGCTGATCTATTTAAATGGCAATTGCATGACAAAGATTTATCTCTCTTGTGGCCTATTCAGATTCCTGGCTTGTATTTCTTCTTCATCCTACTGCATAATTTTACTTGACACTATCTGTCCACTTACCAGGAAAACAGATTAGTACAGCCCATCATTAAAGGATTGTACATCCCTGTGAAAACACTGTGGAGAGCAGGACAGAATGAAATGCAGGACTAGAATGTTTTTGTTGGCTGTTGATACACAATTAAGATGTTTTAAGAACAGTTTATAAAAATACCTACTGAGAGAAGCTTGGAAATAGCTGAACCTGTGTCTACCCTGGCTAGAAGGTAGTTTAGGAATGATTCAACCTGCATCTCCTGGGATAAAAAATCATAAGTAGTTTTATTTTAGCTTATTTACCAAAAGTATTGAATTAGTCCTCAAATTCTCTAGGACCTTGACTAGAGCAGTTTCCAGTTAGTCAGAGATGGTGGAAATCATGCAAGACTGTGAAAAAGCCAGATGAGTTCCAGCAAGTTCTGCAGAAGCAGCTGCCTCATACATGGGTAAATTGACTTTTTGACTATACACAGTACTGTGGTTTCCATTCAAATACTGTTCATTATAAAACTGCCCCTGTTTGAGGCCATCTGTGCCACTGCTTTGGCAGCTGCAGTCACAGCTGCACACACAGAAGCAAGAGAGAATTTTTCTCTCCAGTGGACCAAACCACTGAATTCTTGTAAGGACGTGCAGAGATGGGACAGGTGTTGCTGCCAAAAGCTATAGGGGAAAACTACCATTAAGCAATTTCATGACATGTTACCTTTGCACAAAACAATTGCTCTACTTCAGTTTCTATGAAGTTAGTTAGCAGTAGTGAAGGAAGTAGTAAAGACCCATATGACTCTTGACATTTTTTGACAGCCATATCATACCAGAATGAAGAAAGCCACTTTGTCAGACAGAAATTAATATAAGTCTTTTTCTGAGCTTTTCAGATATTTGGACCTGTATTTTACTGATGAGTTTCAGGGACTGTTTCAAACATCACAGTTGTACAGGTAGTGCTTATGCAAGAAAGTCCTTTGTATGTCTCCCAGACACGTAACAAACCTATGTGTTTCCATCTCTGTCCCACAGACACAACAAATGTCTGTCCTATGATGAAACATAAGCAATTGAAACAAGTTTTGAACTAGGCATCTGGAAGTACTGTTCAGATGTATACTTCAGCAATTCCAGGTGCACTAGTATTTATTTTTGTTATAGAAGTAACAATCAAGTTGCCTTTTTCATTGCCTATATATAGAAATCAATCAATCAAACAAACAAACAAAACTAATTTTCCTCACAAAAAAAGTGATGCTGTTCCCAAATGCTGTTATGGCATCGATGGATTCAATCAAGCGGTGGAAATTTTCATCATCTCTGGAGAAGCGATGTCCGAAAATCACAGAACAAATCACATTTGCGACAGCATGAACCACAGGCATAGTGGGGTCCAGAGGTTTTCCTGTAAAACAATGAACTGCATTCACTGTTAACACTTAACTGTTCTTGCTTTACCCACTGACAGGAGAACTGATAACATTTTGTAAACATTTCTGACATTAATTAGTTCACTGGATGTCAAATCCCAATTTGTTGGCAAAAAGCCCGAGTCAAAAAGTAACTTCAGACACCTAAAACACACTGATGGTTAAAAAACGCAAAACTGCTGGTGGGAATGGAATTAGTAGTAATAATTACAAAAATGGCCAGATTCCACCGAACCTTGGCATCAGTAGATCTCATGTTTGGCAATAACCAGGGTACCAAAATTGTCAGATGAGACATTAAACACATAGATGAATTGAGAACCACCTCCTATTCTTTGCTCATATAATGATAGAATATTTGAGCCTACTACCTATGGACTCACCCTGTTATTCAGCAGTACAATCTGAACAAATTCTCTCTCTTACTGAGGAGCTTCACCACAAGCCATGTGAGCTGAGCTTTTTCCACTGCACTTACCAGAGCAGAGAACAGGGTTGTGCAGCCTTGATCAAAGCATTTCATATTTTATGTTTTGTTTTTCTTTTCTGCACAGGAGTATGGGGTGTTGTGACACTGATTTTGTTACTTTTTGCTCTTACCCTGATGCTGTTGCCATGAGTAATGTAAAGCTGATTCAGAAGTAATAGCACTAACAGATAGGGACCAGTATATACATATTGGTATATTATATATACCAGTATATACAACCAGATAGGAGATTCCAGTTCTAAGCTCACGCTGTGGGGTTTCACACTCCTGCAAGGAAATGTCTCGTGCAGGTCACATGATACAGACCTTTGAGACTCAGCTCTGCATATACACTTTAAATCCATTTTTGTAATCAAATAGTTTGAAAAGCTAATGGTAAACCATCCTTCAGCAAAATCTCCCACTGCACAGACCGACCTGCCCACCAAGTCACATACCATTGGTTTTCTGTAAATATTCCACCAAATGACAGGCCTCCTCTTGTAGCCGATACTCCTGGGTTTTCTTCCCTACTCCCATTTTCCTCATTGTTGCAAGTCCAAAACGCCTCTGCTGCTTCCAGAGATGGCCATTAGAGAACATAACACCTGGGATTATAATGAATTAATGCTGTCAATACCTTATAAATTAATGAATTGATACAGTCGATACATCCAAGGAGCTGCTCTTTTATTCTAATTATTTCAAATTTTCACCAGCATTCCTCTTTCCTTTCTTCTTGCAGTTTAGCCATCTATTTCCTGTATAGAAACTCTCACATTACTTCTATGGTGCCATTATTGTTCCAACAATAATGCTGGAACCAGAAATAGAACTGTTTCAAAAAACTCATGAAAATAATAAACTTTTTTCCCAATTATAAATTAAGGGCATTGAGGCTCTAAATCAATTTCCAAAACTAGGGTTGGAATGAACGCATGAAAAGAATTTCTGAGAATAATAATTACCATTTCCATGTGACACAAAGTGAAAGAGACCTCCTGTGGGCCTTCCAGCAACATCTTCAGCATGAACAGTCAGACCTTCCTTCACTGCCTGAAACCCTTGTAGGACAACTACAGGACGTTGTGGAACCCATAAGGTGAAGATATTACCATAAATTTTGGCCATCTGTAGAACAAAGCAGCATCAGAACAACATGGGTAAGAACCAGTACATTTAAATCAAACAAAATAAACCAGATCCTTTCCCTTGGCAGGTGCCCCAAGAGTAACTGACTTTGAGAAGAGAGCAGCAAATCTGTTTTTGCATATTATGTAGTTTGAAGTCAGGTTTCTATCTAAAGTCTCACTTACTAAAGATCAAGATGTTTCTAAAACGTTAGCCAACATTGCCAAAGTCTGCAAATGCTATTTATCATGTCTTACAATTCAAACTCATTGTCGATGGTCTCTTACATCTTCACTATTTATTACAAGAAAGCATTAGCTCATGAGTTTGACATGAACCATCTACAGATTCCCCTTTGTGTATCAAGACTAGCAAAAGCAGCCAAGAAGGTGACTGATGCAGGAATCACCCTCTCCTTTCTAACTCAGCTGTGATAGCCTTGTCTTCAAATGCTATGCATGCAAAAATCACTGGAAGTGGGCAAGACAGTCCTTGCCCTGGCTGCTGATCAGGAACTAGAAAAGTAGCAAGTCTGTGGAGCAGAATGGCCTGGGAAGAGGGGGGTATTGCCAAAACATCCCAAGAAATTCAGGACTAAAGGAGTACAAAATTTTGCTGCTTGGGAGCAAACAAGAGGGAACAGGTATGCACACTGAGTAAAAATGCGTATGCACATGCTTGCACATTTGTGTTTAATTTCATTTTTGTAAGGACTAATTCATGTCTTTTGAAATCTTGGGATGAGCAATGCTATTCTTCAGGTTTGGGGGGTCAGATATAGAAGAAGAGGCAGCAGACAGGCACTGCCTATTATTTTATGCTGTAGAATAATACTACTTTGGCTTGAAATATGCAGCTCAAGAGCAAAGAACTGGCAGGATATGGAAGAACCAGGGAAAAGGAAGGTTGAATATAAAGAGGGAAAATGAGGTGATATTACTTATACACATAAATGTTAAATATTTAATATATATGTATGGGGATTACAAAACAACATGGTACAAACTTTAGAAATGCTAGACATTACAACTGGACTTAAAAAAGGGCTTGAGTATAGGCATACAGTGAATTAGTTCAGTCATTTAAAAGCTCAGTCATGCTCAGAAGACTGAAGTCTCTTGTGAAAATCTGACCAAATTGTATGTCAGAAAAAAATTGATTCTAAGATCTTTCAAAAAATCTGTTGAATAAGTATAAAAAACCTCATCCTTTCTATACTGAAAACATATATGCCCTCAGTAGCAATTTCAAGGAATACTTAGAATTACCAGTGCAAAAACAGAGATACAAAAGGCTACACAGAATTAAAGACTCTGTTGTAAAATGTGTCTTTTTCCTATGTGTAAGGCAGGACTATTATCATCAGTATGGTTTTGTTCGTAAGCACATAAGGTTTTAATTGTTTGTTTCATTGTAAGTGCAAATTTTCATACCAAGAAACAGATATTTTAATCATCTCCACCTATTTTCACATTTATGTAATTTAGAATAAATCCCTCCCTAGCATTCAAAATAAGACTATGTTAAACACACTTTCTTTCAAATCAGCTTATGAGTCTACTAATTAATTGCCAGAAAATACATACTTTTTTAAGGTTCTCATGATGAATTCTGAAGTTCATCTGCAACAGGTTTCCAAAGAAGGGGTATGGAGTTGGTCCAGGGGGAAGTCGTCTTCGCACCCATTGCAGTTTCAGGAACTGTATAATCAGCAGAGACACCACAAAAAATACCAGCACTCCACTCACTGTTACCATTTCCCTCCTGATTTACACGGCAACGTTGTCTCTGGACAGCTGCTCTGTAGACAGAGGATAGACCCACTTTATCTTGCTTTGCTGGTTCCTCCCTAAGAAGAGAAAAAGATGTTGAAATTTCTGTGCCTCTCCATCTTTCCCTCTTTATCACTTTAATTCTCCACCCCAGAGAATTAATTGTTCTTATTTTTAAGCGTATATGTCATCACTCCTTCACATTGCACCTATAAATCTGTCAATCGTTGTTTCTTCAAGGGATGCAAAATGTAGGTTTATTGTTTACCTCCTTGTGCCATGACAGCTGCTGTGACAAAAATCTTTGCCCACAATTCTAGTTTCATAAAAAAACTCTTGCAAGAACAGAGAAATAAAAAAAATTTCCCAAGAGTTTTCACACCCAAGGATGGTGGGGTTAATGAAAGTTCAGGCTGATCAGTAGCCATCACGTGCACCAACCACATGCACTGCCCCTTCACTTGCCCCATATTATTGTTTGACTCTGATGTTCTCTGCTACTCCTTTAATATTTTGGTTTTCCTCACGGTTTGTATTTGTATAGTAAGGTCTTTGGCCAAACCTTTTAATTTTGTGCCTGGGGCACATAAAATGTTAAGTACTCAAATTAATCATTGGGTAACAGGAGTTTGATGATTATAATGGCATAACACCCAGGTGTCCACAGACTCCCTGTTCAGCTGCACGGGTAAGTGGGGCTGCATGGTCTTCATGACGAAGCAGAAAGCATAATTTCTCCCTCCTCCTCCAGCTGCCTCTCTGCTAATCCCACTGAATTGCTTGCAGCAGGAGTAAAGATGATGCACAGCTGCCTCTGTGAGCTTCTTTCACAAGCACTCTCATGCACCTGAGCAAATCCAGCTCTGCAAAGTGGGGCATTTCAGACAATACAGCTTTGGCGCTTGCGCAGGAACAGCACTAGCTTAGACTCGGCTCATCTGAATTAGACAGGAGCGTGTGGCGTTCTGGGAAGTCACCTAAGACGGTCTTGCTGCTCACATGCCAAACTTATGGAGCTGGCACAGCTAAAACCAAAAGTTGTGAGGTGTGAAGCAAGTTGATTTACCCTAGAAGTGAGGCAGAGAGATAACCTTTGCCCAGTGTTGCTGGCCAGCAGTTGAACTGAGAGCTGGGATCAAACTGAGGAACTGAATTGTCTACTTCAGAGACCACTTGTATGACTTGTAGTTCCTTCACTGGTGTTGTGCTTTCTATATCTCAAACTGCTCCCAATTCTGAATTCAGTATTTTCCAAAGTCTCCTTGAGAGGACACTCACAGCCCCCGAGGCTTGCCTGCCCTGTGCACTTGCACTCCCATCTGGCCCCTGAACAGTCCTGGCTGGCTACTCTGCACCTCCCCTGGCTCTCCAGACTTACTCTGACTTTTCCACACAAATTAGCCACATTCTGGTGATTGTACCTCGCAGCCTCGATGTGAATTGCTTGCATTTAGAAAGGCAGCTGCCAAACAGCTTTGCCAAGTCTTTGGAAGAGACATTAAAGGGAATACAAATTGCTTTCCTCCTCATACAAGATGGTGTTGGGGGACCAGGAAAAGGGAAACCTGGTAAGATAAGATCAATTCAATTCTCACCTTCCACGAGAATTGAATCCTTGGGTAGGCAGGGGTTAGAGCTCAGCAGAACAGAAAGGTATCCCTCTAACCAGTGAATCCTCCTGCTTTCCCTTTCCCCAGGAGAGCTCCTGGCCTGTTCTCTTCTCTTTGTGCCTTTCAGCTCTCGGAGGAAGATCCATTCGCCCTCTGCTTAGACTTTGGAACTGAAACATGCCATGGCCTGTGCCTTACTAGCCTCATGGCAGCTTGTCTGCACCCCATTACTTACACTCTATGCCCCAAATTCAGTTTCAGGAATAATCCCCACCTCCCACTCACAAAGCTCATGGCCAGGAAAGTACTGGATGCAGCTACTCAGAGAGGGAGCTCACCTTCCCACGTTAATAACAGGGTTTCAGGACATGTTCCCTGCCTCACCTGCCTGCTGCCCTACCCTGAGGGGTGATGATAGGAAAGCACATCTTTTTAGATACTGTCTGACAGGGATAGATATCAACAGCTAGAGAGAAATCATATGAGGAGTGGCTGAGGGAGCTGGGGGTGTTTAGCCTGGAGAAAACGAGGCTCAGGGGAGAACTTATCACTCTCTACAACTGCCTGAAAGGAAGCTGTAGCCAGGTGGGTGTCAGCTTCTTCTCCCAGACAACAAAAGATGGGACAGGAGGACATAGCCTCAAGCTGTGCCAGAGGTGGTTCAGGTTGGACATCAGGAAGAATTTCTTCGTGGAAATGGTTGTGAGGCATTGGAATGGGTTACCCAGAGAAGCGGTGGAGTCAGCATCCCTGCAGGTGTTCAAGAAACGACTGGAGGTGGCACTTATTGCCATGGTCTAGTTGACAGGGTTTTATTCATTCAGAGGTTGCACTCAATGATCTCAGAGGTCTTTTCCAACCTAAATGATTCTGTGAAATGAGGCAGCAGAAGCATGTAAACAAAACCTGACTCTTGAAGAGGGAAAACCTGGGGGTTTTGGAAAAAATTCACAATGGAGATACCATTCCTTTATAAAAATGTATAAAGGACTTCTATCTCCACTGGGGTCTTTCTTAAGATACTTCAGGTGAAAAAAGATTTAAAGCAATGTGGATCCCATTTGTCTATTCCTAAACCTTTCCTCCTATTCAGTCTCTCATTTGTCCTATACTCTGAGATGCCTGAGACTTGGGTGTCAACACAGCAGGCACCAGTTACCCAGTTGCTTCATGCAACCCACCCTCCACTCCTGACAGAGTCTACATCAACACCACACAGTGCAGCACCACACAGAGCTAGAAATGGATTAGAGAGCAGGAGAGCCACATCAGCTTGATGTGCTTGGCGAACTGAGCTAACACATCTCTTTTGCCAAGCAATGAGTAGCTGCAGCAGCAGCAGGCTTCAGATCAATGGGAGTCATGATAAAAGCACCTAGGCCCCTACCCAGAAGCCTGAGAAAAGAGTACTAACACTTAGGATACTGTCCTCCTTCACAAAAATGAAACACATCTTTTAAACCAATAATATTATATTAAGGAAAGTCTGACATGGTGGATAAACAGGGCAATGACAACCAATTCTTGAAGCATAATTGCAATAACAGTTGTGAAGCCTTCTCCTCAAGAAAAGAAATGGATAAAGCAACAGTGCATGTGCTACACCTACTAGCAGTCCTCACTCTGATCCTGAATTTTAAATCTTGCTGGGTAACAAAGCCAACCTCACAGTGAGAGTGGCTTCTGGCACTTGCTGCCACTAGTCCTGCTTGGGCACTGCTCCTCCCAGCATGCACTCAAACTCAGCAGCTCTGCTGACAGGCTCCTGTCAGAAGGCTGTTTGTGTGCAGCTGCCCCGTGCTCACACAGAACTCCCATAAACTTTGATTCACACACAGCTTTTGGGAAACACCACTTCAATGTCTCCTACCCTGCTCCTCCTTTGCAGGTACCAAGCTTTGCTCCACAGGACTGCAAGCTGTCCCCTTAACTGTGCATTTGAGCATCTGTCATGTGAAAAGTGGGAGTTTAGATTTTTGTTTCTCAGTCCCTTAGGAAAGTGGAGACCCTGATGTCAGACAGTCTGTCAGCATCTCATAATGAGACCCTTCACTGAGAGATTCACAAGATCAGAGGTT
Organism: Manacus vitellinus; assembly: GCF_001715985.3. Classification (NCBI taxonomy): domain Eukaryota; kingdom Metazoa; phylum Chordata; class Aves; order Passeriformes; family Pipridae; genus Manacus; species Manacus vitellinus. The sequence continues at coordinate 2,873,990 of NW_021940207.1, read as the reverse complement.
ACCTGATCTCCCTTGTTAGGGGGAACTCAGCAGAGCCAAGGCCCCTCAGCGGGTCCTGCAACTGGTGTTATCCACTGCCAGCAACTGCAAGGACTCACTTTAACAGTTTATAGAATAACACTTTTTTTTAATACAAATTGTGACAGATTAATAAGGTTTGAAGGTTGTCGGTGATAGTTGTCTACTGCAAAAATATGTTTTAAACCAATCTACTGATACATATATTAAGTAAGCACAAGTTCTGATACGAAACAATCTACTAATATGCTATGGGGTAAGCACAAACAAAAGCTCTAGTTCTAAAAGCAGCATTTAATGCATGTAGAGTATATTTCTCACCCCAGGTGTCCCTCTGGTGGGGGAGAAGAGGGACTCAGCCTGTTGACTGATCTCAGCAGTTTTGGTGGAAGTCTTATCCCACTTTCCCCCTATCCCCAACTTACTTTTATTCTATTTTCTTTATGTTTGGGTGGAATTTGAGTGGCTCTAGTCATAAATACCTTTTATTTCTGATTGGTGTACCTAACTGGGGGGGGGGGGGGAAATGGTCGTGCTGTGGCACCTGAGGAGGGGGTTTGACATGGTTGTTGTCTTCATCAGCAGAACATCTTGATTCTCCCTTACCAGACAGGTACTGCATGGTCTCAGTACCACAATGCTCTCCCATTTGGCTGGGATTAGAATGGAGGGGGCCACGCAGTCTCCACGTTGTTCCACACTCTGTTCTGTTTCTCTGAGTAGATGTTTATCACTGTGCTGGGGAGCACGTTGGCTTCAGTCCATCCAGGGAGCTGCAGCTCCTTTTTACTGTAAAATTCTGAATCCCCTCCAGGTTTAACCCTATCCATCTTCCCACAGCATCCATAAAGAGACATGGCCAACTCAGTTTGTTGTACATCATGGTCATTACAAACCCCACAGGGTGAGAGGCTCCCTCTTTCATGGGATTTTCAGGCCAGCTCACTGCTCCATTACCACTTACACCCACTGTGTTTCCCCAGCAGTGGGGTTCCCCTCTGCAATTCTCCAGTAGGGAACAGGAGTTTACCTTTGCTTTCAGCACAAGTCAGGAGCCTCACACCCAAACGAAGGGCTCTGCTGTTGTACCTCTGTTGCTTTCAGTTTCAAGTAATCATTTCCCCATGACTCTCAGCTAAACAGACAAAGCAGCTGCCTCACAGCCAGTTGAGATTCCCCTCCACTACTCTCTATTCCCATGCAACCATACCTAGGGGCTCTGGCAATGCCCAGAGCCACCACCTCTGGGAACAGCATTCCCATACACCAGGATTTGAGAACATGTGGGAAGCCCCCTCAGCATCTGGCTTTAAAGTTCCTTCGCCCTCCAGGAAGATTCCTGACGAATTTTTGTAAGACTAGACAATTGTCTATGTTTATTTCATTGGTAACACAACAGGGAAAGAAAAAGAAGTACAGACATTTTCCAGAAGCAGGGAAAAGCAGAGAATTTTTCAAGGCTGGCTTCTTAGCCCTATAACACAGCAAGGACAGATTCACACTGAACTTGATGTAAAAATGAAAGCCATAAAAGTGGCACAAATATCAGCAAACCTGTGGCCACGCCTCTTTCTTAAATCTCTAACACCTCACAGCCTAGCGCGGAACTGCACAGAGCTTGTATGGATGGGGTTTCATGGTGCTCCCAAAGATAAAGTCTGTGTTGACTTCCTTAACTCCTTCTGGTGTAGTGAACTTGAATGTCTGCAACAGCCTGCAGAAGATGATGAAAAGCTCCATCTTGGCCAGCACCTCTCCCGGACAAGCACGGTGGCCTGCAGAGGGCGAAGGGAAAGAGAAATCAGTCCCCAGCGAGGTCTGTAACCAGAACCTGCTTCCCAGCTTTTCACAGGAGCATTGCTCAGCCTCATCAAGGAACAAAGAGCTTTGCTGAATTTGATGTTTTCCTCTCAGATTGAACTGGGCAAACAATTGAGATGTCTGCAATCCATCTTTGCAGGACCTGCTTGGATTACAGAAAAAGATACCAAGGTTGCTTCTCAGAAGTTTCTTCGGCCTTTTTAGCCACCAGTGCACTTGTAACAAACGTGGGTAGAGCCCTTTCCAAATCTTCGTTCGCAAAGCCTAGCCATGAACCTATAGGACTCTCCAGTTCTATGAATGGACTCTCAGTCTCTTGATTCCAAATAAGAAAAACAAGAAAGTATCTTTAGGTTTTCTCAAGCTTCCACTTAGAACAGGCTTATAACAGTGAAAAATCAGAATACAGAAGACATTCTACATCTGATGAAACATTTTCCCACATAATGCTTTCAGTGAAAACAACTTGTTACAGAAAAATCTCTTCCCAATTTATTAATTAACTCTGTGCAGGATATAATTCCTAGAGACAGACAGTGACAAACTTTGAAATGTAGTGGTTAGCTCATTCGACTTGGATGTGAGAAACTAATGTTCAAATTCCTCTTCTGCCCAATTTAGGCCAGAAACCTGAGCCTGACGTTTTCAACATCTCTGTTGAGGGCTCTGACAACCAGGCTATTCCCTCCTGGCATGATACTCAAGAGCTTTTGTTTGTTAAGGCTTCTATAAACTCCCACACTGGTGAAAGAGTGACTCCAGAAGCTCCACAAGAAAGACATAGCCAGCTGGGATGTATTTGATCCAGCTTCTGGATCTTCTATTCATCTTTCTGCACTCATGAATATGGAATTATTTATACAAAATAAATCAGCTCCAGCACAGCAGCCTGCCACAGAACAGCCACTGTAAGAGCATAATCTGGCATATGCAGAGGATGACCAGGGACAACAGCGTAAGGACTCAAGTCCACAAATGATTGGGAATTCTAGGGCCTTACTCCTTTTACTTTCTCTGCATTTTCACAAAAATCTAAGAGCAAGTTTTTATACAGTTACCAAGCAACTTTTTTTGGCAGTCAGTCATTTTTCTGGCCTGGGAAAACCATGTGCTTCTGTACTTTGGGATTATACTCCCCTTTGGCCTTCTCCACAGTCAAAATTACACAGCTTCACCTAACCCACACAAGAGGGCTCAGTTCTCAGTGCACCTACCTGCTGAGAAGGCTAAGAAGGCCTCTCGGGTCACAAAATTTCCATCCTTGTCCAAGAAATGACCAGGGTTGAACTGGTGAGGAGTCTCCCAGTAGTCAGGGTCAAAAAGAGTAGAGTCTATGTTTGCTGTAATTAGAGTGCCCTGAAAGGAAGATGTTGTTGGTGCAGTTATGACTCTCAGACATTAAGAAGAAAAGGACACAAACAGATCCCAGCTATAATTCTGCACATGGGGAGGTCGCAGAAATGAAAGATTATTTTATTAGGAAAAAGAAAATGAATCTCAAACAGTTCTGAGGGGTTTTTCTCAAAAAACAAATAAGCAAAGAAACTTCACTACTTCAGGTTCAGGGATTTCCCTGCTGTATTCTTTCTTGTGCCTTTATTTCCAATCTGTTAGGTGGTAGTTCAGAAGAAGTTGGTTGTGGGAAAACATCTTCATTATATTTCAAATATGATGTCAGAGAGGTGATAATAAGAAAAAGAAGTACTAGGTAAATGCAGTAAATGCTTAGTGTTGTCTCAGACATCACCAATGAAGAAAACATCCCATCTCTCAGTTGTCCACATGGCAGACAATATCCTGGCATTAATAGTCTGCAGCACCTTCCCTATGGACACCACTGTCCATTTTGGGCAGTCTTCTCTGTGGTCTTGTGGAAGTGTAAGAGCTCAAATGCTTATAAAGTATTTAAAATCACACCCTCTTGGAAAGTACACCATCAGCACTCTCACAGAACACTAGTTTAGTTGGGGTGAAATTGGGCTTTTGGCAAGCACTGTCAGTCATTTATGAGAAAAGTCACAGGCCAGAGGGCATGGCAGGGGAGAAGTGCTGTCTGCCAGTGCCATCACCAACACTCATCCATCCTGAACTGGAGGGAAAAGGGCTTAGTGGTAAACACAACTGCAAGGACCTTAACTCACGGCCAAAGATCACACTGGAACACAAAGGATATCTGTACCTTTGGAAGCCGATACCCCAAAACAGTTGTATCCTTCACTGCTTCTCTAGGAATCGTGATTAAAACAATGCTACTGAAGCGTAAGATCTCATGAACCACAGCATTTGTATACGGCAGCTTCTTCCGATCCTCATAGCAGACGAGATGGGAGGGACTCAGAACAGCATCCAACTCCTTCTGAACTTTTTCTGAAAAAAATAGAAATCCATTATAGATATAAGAACACTGTTTAGCATGAAACAGCACTTTCATTTCCTTTTTGGATTATAGTACTGATAGAAAAAACTACAATATATAAATAATTTATACTTACGGTATGTTAAACTCTAAATACATTTTTATATCTATACAGTTATGATTTTACTACACTCTATTTCCTAGTTGATAGGTTCTGTGTTCAGACCCAACAGATTTATTGAGCTTTATATTTAAAGGAAGAGGAGCCAACTTTAACTGAAACAAAAACTTCTTATGAAGAGATCAATTCAGTTAAGCTATTATTTTTACTCTAGGTAAATACAGACTCACAGCACACTAATGAGGGTGTTGCAAGGAAGCCATCACAACAAACTGATGTAATGCTGAGAACTGAAACAGGAAAATATTACTACACCATCACCAACTGTTAATCTCTTTGGGCTGTTATCTCAGCTTCAGTAACTAACACAGTTTATACAGTCTTAGAGGGCTTAAGGTCAGATTTCATACTTAAAACCTAAACTAGTAAGCTCAGAGAGTTTTTTTATTTTATCAGCATTTGAAAGGTATATGTGTGCACAGGGTTCTGTTTTTCCAGCATTCTAGCATCAAAAGAATGAAAAAAATATGCTTACAGTACTGAAACAGTCTGACAAAAATCAGCAAGACAAAATTCACTGTCAGAAGCTGAACATCCCTGAAATTATTTTAAAATATCTCTCTGAAATTTTTTTGCAACACTGGCTTATTAAAAACAAACCTCAAGAATATAATCTTAAAAAAAAAAAAAAAAAGGAAAACTTGATTTTAAGAAAAACTTGGTCTTAGCTAAAAAAAAAAAAGTAGAACAGTTAATTCTTCAACTTGAATCATACCCATGTTTGTGTCTACAACTCACCTTGGATGTCAGGATAAGCCAACATATAGAGCAGAGCCCAACGCAGAGTGGTGGCCGTGGTCTCTGTGCCACCAAAGAAAAGGTCAAAAACAGACTGCACCATGTTGTCTTCATCAAATGTAGAATTCGGGATATTTTTAGTCTACAGGTGTCAAGGAGAAATGTAAAATGGGGTACATCTGTGTAACAGCACTGAGACAGACAGCAATCACTGTATTTAAAGGAAAAATATTTCTGGAGGGCAGAGAAAAATACAGGTACCTGAGCAGAACACAGGTTCTGCAAAGACTTTCCTCAAATAAGTACCTCGATACTGTTATGCTACCTTCTGTTTACTTCCACAGCAGAAAACACATTTCAAAGTATAATATATATGTTACCCTTTCAAAATATTTATGCTATGTTTTTGCCATCATTTTAAAATTGTTCTTATAATCATACAGTACCACTAAGCACAAAAATAATAAAAGCAAATATTAATAAGGCACAAAGAATCAGAATTAGGCAGCCATCTAAATACCCCAACCTTTTCAAGGTCCTCCCTACCGCCCACTGCCCAGCCCTCACTAAGGATTCCACAGGATGACAACAAGCCAATGTAAATAATGTGTACTACTAGAACAAGTTATTGAACAAACTATTCAAAGGTCATATTTTGACTTTGACAGCAGGGTTTTTAAACTGTAGTTGTAGAGCTCTGTACTAATGCTGGTGTGTACAGACAACTGTAGGGAAGGGACAGAGAACCCTTTATGACAGGATCTGTGTTACATACAGCATGAATTACTCACTTTCTCTATCTGATCCAGGTAAAAGTCAATGAAATCTTCTGGTTCACCTATTCTGCCTTTTTCCCTGTGGCTTTTGATTTCCTGCCTTACAAAGGAACAAACAAAATCCCGTGAAAATACTGCTTTCTGTAGAGATCCTGAGAGACGCTCTGCAGCCCAGGTGAAAATTTCACTGATCTGTGGAGCAAGCATTCAACACAAAGGCAGTAAGTGAAAACCATATGAGAAGACTGGTGATAGAGATACAGTGTGGACATTTTTGGTGCTAAATTGCTGAATTAATTTCTCTTGGAAAAATGCCGTGTCACCAAAGAGAAATGTTGGGTACATGTGGAGTACATGAACACACATTAAAACTCCAAATTAAAGACAACACGGTTTCCATCCTGGAATCTTTCCTATTCTTACTGCATAACTCCACTGTTAATTCACCAACAAAATAATCTGCTTTTGCAGATAGATGTAACATGTATTATTAATAATAAATCTCATATTAATAAACATTTATCTCTATTACCTTAGCACACAGGAAAAAAAATTCATTCTCTTTCATTCTCACACAAAGAATATCACCTTTTCACCTTAACAACCTTGGTGTTTCTCCTACAGAAAAGTTCAGTATCCCAAGCATATTGCCTTTGCTGGGACATTCTAATAAAGATTATTAATGTAATATTCATAACTGCATTATGTCAAACCCAAAGCACTGCAGGTCCAGTTCATATTCACAGTCAACATTTTTATCAGTATTAAATAATGCAATAACTATCATAATAGATCATTGTATAATTATATTGCAATAAATAATGTGCTCAATAAACAAATAAGGTGCATATGAAATAAGTAATTTTCTCACATAATAAATGCGGCTGTTCCCAAAAGCCACTATAGCATTGTATGCCTCAATCAGCTGACGGAAGGTTTCATCTTCCAGGGAGAAGCGATGTCCAAAAACCACAGCACAGATCACATTAGAGACAGCATGGACAATGGGGAAGGAAGGGTCAACAGCTTTTCCTGCAGACAGAGAAAAGCATTCATCTCCAAAGCACTTCCTTTACCTCCTTTGCTATTTGGGAAGCAAGATCACAGTGACATTTTATAATAGATGCCCTCTATGGTATTTAGACTGTTATTCACAAACTGTGTTACTCACAAACACAAAATTCACTGGCAAATGTAATAAAAGATAAACCTCATTCAAAAATGAGGACAGCAAGGCATCAAATCTTTAACTCCCAGACTTAGAGGTTTTTTGTTTGTTGCTGAGGTCTGACTGTACAGTTTCGATTGCACTTTAAATCTAAGATGTGCCCAAACCCACTTCATTCTGGAGCAAAAACAGTCTTTGCCCTCAGAGTCCTGCAGACTCTGTGTCAGTTCCCAAGCACTGTGCCAAAGTCGTACCATCTTTGTCTCTGAAGAACTCAACCAGGTAATGGGCCTCAGTTTGTATCCCACGCTCCATTCCTTTATTCCCCATTCCCAGTTTTCGGAGAGCTCCGATTCCAAAATGTCTCTGTTGTTTCCAGATGAGACCGTTGGAGACCAAGATACCTTCATCCAACAAGAATCAATTTTATGTCATGTTAACATTCATACAATTGTAAATGATAAACACCATAAGAATCACCTTCTCATCATGCTGCTGCTCAAAGAGGAGTGTTCTTTTAATTGTATGTTATAAGAGGCAGAGTAAACACCTTGGTTAAGATATTCCCAGCCCTGCAAAAAAACCCACTCAGGTCTCTGGCCTCACCCACATGCTTTCCAAACCTAGTCCTATTCTTTCTGAAGCATCCAAGAACAGTGGTCATCACTCAAACCTCCACCCAGCAGCCTGCTGAAAGCTGCAATAATGTGGGTTGGTTGTTGCCTTTTATTTGCCCAGGCTTTGAAAAAAAATTAATCTTTCCCCTTATCCATATAGAAAGGCTTGTAGCCCAGTTGATGCAATCTCTTACAAGACCTAATTTATTATCTTGTACAATCTTCTAATACAATTAATACTTACTTGTAAGCTGTGCTTGCCAACATCCCTGTGGGGACATTGTGTCCTTACAGATGTTGCCACATATTAACTCTGCAGGAATGGCAAACACAGCTTTCCTCAACCAAAAGTAAGCTCAGGTTTCCTCCACCTGGAAACCTGGTGGTGTCTCTGATGAAGCTACTCACAACCAACAGAAAGATTTTTGTGGAGGTTATTGGGGAGGTCTGGGCATTTCCTGTGCTTGAGCTTCTCAACCTTATGCAAAACTTCTGGATATCATCACATCTCCCTGTTGCTTATGCTTCAAAAATAAAGTGGATAATTGGTTCTGAGCACTCACTGTCTATGCTACGAAGTCTCTGGCTTTTAGATATCCTGCTTTTACACCAGATACTGAGCTCTTGCCCTGGTCCAGGTCCCTCCTGGAAAGACAATGAAGCCAGGGCAAAAACCACTCAGTAAAAACCAGAGAAGGAAGAACAGGCTTTAGCCAGTCTGCAAACAGCTTCCTGCGACCAGAGTTCAGTTGCTTTTCTCCACAGCATCCAGATAAAAAGTGTCAATACAGATCCTTCCAAATGGACTGAAATGGCTCCAGACTTAATAATCTCTATTCCTTAAAGAGGTTTTTTTCTACTTATATTAGCTAGTACTATAACTTAAAGGTTTCCAGATTGTAAATAACATGCAAGAAGTCATGACTGAGGATAAAAGCATCTGCTCTATCTACTCTGGATAAGAGCCTGACGGAAGTAAGTTCAATTATTTCTGTTTTAAACACAGCACTGTCTTTATTCTCCATCCACCACAATTCAGCAGTGTCTCTGATAGCACAATAAGAAGCTCTGAACAAGGATATGTTGCACCTACACTCTGGCTAATACATTTAAAGCCCCATCTTCCTGTGACTTTGTACTTCAGAACAAGGCTAGATCTTATTCACAGCACTGTACATGCTTTCCTACAGCAACTTTTGCTCCAAACAAACAGCTGGGAGCATAAAGAATTAGTTGAGACTCAGCTTGCAGAGGAGGCTGCAAGCTCCAAATTATTTCAAATTGGGACATACAGACAACATTAAGAATTGACAAACAAGACCTAGCTACATATAAATATTGCTGCTCTGGTGAGATTCTGAAACATATATGTGACAGTGGGACTTTGGAGACCACTTAGGGTGATGCTACAGAATTATATGATTCACCTTGAGCAGACAGAATAAGTCAACTGGGAACTCCAGTGAGGAAAACATGAGAGGAAGCAAAGAAAGTCAAGGATGAAGTCCTGCCACGGACATGAACATCTTACCCTTTCCATTTGCCAACTTCTTGAAGACATAGGTCTGTAGTCGCCCAGAAACATCCTCTGAGTTGGTGGTGAAACCGTCCTTCACAGCTTGGAATCCATACAGCATCACCAAAGGTCTGTGACCCATCCACAAGGTGCAGATGTTGCCATAGGTTTTTGCCATCTGCAGGTTAGATCAATGTCAAAAAATACCCATGGCAGAAACATCAACCAACATGCACACATGATGGGCTGCTCTCTTCCAGTATGACATTACTCAGGGGTTCAGGAGATGAAAAGGGACAGTGGTTGTGTTTTGCAGTGGGGGTGCCTACCAAAAAGGTTCTGGGGTCTCTCTGGGAACACACAATTTACAGAAACGGAAGCAGTGAAAGAATAAACCCTCTTCCCCTTCTTAATACTTACCTTGGATTGCCCTTGCAATAGTAACCATTAGGAAAATGCCCCTGAGTGTCTACAGATCTATATGAGCTTTCATGTGAAATTTCACCTGCCCTTTCTTCATTACAATTTTCAACTCAGGCAACAACCAGAACTTCTTGAAATTATGTATTCCAGGTGTAACTCTCCTTCTAGTACTGCAGATTTCAAGTTTCAGTGGCGGGAACTCTTTCCCTCTTATACACAAATACTGTCAACTGAGGCATCTGAGCATAGATCCCACCTCTGGGTAGTGATGGGGACTGCTCTCAGGCAGTGCTGTGGGTATTCTGAAAGGACCAAGTCCCTGACTCTAGACAAAGAAACAGTACAGCTCCATCCTCTCACAGTACCCATCAGAAAAATGTACCCATCAGAAAAATGAAGCCTCAAGCTCTTTTAAGTTCTCTTTTCCTGAAGCCAGCCCTCTCCAGCTGCAGCCAGGCACCCCCAGACCTGCAGGTTGCCCTTAGCACATAAGGAAAGGTCACAACTTGAAAAATATATCAACACATTGGATTCTTTTGTGATGTTTTGGCTCAGTGGAGAATGTAGAAAACTGAAAGAATCTGTATTAACATGCTTAGATGGACCTAAGTCTTCCCATTAGGTCTTTCCTTTCACCATCATTTACACCCTTAGCTTATCTGCAAGGAGCACATCCCAGACTGGACTCCAGAGAAACAACAGAGCAAAGGATTTGGCTGCACACAGAATACAATCTTATTTCCATCCCATGACAGCAGAAGACATCCTGGTGTCCTTTTTACATCTTCTGAATTCAAGACACCTTGTTTTAAAAGATTTTTAATACATGCCTGTGGTGCAAAATCTGAGAACCACTTTTTTCTTTCAAGGCTAAACACTCCCTTAAAAACAGAAGTCTTTTTTGAAGCAAATCTACTCTCTTCAGTTCTGTTTAAGTTGCACACATACCAGCTTTCATACGAATCACACTGTCTGCAGATTTTACTTAACAGGTTTAGACACCTAATTTAACTTCCACAAGTTACCTTCTCTCAGGATTAAGTTCTCCCTGCTACCACATCAGCCTATCAACAGCCACCACCGGTTTTTTACAGGTTTTGCCTCAATAGCTCTTTAGTTCCCATCTGCAAATACATACCTTTCTCAGGCTCCCATGATCAGCTCTAAACTTTACCCACCACATGCTTCCAATGATGGGAAATGGGGTCGGTCCAGGAGGAAAACCACGACTCTTCCATTGCAATTTCAAGAACTGTGCACTAAGAAGAAACAAACCCAGGGATATGAGAATTACACTTATCATTATTTCACACCTCCAAACTCTTATCACCAAGAAAGTTGCTACGAATCTCTCTGTTGAAATGACTCTGGATTGTTCTTCTTAACTCTTCCCTAGCAAAATGAAGCTTTCTGAATTTTTCACCTCCCTTCTTTCCTACCACTCTTCCTGATCTGAGACAATGAGGAGTCTTCCCATTCTTGAATGTATTTAATACATCACTATGCTGCAATATGCTAATAGCTACTGTGACTTTAAGATCAAGCAGAGGCTAGAAGGCAGAAACCTCAGCCAGAAACATCCCTTTGAGCAATCAATCAGTTTGACAGAAGATGTCACTCAAAACACTGATTATGTGCACACCAAGAGCTCAGGTACAAAGCTGCAGCTGTCAGCCAGCTACAGACAAGAACAGGAGCATTCACCAGGTAGCATTTGTGGGGCAGAGGTAAAAGTAAGCAGTCAGTAACCCTGTACAAGAGTGGGTGCAAATGCAGACTTAGGAACCAAGAGTAATGAGGTATTGTAACCTGAGTTTTCACAGTAAACAACACAGATGAACTGCAAAGAGAACAGTGAAGGATCAAACATAATTAGTACTATTGACAAAAAGTGTAACAGACCTTATATCCCAGTTCATCATTGTTAGGTCCCAGAAGCTGCCCTTTAACACAGCTTGCAGCAGCACAGCTGCCTCACAGCACAGTACATTCCACCTCAGCTATGTATGTTTGGAGCAACATTTCCCCACAGTGGTTGCTGAGGGCCTGGCAAGTTTCTGATGTTCTAGGAGAGGGGAGATTGCAGTGTGCAAACTCAGGGGGTCTGTAAGAATCCCAGGAGAACAAGTGCACTTGCTTTTTCTCATTTTACTTGTGGAAAAGTCCTGGTGTGATAGCACTGTCAGAGATACATGTCTGCAGAACAGCAGAGTAGAGCTATCCCTGAGGGCTGTCATTCTCTCTCAAGATTTGCTGCCTAAAAAACTCAACCCATCTTTGCAACTCCACTTGCACAATCCATTGGTGTTACTTACTAGCTGGCAGAAAGGACATAAGGCACATTTTGAAAGATGTTTTCACATTTTATTCATTCATTCAAGTTCAACAGTAGCATTCAAGGTACCTTATCTCTATCCATGTTTAGAAGGGCAAAAATATTTCTCTGGAGAAAAAAAATTCTTTCCTAACACGGGAATTAATCTGGGTTGGACTCCAGAAGTTTCTTCCAGTGCTCAGGAATCAGTCAGGACAGTATACATTTGCAATAGCCACACTGTCCTGCAAGGAAGGAGGAGTTGGTTCTAGGTTGTCTCTAAACCTCTCTCCCTGGGAAAGTCATCCAAACAAGTCTTACTTTGAATTTTCTGTTACATCCACAACTTCTGACATTCCAAGTGCAAGAAGTAGCCAACAGGCTACTAGATCTCGCTCTGAAAAACTGTCCAAAAGAATGCTGAAGCTGCAAATACTCAAACACTAGGAAATACCATAATTAGGACTGTCTGCACAATATCCATTACTTCTTCCTGACACTCCAGTGAGAGAAGGGTAACTAACTTGTACTATGGTTTAGCCTACGAAATTCTTGTCTCTCTTCAGTTCCTCTGCAGCTTACTGCAGAGTACTGCCAAGATTATACAGCACTTCACAAACCAGTGAGACTGAAAGGGCACCAGACCTTTGTAGCTCCCACGCCATCAGGATGTACAGCAGCACAGCACCTGTGTAAGGTCTGCATTGCTTTTGTCTAAGTAGCACTACACTACCAAACCAAACCAACAGCCCAAATGAAACAGAAGGCAACAACAAAAACAATGGAAAAACAAAAGTAGGAATGTTTACAACAGTCACTTTACAACAGTCACTTTCCTTCCTAATAGCTAGGGCTCTTGCTTTTAGTGGTCCTGCTGTCACTCCATGTCAGTGATGCACTGTCTCAGCCTGCTACACCCTCAGAAATATACTTGGAAATGAATAAATTAATTACCATCCTTTGTTGATAAATCTCTCTAAGATTACATAAACCAACTGGTTTTACTTTGGGATGTCTGGGATGATTAGGTATTACTAGCAGGAAGAGAAAGTGGTGGTTTTTACAATTCATTGTAATGCAGAGTGATAGTATTTAAATTAACTCAGTTAATGTGCACAAATGGTGAAATAAGGACCAAAATACAAATAAAGTAATGGTGAGAGCAAGCAGGTAGAGGCAGGTGTTTACAGAGAACCTTTTTGCAAGCAGGTTGTTGTGGGGAAAATCAGTTTTCCTTCTTCCAATATCTTCCTTAGATGTGAGCAGTACCTCTCCATGCAAGTTGCACATTATTATCTGACAAATACTATCCAAGACCTCATAGGCAGAGATGGCAGGTGTTTGGTCAGCTCAGAAAACCTCCTTTTCTAATGGAAGTTTTAGACTGTAGGAGTGGGAAGAAAATACAGAGAAAGAACTCAACAGAAACAGTCATACCTGCCATCTACAACTTGGCTTTTATTCAATCTTCAAACTCTTTTGAAAAGTGAATGTCAGGGTTGATTAGGCCCAGAGAGATAAAGCAAGTTCCTGAGAGTCACAGACAAGCTATGAACAGATCTAGGAACAGAATTTGAATTTCTCAAGTTTCATTCCAATACTTTGTCTATGCAACCTAAATAGCTCATCAGTCTTCAGGTCCCAACACCACAGACAACAGCAGGAGGCAAAAACCTATCAAAGTTATTTATAATGCACGTAAGCAAAGTTCTCTTTTCCTGAACTGAACAGAAACACAGAATGGGAACTTCATTTGCTCCGATTTCTCAGTCCCATGTTCACTCCAGCTCTGTGCTCTAAGCCACACTCTCCCTCTCTCAGTGCTTGCCTGGACAGTGTTTGTGTAACTCTTTCCTCAGAGAAATTCTGACGCCAGTGACCAAGTAACAGCTCCTGAGATGAAGCTCTTGAAAGACCAGGGAGTGCAGGGGAGGAAGGAACAGTTAAGTTGAGAAATCCAAATTAGTGTCTCCACTGGAAAATAAACCAAAACAACAACAACAAAATAACAAACCCACAAAAAAAGCCCAAACCTGCTTAGCAATGTCTGCTCTGTTTAGCTTGACACCAGGCCAGGCAGCAAGCACATTGCTATGCCAAGCAATACACGCACAGCTTGGAACCAGGCAGTGTTTTCTAATACATGCTGAGCCTGTCTCTGTAACAGATAAAAAACGAGCCCTGGTTTTACAGCAGAGCACATGACACACACCCTGGGCGGAGGGGAGCCAGGAACCCTTTCCACCCTGTGAACACCACGTTCATCATTTGCTTCACACCTTTCTGAAGATACTGTTCTTTCCCTGTCCTCTTCAGCTGCTGCATTTGCTTCCCACTCCTATGGCCTGAAACCCTCATTACCAAAGCAGGTTTCCTCATCTGTCCTAAACAACCAAACTTAATATCTGTCATCTTAACTGGTGAGCTCTTGCAATAGTATTTGTGTCAGAGGAGTTCGAGCAAGATTTATGCGAAGAGCTGCTGCTCATGTATACTGAAGGTATTAAAGTACACAATAACAAAAGAGCTTCCTTGCTTTTCCCTTCCTTGCAAGCTTCATCACAAGCTTTTGTGAAATAACTTCACCTCATCCTACTTTCAGCATGCCCACAGGTTTCACCTAGCAGCAGGAAAACACCCTGCCCACAGTGCCCAAAAGGTAAGGCTCAGGTTAACCCTCTTGGTGGGCCAAGCCTTACTCAGCAGGAGTTTTTTCTTTTTGTTTTCTTTTTTTTTCTAAGTTGCATTATAATCACCCTCATTAATAGGCAACCTCAAGGCTTAAGTCATCTTAATTCTGGTAGTCTTGAGTGTATAAATCATACCTTCATTGATGGCATGCGTGCATCAACAGCTTTCAGGGGTTGCAAAGCTTACAAACTTAACAAATGATTCTATGCACAAGCAAGAAATAGAATAGTGTTTGCTTTCTTTTAAGCAGATGGGACCGGCTGGACAAAACAAGGACAAAAAAACATACAAAGAAATGAAATTCTGATGCACATAGGAGGCAAGTCAAGTTAGTTAGATAATTTCATCAGGTAACTCACTTTAAAGTCTCAAATAGCATCAAAATCTGAAAAACTGGATGGATAAATGATTGCTCAATAGCATAACTCAATAACACTGTGATTTTTGGTAAGCATATCAACATGTCTGAATTGACTGATAAAACCATAAAATTTAGCAAATTTCAAATTGCTTCTCTCAGTTTTTTGTCTTTTTAACTCTGCAAGTATAAGATGCACAGAACCATGCTGCTGAAAATGATGCTTATTAAACTTTTCTGTTTCCATTTCTCTGCCCCAAAACCTAAACAAATGGATAAAAAAGGTACACGGGCATGGTCCTTGCCCTCTGATTGCTGCTCCACTTCCACACTTTCAGGAAAAGCATCTGCAAATGCAGCCCACGAAAGCAGAAGAGCTGCATGAAACTGCACAGAGCAGTCAAGTGGTGGCTGCTCAGAAAAGTAAGGCAAGAAAATGCTGCAATGTCGCTGCTGCTCTGCAGCCCCCCTGTGTTTCCCATATGCAGCTGAAATTATTACAATCCACTAGAGAAAAAAAAAAAAAGACAAATTCTCATTTACATATTTTTCAAGACTGAATGATGCAAGATTGCATTTAGCACATTTTCTTTTACTAACCCCACAAACACAAAAAACATTGAACTCATTAGAAAACTAACTGAAATTAGTATCCACACCTATAACGCAGTTTCTTGAAGTTTAATGCAGTTCTTAAGAAGCCCATGGATAGCGTTAAACCTTTATATTTCATTATCATAATGTACACTCAATAACCTTGCAATCAATAACCTTGATCTTGCTGAAACTTTTTGAGCTGAAAACTGCGGACTGGAAAATTCAGCAAGCCTGTTCAGAGAAATTATGATAAAACTTGGAAACAGGCAACTTCTGCAATTGTATGGATTCCCTTAATCCCCTATACAGACTTGAAGATATATCATTAGCTGAGTTCTTGAACCAAGTGTCAAAAGTCAAATCTAATATATCAGCAAGTATGAAAAGTAAGCCTCTTAAGTTCATGTTTGCTACACATTAGTACAAACCTCTCCTGAAAGCTTATGAGGTCCACAAATCAGTAAAAACTAAAAGTTTTGCCCCTTTCTTAAGTTAATTTGCTTTTTTCCACAGATCAAGCAGAACCTGTGCATTGTTTCACTTCCAAAATTTGCACCAGAAGAGTTTAAAACTTAGCATAAAAAAATAAAATAAAAAAATTAGAAAACAGTGAACAATCTGCTGGAGAAAAAAATAACCTCTCACTAGTGTTCCACATAACTTAACCTTGAATACAATAAAAGAAGAAAGTAAATACTCACCTAATTATTAAATTGCCTTTTTTTTGTAATTAAAGACATTATTTTAGCTTGATGCTGCATGAATTCAGTTCTTTTTCATCTCAGAGACCATATTCTAACACACAGGTATTGTGCAGATGTTTCTTCTTCTTCTATAAAGAAACTACATAATAATTATAGTATTTCAGAACAGCAAGAAGTAATGCATTTTAACATTTAGCTACAGGAAACTACCTGAGGTGTTACCATTATGCAAGACACTTTATAACCTTGGATAACTGTTCAATAATTGGCACTTAGACCCAGTATCAAGACTAAGAAGGAAACAAAATTCTAAGTGAAAAAAGAGACAGATCTCAATTACAGATCTTAAAAAAGAGTGGGTGGGGCTTGACTAACCACCAAGGATCACATATTTTGGTTTTCTAAGGACTTCAGCTTGGGAAAATTGTAGATTGTCCGAGAGAGATGGCTACAGCAGGCATATATTCTTAGAGAGAGTTTGGAGTCAGTAGAATAAACTCATCTACACAAGTCCAAATTTTCAGAGGAAGTCAGACTCTAAAAAAAAGACCAAAAAAAAAGGCAAAACCCAGGGAGAAGTTACAATATTGACAAGATGTTGGGGATTTCTGAGATTTGTATGGCTCTAGTAGTATGTCTCCTGATTTTGCAGTTCCTAAAGCTGCAATGGATGTGTACCCAGCTTCCTCCAGGACCAGTTCCTCTCCCCATCATTGGAAATTTGTGGCTGCTGGACTTCAAACTTCGTCGAGAAACTCTCACTAAGGTATTTATTTATCTCTATGGTTGAAAATCAGTCTGAATCTATTTTAACTTACATTGTGCATTGCATAGGAACATTCTAAATTGCTATTTTTTTTAAACCTCAAGCTTGATTATTAGCCAATTTCAAAGACTCAAGGACCCTGCCTTATTAAAAATATTTCTGAATAATAAACACTACAATAACTTTACTCCTTGTTATTTTCTCACTCTTTTGGTTGCATTATCACAAGCACTGTCATAGAATGCTATTTCATTGACAGCTTCATTCTGTTTCTATGCTGATATCCAGCCCTGTAAGTCACCTCTAGTAGACCTTCCTTTGCATGATACCAATGTCACTGGAACCTCTCCAGGCCACAAGTGGTCCCATCTCCTCTAGAAGACTAAACATATACTCTAAATGGACTCTTTTTTTTCTTATTTGTAGAGCAAAAAGACTTATCTGTACTAAACACATTACTGAAACAAAGCAGGAAAATCTGATTGCTGTTATGTTTACAGCATGGCTGCTTCATAAACCATTTAAAACTTTTTTTAAAAAGTAAGGAACCTGCTTCAAACTGCTTCAAGGAAAAATACAATCATGGTCTGACAAAAGAGAATAAAGAAAAATAAGAAAAATCATGTGGAAGCTCAGAAAAGAATGCAAAAAAAAATTTTTTTTTGTTTTCTTTGGAAATTAGAGGCAGGAAATATATAATAACTTTGGTTCATTAATGAAATAAACAGAAAAGCTCTGGGATTTTGCCTGTTTTCATTTATTCTTTGACTCAGAGCTAACAGAGCAAACCTGTGGTTTCTCTTTCTGTGAAGTTTTCAGAGGTGTGTTTCTGAGGGATGTCCTTAATATCTATTGCACAAAGAACAATTATCTTCTGTTCCCAAAGCACATCAGTAACAGAAGGATAAATATTTCCAAAGCCTGCTATTCAATTCAATATAGGCAAATGGGCTTAGTAACAACTACAGAAAACTCTTGAATAAATCAGTATTTGAGTGTATGCTTTCCCTGGTTTATAGTTCCTAATTTCCTGTTGTTAACTCTTCAGTTAACCAACATCTACGGAAACATCTACACGCTGTGGATGGGACAGACACCTATGGTTGTACTGAATGGATACAAAGCAGTAAAAGATGGCCTTGTCACCCACTCAGAGGAAGTTTCTGGAAGACCTCTCACCCCATTCTACAGGGATATGATGGGCGAGAAAGGTACAGGGTGTTACACCAGACTGAAACAGGAACAAGGTGTAAAGAAGAAAGATACTTTTCTGTGCATACACTCACACATCAGTTTATATATTTATATAAATATATATATGGTTGAATTTTCAAGCTGTTACTTGAAAACCAAAAGGAAATAAGTCATTTCAACATGACTAAGAAAATAAAACTATACAGTATTTTTTTTCTGGTTTTTGGAGGAGAGGGAATGTTTGTTTTGTTTTTTAACAAGGGCACAACTGGGCTTTCATTGCAAAAAGGTTCCATGCAGAGCTAAGTATGTTAAGGAAGGGGAAAAAACCTCCAAAATTTCCTCTCTTATAGAGCATGCCACTGACCTTTTTCCTTCCCAACAGATTCAAAGGAATATTTGCCTCGAGAAGTTGCCCTTCAATTGTATAACTTCTAAAACAGAAAACTGTTCATAGAGAGAAAGCTGTTCCGTTCTTCCCAAAACCCACTACCACTCAGTTTGCAGGGTCACATTTATGAGCAGCTGGGAGTCATAAAATCTTCAGTTACAGACTAAAACTCTGAATCTAAAATTGTGGTATCTTGCTGGTGAAATATAACCTCACCTAAATCTGATTTTGCCTCCTGCAGTGAAAGGATTTCCTTTCCCAGCAATGAAATGAATGTTTCTCTGTTCTCCAGGTATTTTCCTGACAAGTGGCCACACCTGGAAGCAACAGAGACGCTTTGTCATGACAATTGTAAGAAGCCTGGCACTCGGAAAGAACAATTTGGAGCATCAAATTCAAACAGAGGCCTGTCGCCTTGTGGACATCTTTGCAAACACAAAAGGTAAATTCATTAGAACAACAACACTTAGAACTTTTTTCTGAAATATTAGGGGTGGTAAAAGTTTCATGATACATTTTTATAAATAATATAGATATTTTTCATAGCAGTAGGACTTTTACTGGCTTGACTGCATTCTTTGCAAAAGATGTTTTGTCTCCACAGTGGGCAATATAAAATTGTTTTTTAAAACAAGGTTAGTTAAATAAATATTTGTTATCAGCATAGTCTTGGGGACAGCTGGTAGCAATTCTTACAATCAAGGAGTGTAGAAAAATCCTATGTTTTCCTCCATAAAATACACAATGTGTGACCTGCTGCGAGTCATTTTAGGACAGCAGACTTTTAGGATTTGGCAGAGAAAGAACCCCAACACAAGGAATGTATCATTCAGTTGCCCAGTAAAATTTTTTTTTCGGTTTGGATGAAATAGAAACCAATAGAATTTTAGCAAGATGCCAAAATAAAGCAATTAAATATAAATATTCTGAGCAGCCAAATCCCTCACCCACATTGTGTTCCATACGGATGTGAAAACACAGAGAGGTTGCCTGAGGTCTCTCTCCAACTCTCCTTGGATCAGGCCCCTCTCTCTTCCAAGAGCAACATATTCACATATCTTTCAAATGTAGGAGATTAAAAACCATCTACTCCAAGTCCCCTTACAGCCCAAATCCCTACCTTCCATGCAATCCCTTCCCCAATTTTAAACTCAATAAACGTATTTAGTCTTTCCAAGAATGACCAAAAGCCTGAAGTCAGGGATGTATTTCCATAGGAGTATAATTCAAAGGTTGTATCTGCCAATGAAATATGTACTTAAGTTTATGATTTCTGGATTTAATACTTTTTAATGGGAGCCATTTTCCATCCCATTACATGAGCTTTGCCTTTTCAGTTTGTGGGAAAATATATGGTTGAATTGTCAAGCTGTTACTTGAAAACCAAAAGGAGATAAGTCATTTCAACATAACTAAGAAAATAAAACTATAAAATATTTTCTTTCTGTTTTTTGGAGGAGGGGGAATGTTTGTTTTGTTTTTTAATTACCAAACTTAAATATCTGCCTCCAGATTTGAAGGCATATGTTCTAATTAATCGCTTGTGTTTCCACACAATTCAGACCCCAAGTTAAAGAAGAGAAAGGAGAATTAATGTTTGTCTTCTCAAAACTAATAATCACTGTATTTTGCAAGAATAAAAAGCAGATTGAAAATTAAGATTCCCTGCATTTACGATTCATGTAGTTAATATGTATTAAACCAGGGTTCACTTGTGTGAAATTTATCTAAAAGCAGTTTGATCTCCTATTATTTTTACCATTAAAAAAAAAGTCTTCCTCATTTCTTTCACTGTATTCTATTCAGAAGTACTCACAGAACCTCCTGTATTCACAGGCAAACCTTTTGACCCCCACACTTCCATTGTCCATGCCATTGCAAATATAATTTGTGCTGTTGTTTTCGGTCATCGCTTCTCCAGTGAGGATGAATCTTTCAGGAAACTTATCAAAGCTATTTATTTTGTGATCTACTTTCAAGCTACTATCTGGGGCAGGGTAAGAATTTGATTTTCTTGTTCTTATTCCTTTAAGTGCATTTGCAGTTGACAAGTCAAAACAATGTAATGATTGTTCCCAAACGTCTCCACACCAATGAATACATACCTTGTATATGTCATACTGCCTTATAATCCTTCATGTCTATAAATCACATGATTTAGAATTTAAATTTTAGGACATCACTGGTTTCCACAGATTTCCAACAAGTAATCATTTGCAGAATAGTTGGTATGTAAAATTCCCAATTCTTAAAATGAAAGTAATTTCTAAAATTTAATTTTTCTTCAGTCTTGTGAATACAGAACTGCAGTTAATAAGAACTAAGGCTTCAAAGTCCTGTTCTTTTGAGAATGTATCTTGCTTCTCATATAATTCATATTACCACCAAGACCTGAGTTATTCTGAGCTTCCTATAAAATACAGGTTACAATCTCACCACATCAAGAATAATATTTTTAGGTTCTTACAAGCCTACCTATTGCTTTTGTTGTGCAGATTTTGGCAACTGACTTTCTATAATATTATCAGGTTCTCCATAAAGAGTTGTCTTAAAAAAATTACTGTTAAAAAAAATCAAGACTGAGAAAATCTGTCTGTGAGTCAGATTCAGCCCTCAATTACTCCAATTCACCAATTTTCAGAACCTCTGATGTATTTTTTGGTATTCATCCAAAAAGCAAAATATAATCACGTTCCTATGTGATGCAGTGACTTCACAGACTTATCAGGAAATCAGAATTCAGTTTAAAAGACTTCACATTCCTTTCTTTCTGTCTACAACCACAGCTGTATGATGCTTTCCCATGGCTTATGCACCATCTCCCAGGGCCTCATCAGAAAGTGTTTGCATACAACGACTTCATGCACAGTTTAGTCATGAAGGAGGTCCAGGCCCATGAGAGAGAGAAGGCAGGTGATCCACAGCATCTCATTGACTTCTACCTAGCTCAAATAAAAAAAGTAAGTATCTGTTTATCACCCTCCTTGGCCTCAATGCCTACTACAAACACTTGGTTCCAGTAACTGCCACGGAACTTTCAAGTGCACGCTTTATTTGTGTAGCACTGAAGATGTCTGTTCTGGTGGGCTGCTCCCTGTTTTCATTAAACAATGACAATTTCTACATGACTGATGAAATGTATAAAATCATCCACTTCATAGTCTTCTTGTGAATATACCCTACAGACCAAAGATGACCCTACTTCTACGTTCAATAAAGACAATATGGTTCAGACCGTGGTTGATCTTTTGTTGGGAGGGACAGAAACAACAAGCACCACCCTTCTCTGGGCATTGCTCTATATGGTACAACATCCAGAAATACAAGGTGAGCAAAATCATTATCAGAGAGAACTGCAGTCAACATCATAATGAACATTATTAGTATAAGTGTTAGCTCAATCACTTGCAATACATCAAAATAACCCTTAAATAGGAATATGAATGGCAGAACATCAACAACTGAGATCTGGAAAATGGAAAGTTAATAAAGAAAACAAACAGGTGCTTTCCCCTCCAGTTCACCAGCAACACTACAAAAAATTGGTGGTAGCCACTGTTTTATCTCATAGAAGAGGGGTTGGCAGGACAGAATAACAAGTTAGAGACATTTCACATGCAACTAGCCCCCTCCTAACCTTCAAAGTGGAAAAGCTTTTAAAAGATACCTGGTCCAATGTGTATTTAAAAACATAACAGAAATTACATCTGTAATTTCAAACTTTAATCTTTTTTTTGAAACGTAGAACTGTATTACGCTCATCACCAAGTAGGATGTGTCATCCTGTGCTTTAGGGATATGCACTTCCTTGATCAACTGAAACCAATACAGCAGTCAAACCACCCGCCAGTGTATTTCATAGCAACATAATTTCTTTTATTTCCCCAGTCCTGGACATTCTTATGCAAAAACCTGCAGGATAAAAAAAGGAGGGGAAAAAAAAGTTTAAGTATTTTCATTTCTCTCTCTGCAGAAAAGGTTCAGAGAGAGATAGATGATGTTGTGGGACCCTCCCATCCCATCAGCTATGAGGACCGTAAGAAGCTGCCGTACACCAACGCGGTGATTCACGAGGCTCTGCGGTACAGCAACGTTACCTCTGTCGGGGTCCCCCGACAATGCGTGAGGAGTACGACTCTGCTGGGCTTCCACATAAAAAAGGTACAGAGTTTCATGTTTCTATCCACGTTGTCCATGTTTCTTAAAGCTTTGAGCTATTAATATTCAGTATTTATACGACATGACAGTTCCTAACTTCGCAGAGAATGTGGCAACACGTCACAGACACGAAGTGTGAAGAGTGCAAAAACCAAATAGGAAAGTGTTATGATTACCCTGACAAGCACATAAAACAATCCAAGCTCCACTCCATCTTAGACATGAAAACACTTCAGTAGTACTGACAGAAGATAACAAACAGGTTATGACAAAGAGAAGGTACAAGGGGATGTGCGCTTGTAAAAAGGCCAAGTTGAATCCAAACACGAGGCTGCAGTCACAGGATGGCAGACTATCTATTAGAGAGAAGGAAAATAATAAAAAAAAATCAATCATACATGAAAAATATAAACTCTGCTGCTTCTTACAGGGCACACTTGTATTGCCAAATCTGCACTCTGTGGTGTATGACTCTGAGCACTGGGCGACCCCCTGGAAGTTCAACCCAGATCATTTCCTTGATTTGGATGGCAACTTTGTAAACAAAGAGGCATTCTTACCTTTCTCAGCAGGTAACACTCTGACCTTGAATATTCCTGTTTTCTGTGTCTTGTAGATCAAGATTAGAAACGCCATTTCTAAGTTCTAAAATTTTAAAAACATGCCTTTATAAAAATGTATTTGGCACAAAGATTTAAAGTCAGGTTTTCTGCTCAGTAAGAGCTACAAATGTTGTCTTGCATTTTGTAATTTTGATGCATTCAAAGAGAGGATGAGTATGGCCAGGAGACCCAGTGCTCTCCTTGGCATATGTACAACTCCTACTGTAAGGGTATCTGAGCTTCTTAGTTCTTGATGTGTCAAATCAAGCTAACACCCTCAAATCAGAAAATTTATTTATTTTCACCTTACAGACAGAAAGCCCAGTGATAAAAGCATACGATTTTTCAAAATATACAGAGAAATGTGTGATAAAGCAGGAAACCAAACCTCACCCTCCCAAATCCTACAGTTATAGTCTAGCATCAGGTGCCTAAATTGCCCATAAATCCTAAATTCATCTTTGTAAAACAGGTACCTAGCATCTTACCTCCTGCACTCACCAAATACCCGTAGTTCACATCAATCAAGACACCTAATTTGGACTACCATTTCAAGCCAGGCATAGGAAGATTTCGTTTTTAACTTGCCTTGGTTGTTTTCTGTTTACATAATTTGAGTATTTATACATCCTGAATATCTGGTTTTTGTTTTTTTTCAGTCTGGAATAGCTAGATATCATGACATATACTGTGAAAACAACGTGCCAAAATGAGTCACTGAGTCTATACATCACCACACATGCCACTGTACATTTCACTCCCTTAGCTCACAGATCTGTTCCTGACAGCGTTAGAGATCGTGGGCTACATGGACCCAATATACCCTTCTGAATTTCTGTTGAAGAAAGCCTGATTACATCCTTCTCCTTGGCTTCAGAACTGCATCTTGCAATGCTCCAGCCCTCCCTCCTCAACAACCAAAGATAAGACTCTCAAGTATATGAAACTTTTTAAAATTACGCTTAATGGAGAAGCAATTTATGGTTCTCACAGAACAAGCAGCAAAAATGAAAAGGGAGGATCTTATACATGCTCCAGGGGTGAAAAAAACCCAAACAAAACCAATTAAAACACCAAATGAAACACCTGACACACAGTTTCTCAGTTAAATGTTTCCCCCACCTCCAAAAGCACCTTCTGCCCTTACAGAGGAAACAGAATTTATGGAACTCAGTAGAATTTTGTGTGAAGTCCTTTTACAGAACTTTATACAACTAACTCTTTATGTTTTCTGTCTGCAGGGCACCGTGTGTGTTTGGGGGAACAGATGGCACGGATTGAACTGTTCATCTTCTTTACCAGCCTCCTTCGGGCATTTACATTCCAGCTCCCTGAGGGAGTAAAGGAAATCAGTTCGGAGTATGTTTTGGGTGCAATACTGCAGCCTCATCCATATAAACTCTGTGCTATTCCACGCTAGTCTGCAACATACCACAATGCAGAGGGACTTCAACCTGTCAATAACTGCAGATCCTTTAAAAATACACACCACTATCTCAATTGCATTCAAATATAGGTAGCTCAGCACAGCAAATTAGTCAAGTGTTTTTGTTCAGGAGGTCTGACCTCAAGTACTCAACTTTTTTAATAAGTGTACTTGCCAAAGCTCATATAATTGTGTCTTAGGCACTTACAAGTACACAATAATACATTTCAGAAAAAAAATGTATTTTCACACTCACAGTAGCAATGAATTAGATGCAGGATTTTAGAGAAGTGAACTGTATCAAGCAGTTTCCTGAGTATGTGCTCTGCCAGGTATCACACTCTTAAAACTTCCAGTAAGCTGTTACTCCTCTGAGTTCACAGGTTTTTTCTTACATCTTCTTGCAGAAGGTAACAGAGGACACACACTTAGTTGTTGACT
Source organism: Manacus vitellinus (assembly GCF_001715985.3). Lineage (NCBI taxonomy): Eukaryota > Metazoa > Chordata > Aves > Passeriformes > Pipridae > Manacus > Manacus vitellinus. The sequence continues at coordinate 2,848,734 of NW_021940207.1, read as the reverse complement.
CCTTTTCCTTTCACACTCCTATAAGCATTATATAGTGTAGCATAAACTTCACACAGGCACAGATGACTCCAGAATGGGGCCTCTCATTACCACAGTCCATTTAGAAATCCTTACACCTGTTTTTACTTCCTCAGTATCCAATTCCTATGTTATCACAACTCGAGTCCCTGTGCTTTCATGAAACATTCCTTCTTCTGTTTATAAATACTATTGTATGATCCAATAATTTCCTATGTGAAAAGGACCAGCCTTTCAAGAAATTAAGAAAATAAATGAAAATGTCAACATTTGTTAAAGCATGTACGGTACTGATTTATTACTCAGGGTGTTTTCTTCTCTTCTTTCTCCACATAAACAGATTTGGAAGGTTTTGAGCATTTAAAATTCAGCTGCAAGCATCCTAAAAGCTTTCAGTTTTCAAAGTTCAACAGGAGCCAGCATAAATTATGGCAGGATATAGTCAAAAGCAGAAGTAGAATATTACATATTTCTCACACCTAAAACTAATGGAAGACTTGATTCTCCTCTCAAATATTTCCAATTTTCAATATTTCTAAACATATTCCCTTCCATTTGGTGAAAACTCCAGGTTTCTAACACATTGTAAAGTTTGCTACCGCAGAACAAATGCAAACTCAACATCACTGACATTTTAATAAAAGCCATTTTACTTTATTTTTATTGAGGAAAATATAACATTTAAAAAATCCTGCTTGAATAAGAAATACTTTCAATCATAAATTAAGAAAAATCTCTTAAACTTGATATTTCTTACAGTGAGGGCAGATCTTGCATAAAACACATCCTTACAGATTTACAAAAGCAGTCTGACAGGATAGTTCAAAAGTTTTCAAGTCCTATCTTCTTCCTTTCTGGTGCTCATTAAAGAAAAACTCACCAAAAAAATCTCTCCTTTCAACACACCATTTGCATGGTTCCATAAAGGGCCCGAGGTAAAGTGCTCAGCAGCAGGACTGGCAGTGTCAGATACAAGCCTGGACTTTCTTTACTCCAGTGTATTTTGATGGTTCTTGAGGTATGTCCTACCTGAAAAAAAGACTCCAGTTTTTTCTCCATGTTTACCCCTTTAGTCACCTGAATTTATTCTGTCAGGCTGGTAACTTTTTTCCACAAAATACTACTTTGTAATCATAGAATGGTTGTAGTTGGAGGGGACCTTAAACATCATCTTGTTCAAACCTTCCACCAGACCAGGTTGTTCAGGGCTCCATCCAACCTGGCATTGCACATATGTTTCTTCCAAAACTGTAGCTTGGGTCAAAGCATGCACATATTCTTCACCTGTATTTCTGAAGAACTGAGGTACGTTATAATTTGCTGTACAATTCTCGTTCTAAAAACAGGGGAAGAACAAATATTCAGAGCGTACATGATTAAAGGAGGTATTTTTACTAAGAAGTCATCTTAGGCCTGACAGCTGGTACCAGTGAAAAACAGCTGGGCTAAGGGCATCTTCCTGTTATTTCATTTAAAACCAAGAACAGCAAGAGGTGAGGCATCCCTTGGCTTTCCGATGTTTCTTGAAATGACAGTGTGAGAATTCCAGGTTACCTTTTCATCACAGTTGTAAAGGAAATCTATAAGAAAACGAGCAATACAGAAAAAAAAGCTATTTCATGAGCCTTTTTTTTGTCAAGAAGGAATTCACAAGGATTTAAAGTGAATCAGAAACAAGAACTACTTAGAAATTAAGGACAAAATGCAAGCTTTTCCTGTGAAACATTGTTTAAAAAAATCTTACTCATAAATCCCATCACTTCACTAATGAGAAAACACAGTCAAACTTCTAGAAAAATACACTGACATCCAGCTCTGCTGTTGTTATATATCCCTTAGAAATCACTACCCCTACCCCTGAGGGATCTAGGCAGTTTGCCTCACTGAGGAGTTAAGCCCCCAAAAGCATGGAATGATTTCTAAAGTCCAGTCTTTAGAAAAGCCCATGCTGTTGAAGATTAGATTCAGACATTAATTTCTGCCACTGATATTAAAACTAAAACTGCAATTTCCAGATTCTTGAGGCTTTCAAGTCCTTAATAATCTAAACTGTTTGTTCCCTTGATTCCATTTTCAAGGAATACAAGAAACATATCTTGCAATAGATTCCTTCTGATATAATGGCCTTGCAATGTTTTATTTCCAAAACAACAGCAAAAAAAGGACTTTCATTACATACTTCAGCTCCTAAATACTAAAATAAAAAGAACCATGTGGAAAGTACACACAGGTCTGTGATCATTTTTGGGAAGCACACAAAATCCATACTGGTTTTGCGGTTTTAAGGACAAAATGTAACAATTGGTCAACATGACCCAGACTAAGAAAATGAGTAAGCCAGTTCTAACTGTGGGTGAAGAGTTTTTCCTACAATTTTTGTTTTGTTTAAACCTCAAAAGGAAAGACCCAAGTATCTAGATGGTCTTATTCCAACTAATAAGCAGATCAAAGGCATGCTTTGATCCACCATTCAAATCAGGTATCTTTAAACAATTGTTAAAATACATTCAAAGTTCTCCTCTCCACATACTGTATTAGTTACTCAGCATTCACAAACAACCCTTCAATATTACATGTCTATCTAATCAAGCAAAACACAAAGCCCAAGTGTGAAATAGCTGGCATGAACTTGATCAGAACAGCTTGCACACCAAGAAGGATTACAATGTTAGGATGCTATATGGGTTGGCTGTAAGGAAAGAAATAAAAAACCTAAACTCTAGAGTGGTGAAAGCTAATATTTGAATTGCCTGTTTGATCTTCTCTTTTTGCTGTGCTTTCTTAAGTCTTTACAACACTATAATGCCATTAAATTTCAAAATCACAATACGTAGGATACCAAATCAGTATCAAAGCCAATCAGATAGAGGAAGGATATGATATATAATTAAAGCAAGCAGATCTGTGGTGACACCAGGAATGAATATATCAAAATATATCCATCAAAATGTGTCACTTACCTCTTGCAATACTTGTCCAAGTGTCTCCTGGCTTTGAATGCGCTTCCTGTTGAAAACCCAAACCACACTTATTTTTGCACAAAGCATTGAGGAATCTTGTAAAAACCAATTATTTATCCCACTTCCAAAAGAGAAGACTGTTATATCAGGCTTTGTTCCACGTCCTTTCCCTTATGGAATCTTGATGCAATTCTATGGAATCTTACTGCAATCTTATGGAAGCTACAAACTCAGATGCAGACCTGTTGTTATTCACATCAGGAGGAACTACCTGGAGTAAGGCTGGCTACTCATCACATTTTCTCAAAAATAACCCTGATTATTAAAAAGCTCAGTTAAATTTCAGCATAATTCCTAACATCCACATATAGTTGGTAATTAGTTGCTTTAGTGCCATCTTCTCCAGCACTAGACACCATTTATTCAGCAAGTGATGCAAGAAGATTTAACAAATACTTAAATTTTTTTAGTCATTCTTCCAACATAATCAAAATGATAAGCAGAGCATGTAAACACACAACAGCAAACCCAAGACTTTTAAAAAAATTTGCATCAAGTGAGAACACATTACTACAGCTATTGTTTCCAGCCTGGAGAAGAGGAGGCTCAGGGGAGACCTCATCACGCTCTACAACTACCTGACAGGAGGTTGTAGTCAGGTGGGTGTTGGTCTCTTCTCCCAGGCAACCAGCAGTAGGACAAGAGGGCCCGGTCTTAAACTGTGCCAGGGGAGGTTTAGGTTGAATATTTGGAAGAACTTTTTTACAGAGAGAGTAATCAGACACTGGAATGAGCTGCCCAGGGAGGTGGTGGATTCACCATCCCTGAAGGATTTTAAGATGAGACTGGATGTGGAATCAGTGCCATGGTCTGGGAACCACAGCGAGGTTGGATCAAGGGTTGGACTTGATGAACTCAGAGGTCTTTTCCAAACTGGTTGATTCTATGATTCAAACATCCTGTAACACATGAATAAAAAGACTAGAAATGCAAATAGAAGACAACATAACTTTACCTGTCTATTTTGGTTGCTATGACCACTGTAAAATTGCCTTCTGTATTGGGCAAGTACGTAGAAGGTATAATGACATAGCGTCCTGCAGGAAGCCTGCAGAGTCGGCTCACTTCTTGTGCATAGCAATGAGGAACACAGCTCACCAGTGGCTCCAGGTGGAGAAAAGAAGTAGTTTGTGGTTTCCAGCTGCTGTTAGGCACCTGCAAAAAAGAATACGTGCCTATTTTTTCATCTATTTTAGATTTCACAATGTTTAATTCCTAGGACACCACAGCATGGTATGGCCTATCTCTATTGCACTCCAGATACTCACTTTGCTGTACAGAGCTAGAGAGAAGAATGGGAAGGCTTCCAGAAAACCCAGATGGTAGTATTAAACACAGATGAATCATTCCAAGCATGTTTATAGACAATTTATGCAACCCACTACTCACACAGCTCTAAAGCTTTCTCTGTTGTCTAACCTCACTCTTCCCTGCATAAGTATCCTAATGCACTTATTTTTCACCTCATGAATTTGGTGAACATACTGTGTCCTTCCTCATTTTAGTGGCCTTTCCTGTACTAAAAATTCATATTAGACTTCACCTCAGTCTCCTAAAGGCATAAAAAATGCTAATCTTTCTTCATATATTGTATATTTGAAGCTTTGTGATCACTTCTAATGCTCAACTCCAGACTTTTCACTTAAGCAACACCTTTTTTGAAGCATGTTTTCTAGAAATAAAGCTGGCTTTCTTTGCAATATAGTTACCTAACCAGCGGCTTCTCATGTTACATTTATGCAACTGATCAGTGGCACACACCAGTGCAGAACCTGTATCTGTCCATACCAAATCATATCTCGTTTTGTTTCAAGATATCACAGTCCTTTTGATTCAACGTCACTTGCCTAGGGACAAGTAAGTGATTATGAAACATGAAGAAAGTAAGCTTTCATGATGAATTACCAAAATGTCTGGTCCTCGATCACCAGGACACTGAGAATTCTTTGCAAATCCTCAAAAGAGTTCATAATTTCTAAAACTAATTCAGAACATTGTAGGGATTCAGTGGAACAAATTATCTGGTTACTACGCTATGTAACTACGTAGCTATTCTGTATCTTTCAAGGGCATTACATCCCAGGATCAGCCTGTGTTTCTCCTAGAAGCAGCAAATCCCTTGCAAAGTGCAAGGAGCCCTGAACTAAATGACAGGTTTACCTTCACCCTTGGCAAATGAGCAATCCAACTGACCAGAAGCCTTACCTGGAAAATATGGAAACCTATTGGACGACACTTGCTATCCTGGCAGTGCTGATGGAGGGTAACTTTCACACTGCTTTTTCCTGGTCCTGCAGGAACGGAGAGGGGAAAGCAGGGATTGATATGGAAGGAGGGGAAGTTCCTGCTACCTCCAGCACTTTGCCCATTTTTCCAGCATCCATGCAGCTGCACTGTCTCCCATTCACCAGCTGGGAGTTCTTCGCAGAGAGCAGCATCTGTGGGTGGTGGCTTTAGCTCACTATCAAATGTAAGAGAGAAAAGAAACTAAAATGTATAAAACCTGTGTAGTACCACGGTATAAAAAAATCTGAACAGCTTTTAAACACGTTGCCAACAGTACATTTTGCCTCTGCATACAGCACTAAGCTGCAGTTTAGAGTCAAGATGTTACTCATCTGGCTACCTCTGACTGGCATTTCAACAAGAGGTAGTAGCAGGTTCATGACAAATATAAGGAACTAGAGCACCACTTACATGAATTCAAAGACAAAAAATTGCTGTTATCTGACACTCTACACAACCCTTCGAAGTATTTTAAACATTCACACTTAGTACTACACTTCATGTATTTACGTCAACAACTACAAGAAATGTTCTGTTTTGTTTTAAACCTACCTGAGAGAGATCCTTCCCGTTGAAAATACACGAAGCAAGAAATTCCCTACTGCATCCTTCAGAAAAGTGCTGGGAACAACAAGATAAAAGCCAGGCGAAAGGTCACAGCACACATGGACTTCTCTATCGTAGGAATGGCAGATGGTACCTACAACTGGAGGAGCAGAGAGGGTCTTTGGAAGGTTAAATCGTTTCTTCTCCACCTAGAACAGATGCATAATGATGCACGGTGTTTTAGGAAAAACGAGTAGTTTCTAAAAAAACTAAAAATTATCAAATATTGTTGAAAACATTTTTAAACATGAACACAGTTACAAAAAGAAACAAGGAGGGCAGTACCAGCACATAAGCTGAACATCAAGGAGGAGTAGGAAGAGTTAATATTCAGGAGGAGTAAATTTAGGAATGGTCTTCAAATAATCAGCCTGAAATGTCATGCATTAGTTTGGAACAATCTCAAGTGTTCAGTGATAAGAAGAAAGTACTAGTCCACTAATAGTTTGTACAGGCAGTAACTGTGAGATAAACAGAACCATTCCAGCATAAATCAGAGATGTGACCCATTGAATTGTATCAGGGCTACAGAAAATGAATGATTTTGCTGAAATGTTTCAGTAATGCTTTAAAACTTCTATTTGCAAAAAGAAAAATGTCATTCACATATTACCTTCCAGACATGCAATCCCACAGCCTGGTAGTTCTTCCCCTGTATGCCTTCAGTCAAAGATGGATTTTCCTCTGCTAAATGAGTTGGATTTTGAATCCTTCCAGCCCAGTCAGTGCTGTATTTCCTGTGTTTCTGCAGCAGAGCAATGCACACCTCACTCGTTTCACAGACTCTCAGCCAGAACTTGGGGTTGGTAGGGAAGCTGCTGTTGTTACGGCAGCCACCAGCAGACTGGCCTCTCACCCAGGATCCAAAAAGATTCTGCGAGTGATACAGCACTTTCTCTAACAAAATAAGGAAAACACAGTGCAGATTTCAGACATGGGAGGTTACTTAATTTTATACAACAGATATCTGACAGAGATTCCCCAGCCCAAGAAAACATGCTGTCAACAGCCCTGACACTTTCTCTAAGCAGAAATTCATGACCAAGATTTGAGAGGCATGAGAATTAATGTCACAACTGGTAATGGCAGACTGGTGACATGATTTTTACAACAAGAAACTGTTTCTAGAAATCTCAAGTGTATCTACCATTAAAAACAAAACATCACAAGGATGTTCAGAACAACAGCTTTCTAGACAGAGAACACTAATCTCTCCAGCAAGTAATGAGGTTTCAGCTTAAATTTCCTCTTGTCCTTCTGTTCTTCCCAGTAGAGACAGAAAAGGCCTATGGGTCTAAAGGAGAGGGAAAAACTGAGAAATTAAGGTCTAGTTGGATCCATTTGCAATTCAAATCAGTCCTTCCTATTGACATAATGTTATTTGCATGAGAAAGATGTTTTCTAATACCACACCTGTATAGAGGCTCTGAAGTCGTCCTTCCTCATTGACTGGAAAGCCCATGGTAATCTCATCAAATTCCCTGAAAAATTCCTCTTCATCAACCCAGAATTCTCCCTCTCCGATCTGTGAGAGCAGTTCTGAAGCAACTACTGGATCTAACTGGTTCCATCCTTGCCCACTGCACATAAGAAAAAAGTTAGCATTTAACCCTTTTCCCAATGGAGTTCCACAAGAATGTTCTACCAAATATCTTATGGAGCAGAACAGTAAGAAGAGATTTCCTCACTTTATTGTCAAATACTTGCATTGAATATTTCTGCACACACGTTGATGGTCAGTGAGAGGGACCATAGGAAGTCTGAGTCACAGCATATTAAAGAAAACCTAGAAACAACATGACACCAGACTGGATACAGCAACAGACTTCTGGGTGAAATAGGTGCTCTACTTACAACAGTCAGTCCAGCCCGATGTGTGAAAGCAAAATAAAGATTTTTAACAATTGTTAAAACAGTGGTGAAAAAGTAAAACAAGCTGCACAGTGACTGTTCTGGAAGAATTTTAATGCTGTACATCAAAAACTGCCGTTTGTATAAAACAGCTGGTTATCCCCGTGAATCTGCTGGCTAAGTCATGATAAACCAAGAATTTAAACATCTCATTATTTAGGGGCCATTAAAAGGTAGGAGTTTCAGTATTTTTCATTGTTTCACTAGCAAAAAAGAACAGTTTTGCACTTGAATAAAACAGGGGTTTAAGGCCACCCAAGAAAACACTACCCTCTTAAAACTACATGGCAGCTTACTGTTTGGCAAAGAAATTAAAACAGACCACTGGCAAAAAAAAAAAAAAATCTACAGAAGTCTCAATTAATACAATGAAATCATTTTTTTAACTCAGGGGAAAAAAGTCTATTTCTATAAAAATGTTTATTAACATCATATTGTTATCATTTTTTAATGCTGAACACTTGCTCCTTGGGTCAAGAATTGTATGTTCTTTTGTAGAGTCAAAACAAGCTAATGTTTTTCAAAATAACCTAAGGGAGGTCTGCCCTTTCATTCTTGTTACTTTGCTATATAAACTGCTACACATATTTCTGCATCTTCTTTAACAGATCTCTTCTTTATTTTTACTTTCTATGAATTCAGTTCCAGCTTCACACCGATCTTCCAACTCATACTAATCTACAGAAAAGACAGCACACAAGCAACAAACATAAGCATCCTTCATTCTGCTAAATTTTGTTTCATAAATACTCCTTTCTTGGTTTTCTGCAACTAAGCCAAGACTACATGAGAAGAGTCAAGTAAAGCTGAGTGACTACAAGTCATAAACACCATCAGAGATACTTAGATCAACTGCAGAACAACAAAAAAGCACCACGAAAATCAGAAACAGAAAATAAACCAACACCTTATCTCCATGAGAATATATGATTTGATAAACAAAAAAGGTAGTAAAAAAATTCAGATTACTAGGACTAGGAGATCAAAATTACCAGTCAGAACCAATGAGGTGTGTGAACTACCAGCTTTCTAAAGGACTGCACACGCACTGCAGTCTCTCTCCTCCACTACAGAATATTAGCAGTGTTTGTTGTTTGCCTATGCAACACACAGAAATGCTCTTGTGCTTCAGAACTTTCACAAAGGACTTTCCAAATGAAAAAAAACCTACTCACCCCTCACACCAGGGCCCTTTCCAGCACCGCCTCCCCCAAGGATTTCGAATTCGCAGCAGGAAGATCTCCTTGCCTGACACTTCAAAGAGATTCAATGTATCTATCACAATAAAGGCATGAAATTCTCCTAGTTCACTTGCACCTGAATAGGAAAAAAAAGCATTTGAAAATAAACAAAAGAACCTGTTCCATATTTTAAAATTACATTAAACTATCCTGTGAAAGAAGGTAATTTTAAGATAGAGAGAAAATTTTTTTAAATCTGTATTAGAACAGCACAAAAAAAAACCCTAAACAGCTCATTTTAGTTGTGACTATATAGAAATAAAATAAAATTTTAAAGCTTATTAACTCCTTGATTTCAAATACCTACAAATTCACTATGCTGAAATTCTTTGGGGTTTTTAAGCTTGGTTTTGAGAAGCTTTTTTGAGGGGTATGTAGAGAGTGCATTTGTTTTTGAGAACTAACCATATTAGCATCTAATATAAAAAGCACTCCTCAAAACCACCCTCCATCTTGAACTCAGTAACATCCTTAAATCTTTATTTATCCAAACTTATATAAAACTGCATTGTGAAAGTGGTATGGTACTAGAATCGTCACTTGCATTTGCTGGCTGCTTTGTGCTTTGAAGCCTGTTAAATAGAGACATTTAATATTACCTTGTCTGGAATTGAGGACTGAGCAGCTTATTACACACTGTTCCTTCAGATTCATTAATCTTCTAAATACTGCTTTCTCCAAAACCATGCCAGTCTTCTCTTTCTCCATGTTTTTTCCAGGGTCTTTCAGGGTCCATCTTTCAGCAATTCCTCCAGTCAGATCAACCAAAGCATCAGCCACCTGTCCTGCCCACAGCTGCTCATAAGATCCATGCACTCTGAAAAAAAAAAACCAAAAAAACCAAGAAAAAGTTTGTACAGACAGCAGAACTAAAGAAACACAGTTCTTACATAATTCAAACCCCACCCTAAATCACGACTATGACTGCACCCTACCTCATATCCCAAAGTATATACAGAATACAACATCTAAAGAATATGTAAGCCATCAGATATTCCACTGTTTAATGGGTAGTTTACTAGAATTCCCTCCATCCTATGTAAAAACTGCTATAGTCTAGTACTAGTAATTTCTACATCACCTTTCATGATCATTCTGTATAAATAAAGAACATTTCTTCCTCTTGTTCAATTACTCTTTGTTCACTCTGTACAAACAAGCAGAGTAGCACTTCCTTCAACAATCTAAGCAAGCCAAGAGACTACCTTACCTGATGCAGTAAATGCAAAAAATAGCAAAAGAAATCAAGACTACAATAGAATTATAAGATTTAACAATAAGATCTCGGCAGAAAACCAAGAATATTACATTTCAAACCTATAGAGAAGCTTTAACATGACATTGTTGCTTTACAACTTCTGCTCAATATACCCACAGTTGAATAAATTACTTGATGCTTGAAGTCTTTCTCTGCCCTCTGCTGGCAACCACACAATCTTCCATCCACGTTCTTCTGGATATTAGATGTCTATCCTACCAGTGCATTTTTTCTCCAAATTGCTTTGTCCATCTGGACAGTTTTTCGATGGATGTGTCATAAACCATAAAATAGCTGCATTTTCAAACACATTAACGCTATGGTTGTTTCTTCTAAAAATAATAAACTATCAAATTAGGCAAAAGAGCAGTGAAACTCACACAACCAGAGCCTCAACTAGCATAAACTTACATAATGCTGTTGCTTTCCACCAAAGTATTTGCATTCTTTCTGCTTTTCATTGAGTTCTCATCTTCCCTAGTAAAATATCTTCCTTTAATAAATTAGATGACCAATGGACAGTGACTTAAGACAATTTGCATCCTGAAAAAAGCTCTTACTTTTCATCAGAATTCTATCCCTAAGGCTATCTTACCTCATATGCAACTAAAAACACACTTTACAAATCTACAGTTAAAGAGCAACTTCTGCACAAGCCAGGATGGGACCACCAGCTGAACGACACACAGATCTATGCCCAAAGCAGTCAGGTAAAATAAGTAAGTAGGAGGGACGCACAAGTATTTTTATTTTCCTCAATAACAGTGTTCACATACTTTGCATAAGCTTTTTCCAAGAGTGGAAGCCAAAACAAATCCTCTGTCTGACACTGGGAAAAGCAGAGTTTCCCCCCAAGGCAAGGCAAGCGGTCGTCGATGGTCACTTCCACCCAGTGCCCAAACTGCCAGACCCGACAGGTGAAACAGCCTTGGTAGGACTCATCTGTCCAGCTGGGCTGACCTGGAGGGATCACCTAGTGGCCAGAAGCCAAAGTGAAGACAAACAATGAATTTATTTTTTTTTTTTGTAAATAAAGCCAGTTTAAAGGATACTGAATATCAACAATTTGTAGTAAACACAGAAAAAATATGACAACAAAACCAGTAACACTGAGCATAATGAAACTGATACTCACATGGCAGTTTGGGACTCCAGAACAATACACAAATGTCAACTAGGTGAAGAAAACTTCTCCATACCTTGTTCAGTAGGTATTTACTCTTCTGCAAAGCCACGCAGGCACACAGGAACCAACAGTCTCCCAAAATTCCTTGTTTCACTTGCACGTCCTGCACGTTGTTTGAAAATAACCGAGGAGAAGAACAAATGTCCTAAAATTAAAAGAAGAGGAGTTAAAGCAAAATCCTGCATGACCTTCTAAGGAAGTGTGTTTCAGGGACTGGGAGGGCTCCAGAGACCTCTCACAAAATAAGGGAATTTTTACTTCTAGAAAATTTCCTTTCCAGACACAGCCTAAGCAAGTAATAACAAATAAATGTCTTGTGGCTATACTGCAGGTACTTTGTGTGATGTAAATCAAGTTCCCACATGAATTTTAGTATACAAATGTCACCATCAGGTGCAACCTTAGCAGAAGCAGCAATAAGTGAAAGACAACATAACTCATCAGCTCTGTTCTAGAGTTATGATGAACTGTGACAGAGCTGATGCCATCCACATTGAACTGCATGCCCCAAGTCAAAAAAATCTTCAAATAAGTATAAGGGAAAAACCTTTCCTAGAGCAAATAAAAATAGATTAGTTGGTAGCAAGAGGGGTACTTTCAAACGTAAAGTCCTGAACACTTTTAATCATATCTGAAAGGGAATTTTTTAAATGGTTCTTCTTACGTATAAACACTGCAAGAAACAGAAATTAACTGATCAGCTCCCAGTAGCAATCACGGTGTGAAGTACAAAAGCTACACACTGGGCTCTGTAAAGTTATTTCTTTGCCAGTTACACCTGACAACCAACAGCTCTATCACAGTTCTACAGCCACCCCCACATGAACGGGAGAAAATACAACTGAAGAAAACATACTTTTTTCTTCCATTACATTCTTGTAGCCTTTTTTTCTCCTCGACACAAAGGCAGTATCATAAATACTTCACTTTAATGAGTGCACTGCCAAAAAGCATTCTGAAGCTTCTAGCTCTCATACGGCTTGCTCTGCAACCCAGCTCAAAGTTTAAAAGCAACACAAGTCATATGACAAGTTATAAACTTAAAAAAGGTTTCTTTCTTGTTATCGAAGAAATCAACAACCAAGAAAAAGCAATATGCTTCTGAAAAATTCTAAAATCCAATTATTTGTTTTCAAGGTAGTTATGCAACATATTGAAAAACTTGGGAATGACGTAATGCTGTATTCTAACTTGGTATGCACATTATTTGCATAACAAAACATATCTATAATAAAATATCTGAACTTCTACCAGTGCCTGAAATTTAAAATCTCTACAAGAGGATTTAAACCTACAAAAAAGCACCCAGGCTTATAAACTATAATTTATGTATTGTTAACACTGACATACATTGGTTTTATCCCTTGTATATTTCTAAACAATAAAAACACCCAGAAGCAGTCATTCAATGCTAATTTGTATTTACTACCTGAAAGCCCAGTTCAGCTAAAATCACAGCCCTTTATACTTAAAACTCACCTTAGGTCTCAACCAAGATATCTCGCCTCTGAACTGGGCAAGCGGGGTACAATAATCAAAAAATATAGAGGTATCACTGGCCGGAAACGTGGGGTCAGTGTAGAGATCTCTTTTCACCATTAATTGCTTTTTCTCTCCCAGCATTTTCAACACAATCCTAAGCAGCTTTGCCGGCAGTTCCCACGACTTTATATTGCCAGGCACAAACCTGCAACAGAAACGAGTGTTACTGGGGAATTGCAACAGGGAAACAAACGGGCACGGCGCATCTATTTAGGGACAGAAAGCCTCTCGCTCTAACACGCAGCACCTTGAACCACCACATTGCTGGTTGTTCCAGCACCCGATACCACCCTGTACGGCTCTGCTGGAAGAGAAAGGGGGTCTCTGAGGAGACCTACACCCATTTACGTCCCCTCCCCCCCGCTCCGCACACACCCTCCCCACAGGGCTCCCCCCCAACACCCTTTTCCTCGCGCCCAGCCCCAGCAGGGCCCCTCTGCTCACACCTCCTCCCACCCAGCAGCCCCCCGTCCCCACAGGATCTCTCAGCCCGGCCACCCCCGCACACACCCCCGCTTCCTCCTCACCGCGGGGCGGCCCCGCCGCCGCCATTGCCCGGGGCGGCCGTTACCGGGCAACGCCGCCGCCCGCGGCCCCGCCCACCCCGTAGGTGACTGACGGGACAGCCGACCAATCAGCGGGCGTTACGTCCTCACGCACCACCCACTGGCTCCGCCCCCCAAGGGGAGTTCTCGGGATCCGCGAGCCCGTTGTTCAGATTCCCCGTACCGGAATTCCTGGGGGAGACGGGAGACTGCCTGCGCGGAGCATTATCTCAGAAAGGAGCGCAGTGGTCACCCGAGCTGGTCTTACAGGCGGAGGAAAATGAAGCCAAACACTGTTTTCGTGATGATTGTGACAGAGAAGCTGTCAGAGAAATTGCTGACCCCTCACCAATTATACCCCTCTTTCCTGGTATAATGGCAAAGATCACATTTTCAGATATTTTATCACCATGTAATTGTCCAAGGACTGTACTGGCATAGGAAATAACTTCTCATACTCTGATAGCTACTGCTGATCAGTGAAATAGAAAAAATACCCTAAAAAATACTGACTTGCTCATGACAAAGGACAGAAATGCAGAAATAAGGGCCCCATGAGACCATCCTTCAGCATACCAAGGTTTTGGGACAGGTCAAGGCACACTGCAGCAGGCTGCTTTCTTTTTCTGTATTTGGGCCTTTCACGTCAGTGTTTCTCAAGGAGCTCAGGTTTGGCCAACAAAGCAGCTGCTGAGCCAGCGTGGGAAGACCTGGTGTTTACAAAAAAGCTTGTTTTTCACACTTGCCTGTGACGTGTTTGAGTCTAAAGGTTATGTCCCCTGGTCCTTGGGTAGAGAGGTCATCTGAATGAGAGAGATCCACAGAAAACACGTGCCTGACTGGTTTGCATCAGAAATGAATGCAGAAATCCTCCTCTTGAGCCAACTTTAGCAGATGGAAATGCTCACAGGTAACTGCAGCAGCTGTCCGCCCACAAATAGGTTCTCTGTCCCTTGGTCATGCCCGTTGTACTGACACAAGACTTCTCCCCTGCATACTGCAAATTTAATCAACAAACAAGACTTTTCACGTTCAGTTTTGACCCTTTTGGGAGCAGAAGAAACATTGCTGGCAGTAAGAATAAGGACCCCTCTTGTCCATGGCTGATGTGAGGGAGCTGCAGCTGCGAGGGAGCCAACACAGGAGAGGTCTGTTGGGGGAGGGAGAGGGGAAAAAAGGCCTCTGTGTCAGGAACAGTGAGGCTCTGATCTATGTGATTTCAGCCCTGCGTTCTTTAGGGAACAGCAATCACAGATCACAACTGCATAAATTCCATTAAAGGACAGACTCTAGAAAGCAGGAGCTCTAACTAAATACAGTAGGCCCAACCTGGAACAGTTAACTAGTTGAACACATAACTATGAGTTATCAGAAAAAGGAAAGAGTTGGATATTATCTTTGTCTCCTAGATACCTTACATGCTTTCCTTGCCCCACGGCAGACTTGGAAAGGGGCAAATTCATGCATTATGCAGCTGATGATATTTTTTTTTGTTAACCTGAACTCTTGGGAAAAAAAGCAGCAGAGAATTTTCTCTGTTGCTTCTTGGCAATCCTGCTGAATTAAACCACTCCTGGAGACACAAACACAGTCCTGTTGCTATAGATATTTAAAGTTAAAAGGGATTTGTGTCCAGCTAAATAGCCAGCTCATTTCCATATGAATGAAGACAATCCTTTAGAATAGCATTGATATTTTCATGATTATTTGCCAGCCTTTGGGTTTCATCAACCCCATGTTTGCTTTTGTCTCCAGCTCCTGGTGGTTCAAGAACAGGGGGACAAGTAAAAGTGATAGAGCAGCGGTGGCTGGGCCCAACATGTGTGTTTGTTTCTGCAAATTATGATACATGGAAATTGTTCACAACGGAGCTCTTCCAGTTCTCTGGATCCTAATACCAGAATCAGGATGGCAAAGGCTTAGTCCCTGCAATATCACTCAGCTGACAGTGGTCGGCCCTGTATCAGAGGAACAGCACAGAGTATCTTTTTCCTTAAGGGAGACTTTGGAAGGGGTGCTTGGGGTTATAGATCTCTCATTAGCTCAGGCACAGCTCCAAACTTCCAGCCTGGCTACCACAGCACACAAGAGCAAGGTGGTACAAAACACCAAAATTAAAACAACGCACAAAGCTGATGCTCCCCTAGATCATACTCCTAAAACATCAACCTCAATCCCTGTGACACTTTATACCAAATCATATCCTGTCTCCCACCCTTTCTTATCACCTCCCACTTTGCCTTACAATGCATCAACCAACATGGCTATGAAATGCTAAAAAAATTAAGTTAGAAATATTCCATTTTATTAAAGGGTTTGGCTCTTCCGAGCTTTTCCACAAGTGATATTTCTAGATCCCATGTTGCCCTGCTCAAGGCTGCAATGACATAAAGTAATAGTTTTCATTTTCAAAATAAAAAAGATAACCCAATTTCTTGGCATCTGTTTAAATAAAATCAATTTGTTGTACTAATCTGACTTAAACAGATCAGAAATTAACGTACCAAAGATAAAACAAATAAATAGCTTCTATTTAATCAGTCTAATTTGCCTGTCAACGTGAAGTCTACTACAAATCAAGACAGAAAGTAACCTGAAGCACTAATTTATTTTATGTCAACAAAAGGAAGGCTTATCTCTACAAACTTGCTGCCAATTTTTTGCCTCTCCAAAATAAAAATGCACTCCTTGCTCACAGGAGAAACAAAAGTACCTGAAAAAGAATGCATGGAATACTTTAAACAAATCTCACTCTGCTTCTATGTTTCAGAAAACCAGTCCGACAATAAAAGCCATTTGATGGGATCTCAGAGAGATGATGAGAGCAAAAACACTAACTTAGGTTTCTTTAAAAAGGAAACAGTCTGGTTCAGGCAGTATTTCCTTGCTCTTATGGGTGTATATGCAAACACACAGCTGATCTCATGTATTTCTATCAGTTGTAGGAACAACAGATAATATTTACTTTTGATTATTTGCTTTTGCCACCTCTCCAGCTTCTTCTTCTGCAGCTTTTAAACAGCTTCCAAACTCCCTCTGTGCTGCACCCCAGAAAAGGACAGAACAAAAACATTGTACCAAGTTAGCTCTTCCACACAGCCACAGCAGAGACGCTAAAAAACTGCCCAAAAGGCTGAACTTGTCACAAAGCTTAGTTTAATTTGACAGTCATCATAAGGCATTCATGTAATGAAAAATTTCCACCAGGGTCACAAATATTCTCCCATGAAATAAACCGAGTTAAAACAGAGGCCTGTGATTCCAAAAGATGCTAGTGGTTCCTGGTCTTGGCCAGGCCGCCGCTGCCGGCAGTGGGGTCCGGGAGGCGCAGCACCAACAGCGGCAACTCCGGAAGTGTAAAGTCAGCTTGTACAAATCTCTTTCAATAGAACAACAAATGAAAAGGAAAGAGATTTGTGCAGAAAACATCATTCTCCATCCTTTCTGGGAAAACAAAACAGAATTACAGAGATAATCCCATTCAAGGAGCAAAGAGCAGAGCTTGGAGTTCTGAAGCCCAACAATGCTGATGGCCCATTTTTAAAACTAATGAAGCACTACAGAGGCCTGAGTTTATTATTGCTTTATCCCAGCTCAGCCCAGGCTAAGGCTATGGTGAAGTCCAAATTAATTTAAAGCCAGAAAATGCAGATCCAGTAACAGCACCGAAGTCCCCATCCACACATGGGTGTAAACAGATACTTTTGGTGAAGAAAAAAACAAGCCTCCCAAATTTCCCGCTCTTCCTGTTCTGTGCAGATCCCCATAGCAGGGCTAAAATTTGCCCTGAAGTATAAAACAGTTTCTCTCACATCTCCGTTAGCTGAGCCTCTTGCAAATGTTTCACCTTTTATTCAGACTATCCTGGTGATTCATCAGCTCAGAGGTGCCTTGCAGGAGCTCACAGAGGGGCACACAGGCACCCACGTGTTTAAAGTGTTGTGGCACAGAGTCTATGAACCATCGCCTGTACTCTGTAACACCCAAGGACACTTTGCCCTCAAGTTTCCTGAGACCGAACGGCGCAGACAGAAGACAACGTCTCCGCATCCTGCATGGCTGGCCAGTGATCCAGAGAAACAGCACATCTGGTAAATTAAATGGCACCTTACTCCCACCATAAGTCAGAAAACAGACTCGGGTAAAGTGGGGCTTAAAAGTTTCTCATCAAGAGAAATGGTGCTTCCCTCAGACAGGGCAAACTCTTATTCAGGCAAACATTATTCAAGGTAGTAAAATTTTACCATGGATATTGCCAGGGTTGATTTACAAGCCAAGATATGCTGGGGATCTTAAGAATCTAAAGGTCCTGTTAATTCTTCCAAAAGGACAGAAGACACACAGAGTCTATCTGACAAACACATGTGCCGCATATCATGACACACTAACCAAGGTTGCAGCTAGACCAGAATTGATGGCATTTGGGCACCTAATTTTAACTTTTGTGAAAATTCAAGCCTACACATTTCCTTATTGCTTGTCCCACAAGTGCAAAGGGAAAATGGAGGGTAGGGTTAACTACAGAAGGATTTCAAATCCATCATAGGGTTTCCCGGTTCTTATTGATATATCTTTTTATATATACATAAAAAGCATTATTATTATTATTATTATTATTTAGCCACCTGTGGGCAGGGGGCAACAGGAGCTATTTAAAATTAGTTTCTTATTGAAGTATTAATCCCCTTCCTCCCAAATCACAATACCTTTGTCACAGGAAGGAGCTTAACATGAAAACGTGTTTGCTGCCACTGGCAATTCCTGAGTCTCTCCTTTGCAGAACTTTAGCCCAAATATCAGGACAATGACAGTTTGACACATACACACTCCCCAGCAACATACACACAGCAAGTAGAACATGCCTCAGTGGCCTCAGACAAAAAAAGAAAAAAAAAAGAAAAGAACCCCACCAATCAACAGATTCGGAGAAACCATCCAGATGAGCCTCAGGAAAGGGAACTATCCACTTTCCATGCAGAAGCAACTGCCCAGGAGTCCCTGCTCAGTATAAACCAAATCAAAATATTCATCACACAGCGGAAGGATATCTCTGAAACCTGGCAGTGTCACACACTGGATACTTGAAGGCACATTTGCTTTGTGTTTTGGGAGAGAAATCCAGTTACAATGACACGCTGCAGCTGCAAGGCTGAGAGAAAGGAGGCAACGCTTGGTATCTTTCCTCTGTTCCTGTCCCCATTTTCAAGCTTTGTGGCTGGCATGAACTGGTGATTTAAGCAGACACGTTGACATCCCTGAGTGAAATGGCACCATTTGTGGCCTCTGAGACTTTGTCCTCAAGCACCATTGCTGGTGTGTCTGTAGTGACTGCTGTAGTGTCTATGGCAGGAAGTGGATTCAAGCCCTGTGATAAGATCTGTTGGATCGTTTTCCGCAAATTGGGGTGCAGCTGGTTTTGGGTCTGGTAAAAAATTTCTAAGGCAAAAGACTTGAGGGTGCCAGTGCAAAGGTCCTCATAAAGTGGAATTGTGTACATCCGAGACATCTGCAAAAAAGGAAAACTGGATAAAAACACTTCAATAAAAGTCAACAAGTTCGGATCTTCTACAGCTACACTCCAACAGCCCTGAATAACTTCACACTGTAGACAAGCAACACGTTTCTTCAAAAGACAGATGAGTCTATCCTAAGTAAGTCTAATGCAAAGATTTTTATGAATGATAATAAAAAAAATCTGCTCTCTGAGCCACTTCCACAAATAACAGGAAGGCCAAGGAGAAGAGGCCACACTGAATACATGCATTAACCTTTTGCTCCTGCACAATAACAATCACTGAAAGGAGCTCGATGAGCCCTCGCCTTGCTTGAAGTGTAAATATTCAAATAATCACATGATTCAGTAGTGTGAAAACTTCTGGTCTGGAAAAGCCAGGGCTGCTACAAAGCAACACAAAAAATGCATGGGGCAGAGCTGGGACAAGGGTATTGAGTCAGGCTAGAGAAGCAGAGATTATCTGTAGGCATTTCAAATTACATCTGCCCATTCCTCCCCGCCCGCTAGCAGGTGAGCCATGCTCAGCCCCTTCACAACACACCTGGGCTACACTTGGCCAGGAAGCAGAAGTTCCAAGGTCTTTCACGTCGCATGTCTCATGCACATGTCTCATGCACTGAGAGGTGCAGTGATTTTAATCCAGCAGTTAGTACCTGGTTTTCCAAGAAGCGACGGACTTTGTAAAGGTCTGGATAATAGTCATTTCGGACTACAATCTGCAACCAGCGGATACGGATTTCTGCATTCATGGAGTCCAGCTGAGAGGAGTAACATTCCGAAAGCTTTTTTATCACCTCTGAAGAGAGCACATACACAGAGAAAGAACTATGACCTATTTTGTTGATTTTGAGGGTCGACAGAAAATAACAAATCATAAAATCACAGAATCATAGGATGGGCTGGGCTGGAAAGAACTTTTGAAAATCATCTAGTTCAACACCTCTGCCATGGGCAGGGACATCTGCCCGTCTGACTAGATTAGGTTGCTCAAAGCCCCATTCAACCTGACTTTACGTGAATGGTAAGGTCAACCAGAAAGCTCTTTAGAATTCAATCAACTATTCCAGGAGTAATTTCTACCTTCCCGATAAGAGTACTCACCATGTGGCAGTGGTGACCCATCCAGCAATCTGTCCAGGAAAAGCACAGTTTGGAACGTTCTCCATTTAGTGAGGTCAACGCTGCTGGCAGCAGCAACAGAGTCCAGGGGCTCTGTGGTCCAGAGTTTGAAGAGTGTCTCCACTGGTCTCGTCAGACTGGATCCCTGAGATAAGTCTGGCTCAGCTAATGGAGGTCCTGTAGCATTGAGCCAACGTTCAAACTCCAGTCCTGGAATGAGGAATACCAAATATGTGGAGCAGGGATCTCTGCAGGTAGCTTGGCTGCCTCAAGGTGCAGGACTGCTTCTAACATAGTTAAGAGAGGTTCTAACAACAGTAAATCAGACCAGTCTACAGTTACAGTGGCACAGCAGCGTCATTTGGATAGCCTATGGAACACCTGAAAGAGTGCCAGCAACACCTCTCCAAACCTAACCATGAGCTTTCTAGAGCTCAACATTGCAGCAAGTAAGTACAAAAACCACACATGCCCTTAAGGCAGCCAGGCTGACAAGTATCTGTGATCAAACTATAAGACTTCTTGTGCATGCATTCCTCTTTCTCAGGATTATGAGGAGCACTAAAGAAAATTGGGAAAACCTGCTTCATAAAGAAAAAAAAAGGGAGATGAGAGGGCTGACTAAACTCTTCCTAGCCACCAGTAAAAACAAGCAATTTAAATTTATTTATACAATAATTAGCAAAAAAAATGAGTTTCTGCACAAGCAGCAGAGCCTGCTTTCCAATAAAGCTCTTCCCCTTGACCCTTTACCACCTCAGTACTTTCTAACCTCTGGCAATACTTCCTGTTCCACTCCATCTACCCTAAAACTCCTCTCTCCTGCATCCACTGAATATTAGCCAGGCAATAACTAGCCCATGCTGTGATTAACTTTTTAGCCAACCACTGGTCCAAGAAAAACACAGAGCTGCTGAGCTCCTGCTGCAGCTTTTCCCCACAGTAAGTTCACTCATCTACACCTCTCCACAGGCAGTTTCCTCTCCACAAAGCTGAAAGACCCCAGTATCTTTAGGAGCTGTACTCCCCTGCTGGTCTGGTTTAAACTGACCAACGGGTCTAATAACTACTTGCAAGGATGGACAACTGGCAAGACAACATTAGTCTCATTTCTTTAAGCAAGTGGGCTAGTAACACCTAGTAGATTACAGACCTTCCGTAAATCCACCAATAGCTATAAACAGGGGATATAAGAGAGAGTGAAACATTATGGAAGAGATTTTATGTATGTGTAGGACCCTGGGAAAGTTATAGTTCTCAAAGCATGTTTTCTACAATTGAAATAGATGGAATTTCGAAGTATATTCACCTTTTCCCTGCATTTGAGCATGTGTAAATCTTACATGCACTGATCATTCTGTCTGCAGAGTGAAAGATGAGTTAATGGGAAAGTTAACCAGGGGCCACTCAGCTAATTAATGACCAAATTGTCAGCAATTTAATATGTTCTCATTCCCCAACACAGTGACAGCAACAATAAATTCTGTCACAAACCTGGCTGTTGCCGAAGGGTTTTGTTCACCTTAGCATTTCCCAATGCATCCTCCAAGCAAAGCACAAAATTTATCATCCAGATTTTCTACAGTGTTTACAGTTAAATAAGTAAATCTCCTACCTGCTTTGCTCTCAACACATTGCTCTTTCAGCTCTGGAAAAAAATTCAGGAAGGAATCCAGAAGATCTTGAGCCACAACGCTGGTAAATTTGTACTTCTCAATGTAGGCCTGAAAGAGTAAAAAGTTCAAATATGGTTAGGAGAAAGACAGCTTCCTTTTGATGTGGAACCACTGCATGCAACAACAACAACGAACAAATAGAAACAGAAGAGTGAGACCAAGCATCTGAAGATTTAAAAGAAATAATCAAGAAAAATATTCTCCCTCTTTGCCCAGACGAGTGAAGCACCATAAGAAAAAAACTGAGTAGCTGCAAATACACTGACAGCTCCGTACCATTTCTTCTACCTTTTCAAAAACAAGTCAGTAGCTGATAATTTTCTACAGGTTTTGCAAATGTGCTCCAAGGCTGCAACCTGCCCTTTGTCACCCTGGCAAAAAAACAAGCAGCTAACACTTCTTAGTAGTGAATCAAGCCACATCACTCCATTCACAGGCAATCTGTGCTGGAACAGCTTTCTAATTACTTGGAGCAGAGAACAAGAGATAACAAAAATATACTACTACTCTGTATGTAGCACTTCATAACCTCAGAATCTAAAAAATTCATCTAGGTTGACAGACAGGCCCACAATATCCCTCCATCTCAGACACAACTGTGTTCAACTTTACCCCTAGCAATTAGCCACAGTGACGAAACCCAGTAAAAAAGAACCAAACAACAACAAAAAAGCAGCTCTAAATTGCAAGAGAAGCACAAGCTTATTCACACTCACTCTCAGGAAGGAGTCAAAGTGTCTTGGGTCACCACAAAGCTGGGACAGGTAGTAAACAAAGCAGTAGCCTTTCTCATAGGTGAAGAGGTTCATTAAATTACTGGGATTTACACCTGAAAGGAGAAGACAACTGTGATAAGACACTCTAATGAGGACAGTGATTTCCAGCCCTTCTGAATATACAGACCCCTCAGAGATCACCAAGTCGAAACATAGTGACTTAAAACCCAAAGAAGTCTGTTGTCAGTACATTTAAGTTACTACAGTAAATCAAATGGATGCAGTGAAACACACAACCTGATAAATAATAATTAAAAACCCAATTATTGTAAGGCAGGTACTAATTCCCAATGGAACAAGTCACTCTAAATTAGAGGTCACAGAAAACATCTGAAAACAAATCCTTTTCTCATTTTTCAGTGCCAAACTCAGGGAATTGCCATACCACAAATTTTCAAAGATATCAATATAAGGTAATCATTACTTGCTCCTCTTTTGAAACTTCCAACATGTGCTTTTCCATTCCATTCACTTCCAGTATCATCTCCAGTTGCATTTGAGGTTGTTTTAAATACCACCTAGACTGAAAACTGCTTCACCCCACCAACAGTGACCACAGACCTAGAGAACTATCAGTGAAGAAGATACACAGATCTGGAGTGCATTCATGCATCTGGCTCAGGGAATAACCAAATAGCCTCTGCAAAGCTCAACTTGGAGCAAGTGCCTATGTTTATTGGCATGCTAAATACACACATATGTAGATCTTACATGAAAACATAAAACCAGGAACATTTAATAGCAGAGGATTTCATGTGATGTTTCCAAATATGTCCATTATAAACTACTTTATTTTATAAATTCAGAATTTCAAGCCCATACAGCTTTCAAGGCAGTTCTTCAAACTCTTTCTACGCAGTGAGTCTGTTCTGTTCTTACACAGAACAATATTTGTAAAGACAAGTTATCTAGATTCAAAGAAAACTTCAAGGCCAAGTTTCCTTACTTACTTTTAGCCTGGTTTACAAACCAGTATTTCTTTTTTCTTTCTTTTATAAATGATATGTAAAAATCAATCTTTTTTTTTCTATCTTCCAGCAGTGATATTCAAATGTGTATAATTTTGTGTACATTAGCCTCTGCCAAAAGCAATACCTGGCTCCAGTTTAACCTGAAGCTTGCTGACTGGGTTGTCTTCTCCAAGGAGCTTCATCTGTCTGTGGAGAGCATCGAGGCGGAATGCAGTCTCCAAACACGTGAAGGCAGCTCCTACCCCAGAAAATAACTTGTTAGTTGTGGGAAAATGACCAGCAAAACCTGACCTGTGCAGGACTAGCACAGCTACAAAGTAAAAGCTGCCAAAGGTGCAAAAGACACAACAGCAAGACAGAATCACAGTAATGTAATGGCAGGGAAACCTGAGTGCAAAACATCCTTTCAATTTGTAGTGGAAGTCAGAACCTAACCCAGTGCATTTCCTCACTCTGATTATGCAAGCAGGCTGCACTGAAAAACAAAGCAGTATGAAAACTACACTAGAGTTACATCCTTGACATCATCTTATCAATTCTTGCAAGATGAGCAGAGCAGCATTGAAATAAGTATTCTACAGGTAACTTTCAGGGAGCAATCAAGTACTACAAAAACATAATGCCACTGGTAGAAGAGTAGACACCATTTCAAGTTGCCAATAAGTAAGTTGCCAGTAAGTAAATGTCACCTCTGGGTGAAAAGAGAAAAGGATTAGATTTGGTTGGTATATTACTGATCCTTGTACCTTTTTTAACCTTTATCTATCATCCTACCCATATTTTGCCATACATTTTTCACCTTGCACTCATTAGGGTTTTCTACAGCTGTGACTGGGTAGGCCATTCCTTCTCTTCTCCCTAACTGCAGTGCAGAGCATTCCATGCTTTCGAGCCAAACTAGCTGTATTACACTGGCAAGTCAAGAGATCTTTCCTATGCCCTTGCACATGATAAAGGCAGAAGAAAACTGATTTTCAGATTCAGAAGATACTTAACATCCATAACTATTAACATTTTAGCCTTCTTTGCTAAGTTTTCAACTTGAGCGATAGTGTTTGTTACATAGATCCAATCTCAGAGTCTCAATGTACAAAACACTAAAATCCAATAAAAGCAAAATGCGAATCAAGAAGCAGGATATATTTGAAAGACAGGAGAACCTGTATGAGCAGAGCAAGGGGCGGATGTGCTTCCCAGGGGAAAGCAAGAACCAGGATAGCTAGTGTTAAGGGCAATTACTTCAAGCTGCAGGGAGAAGGATTAAGCAAGATCCAAGAGATGTGGTAGTCAGTGGACTCAAATTTCTCTAAACAGTGTCATTACAAAGATGCGTTTTTATTAACAACAGAAGATACTCCAGAAATTATGTCAGAAATGGCAAGATTTAGATCAGAGGTTTGTCTTAGAAACAAAATACAAAATAGAATGGAAAAGGAGCTTACTAAAGAATGGCACAGGGAAAGGCATTTCTTAGTTTCCTAACAAATGCTTCTTGAAACAACCAGTTCTAAATTTCAAGAGAACAGACCAAAATCAGCAAATAGCTTGTTCTGCATCAGAGGGACAGACTAAGATGGGACAGAGAACAGGTCTCCTGACCTACTCATATCACTGCCATGTGTAATGTGACTTAGGACAGTCCTAACCACTGAGAATTACTCAACATAAAAGCAGCTTTCAAAGACATACAATATGCAAAGTAACATCTCCATAGATGCTCAGAGCACTTCTTTCCCTAAACGTAATCATTATCGGTTCATCTCCAAAAACAATATACATGAATAAAAACATAAGCAATCTTCTAAACACTTTTGCTGCCAAGATTTCCAGTAATTTTTCTGAGATTGTTTGCAGCAGACATGTAAGAATACACATGGAACTGGCTTTTAAGAACATAACAGGACAAACTAGAAAACTGTGCGTTCCCATTATTCACTTTAGCAAAAAGCCAATTAAATTTAAAAACAAGAGGAATGATTTACTACTTATATATTCTAAAGGCAGCATCAACAACTGGACTGTGAAATTCACTGACATAAGCAAAGGCAGGGCTGTACAGCCCTGCAGGAAGCCTCCAGCAGATAAAGAGACAGCTACATAAATGTATACATTTTTTTGTGCTATTGTCATCATTCATTCTAACAGCAGGTACCTACTAACTGATCAGAATTAGAAGGACACCTGTTCAGAGGACAGTTATTTCACAACGCAACCATAAGATTCCTTACATCTTTCTCTGAAGTATCTTCTGCTCACCTTGCTCTGACATATGAACACCTGCCTGGTACTCAACAGTAGTTCCAAAGTCCCTATAACACTGTGCTAATACACCTCACTCAAAGCCCCTGCTACCATATCAGGTATTGATTCCACCCAAAACCAAGACAACATCAAACTCTAAGCATTTAAAGTGCTCAATGCAAAGTTTGTGGCTGAAAACCAGCTCCCTACAGACTTCTGAGCTTCCAAGGGCAAATATCCCACTGCAGGCAACTCTGTTATGGTAAGGTGTAGACAAGGGGACACGTTTCTGCAGGTGTACCGTAGGTCTCGGTGGTGATCCGGCGCTGCGCGTAGGTGGCCAGGCCCTCGCTCAGCCACATCTCCTCCCAGGTGGCATTGGTGACTGCATTTCCAAACCAGCTGTGGGCAACCTCGTGGATGACGTCAATGATCAAAAACTCATCGCTCTCCAGAATGGAAGAGATGATGAAGGTCAGGCATGGGTTTTCCATAGCAACAATAGGGAAGGATGGAGGAAGAAAAACAATGTCATATCTAAAATTAAGGAGAGAGGGGAGAGAGGGGAGAGAGGAGGTGAGTAAACTACAGCTGTTTCAGAAGAGACACAGTAACATTTTCCTTTCTTTAGGAAAGGCCCGTCCGAGACCTTTATGTGACTTCGTGAACGAACTTCCTAGACCAGTGGTGCCTAGTTCTTCTGATCAGGGAATCAAGTATTTCTTCTGTTGGCCAAGGACCTGCTCACATTTGGACATAAAGACTTGACAGTCTTTTCATGTGCAGCAGATCCAGCACTTCCCAAAAGCATCATGCTCCCTTCACACACACAAACTCATCACAAATTGTGTATCTGAGAGCCAGAACCACTAAGTTTACACTATATACAGCAGTGTAACAGTGTTGAGTCTCCAAAGGCCTCCTGGAAGACTGGGAAGCTCTCAATGAATTAACTGATTTGGTTTACATGCAGTGTCAGCAAAATAACTCAGATCTGTCTGCTTCAGAACACAACAATAATATTTGGTTTATTTTCTAAATTTCTCTACCAATGATCAGCCCTGGCACACTGGGCAATGTTGCCAGATTACTTCAAGTAACATTTCGTAAGTTAACAACGAGATCTTCCTGCTTACCTTTAGCAAAGAAATATAGGAAGCCTTGGTAAACACGGTCTCTCATCCAAAGAATGAAATTATTCTCTTAAAAACATTCTTTTGTAATACATAGTCAAGCTTAATTCAAGAAGTATTAATGTTGGTTTTGGGGACTTGGACTCTCAATGACTCTGTACTGAGATTTTCAGTATCTTCAGGCCTACCACAATAAATACATCACATCTCAAGTGCCACATGCAGAAATAAATGAGATAAATAAAATAGCCACACATTTTAAATGGTGTCTGGCCCAGTGCTGGGCTTGCATCACAAAACACCTTCATTCCTTAGGAAAGATCCACTGTTTAGAAACCTCCATTCTGCCCCATAAATCCGGTAAAACACGTCTGTGCCTTCATGGTCCTCACTGCCACTTGTGGAGACAAAACTCTGGAGTTTGTTTTCAACTACTACAATCGTCACTTGAAATGCTCATTTGCCTTGCTATTGCATAGGGAGAAAGCATGATCATTTCTCAATATTGTTTTATTTTGTTCCCATTATACATCCTGGGAGACTGATTAAACTCACCTTCCCCATATATAGGGGCCATACAGACTCTCTGCAGCAGTCAACCAGCGTTCAACAATGCCAGAAAGCTTGCTGATGGCTGTTGGCAGCAGGCAAGGCTCTGCCCACACTCTGCTCCTGTCAGAAAACAGAAAACATCAGGTGATACTTCAGCAAACTGAATTATCTCTTAGAAAAAATAGTCTGACTGCTCAATACACTTCCATGTATGGTAATAGTGAGAGGAGGCCTCCCATCAGACTCGGGCCCTCCTCGGCTAACGCTCCATGGCAAGAGGTAACCAAAGATCCCTACAATAAGGCAATGAAAAAGCAGCTGTAATGACTGCAGGGGACAATAGGCAGCATTTATGAAAGAGGAATATATCTTTGCCAGTGCAGTGCCATGAATTTCTTTACACCCAACTACACCTCAAACTCTCTCAACACTCACAGCTCATGGACCCAACTGTTCCAATATTACTGACTCAATGTCATTAGTACTTACAACACAAAGTACTGTACAGAGACAGAAAACGCAGAATCAACTCACTGCAAACCTTACCTTGGGCCTATGTCTGCATGTATAAGGTCTCCTGCCACCAGGGCCACTAAGTAGGCAGGAACTGGATATTCCATGTAAAATTGATATACACCTTCCTCTTCTAGGTAGGAACTTTGGGTGGCACTCATCAACACCTGTATGCCTGCTGGAGCCTGGAAGACCAACATCATACACATCAGCTCACCAGATGATCACAGCTGAATGACTACACCACAGATCTCTTGTTTATTTTCATCTGAGGATGTACATTAAAAACAATCATTTTAGATAACACAGAATGTAAGATTTCTGTGAGATTTTTATACCACAACCTGCCCAGCCCATGAAAACATACCAACTAAAAACATTACTTCTCCTATATGCCAGCTGCCCCAAAAGCACTCACATATCAAATTATTGCATCTATACAAGATGCAACATTATTTGACACTACTGGAAGCAACCAACCAAATTCTCTCTCATATTATCCATTTCACAATTACTCTTTCAGCATTAAGTATAGGGGAGCAAGACCCAAGTGCAATAGGCAGCAGAGTTACCTTCGTGGCACTACCCTGATTCTGGCCCAAGAACCAGAACGGGACCTAAAAAATGCAGTATTTTTTATAACTCTGAATCACAGTTAATATTTTTATCATGTGTACATACATGATGTAACTATGCTTTCACAAGTGAACAGCAACTAAGAGCTCCATTCACAGGCATTCGGCCCCTTACCTTGACAGTAGCTGAGTAGGTGCATTTCACTGCAGGGGTGTCAAAGCAGGGGAAGAAGGAGCGGTTACACACCGAGTGGCCCTGCGTGAAGACAAATGGCTTGGCATTGCCGTACGTCAGCTCTGGATCCAGCCACCAGATCTGTTAAAACACGACGTGAAGAAGAGGTGAGGGAAAGGGACAACACAGGGATGAACTGCCAAAAACTAAATCTGAAATCAAGAGGATTGTGGGGGAGAAGCACCACCTCTGTTGTTTGGCTCCCTAGATGAATACCTGGCATGGGGCACATTTCCATTTCTAACAATACGTCTTTCTACTCCAGTTTATTTGCTGGGACTGCTCAGAGGAATTTCTTACTGCCTGACCACTGAGTGGTGACACCCTGCATAGTGACTTCCAGCCATTCACTATTTCTGTTCTGTCAATTTGCTTGGTTAATAGCAAGTCCCTAACCAACATCCACACAACCTCCTTCTCAGAGGGAATACTCTGGATATCTTCATGTTTATAACTCAATTTGAACAGGAGTAGAAGGGGACAGGTAACGCAAGCTGGGGAAAAAAAGAAAACAAACCACCCAAAACAAACCCAAATCCACAAACTAAAAAACCCTGAGGCTGAACAGTGTACACAACATTATCTGTGACCCTGACACTCCCTCCTGGCTGAAGCATCAAACATTTTGACACTATGCAAAAAAGTTGGTATATGTAAGAAACATCTGGTCAAGGACACTGGAGACCCCTTTTTACAGAATGGATAAGGAGATTCTGGGTGGTCACAAAAGCAAAAACCAACAAAACACAACACTGAGCATGTCAATTTTCAGTACCAAACAGCAAATAAATCACAAGTCAGACCCTCAGCAAATAATTAGAATAGATTAAGAATAATAAGAAAAAATGCAATTATTTGCCTTTTGTTTTTTCTGTTTCAAATGTTTGTGCTTTCACATGCTCCCTGCCTCCAACTTTGAAGTGTAGGAGCAATTTTAAATAAGGATTTTCTTGTAATCCTAGAACTCTGGAGCTGAACTTTAATGGAAAATATCAAATATTGTGAAACTTGCAATAAAGCTGGAACCACTGGAAGTCTTGGGAACAATCAAGCACAAGGAATAAAACTTCTGAGTCTGCTGAATTCTTAGATCAAAGGAACCAATAAATCTGAAATCAGGGAACAGCAGTTAGTGCAGACATTAGTTCAGTTCTGGTCCTCAAGGGAAAGCAATGAAACACAGAGGAGAAACCTGAGTACTAAGTCTGCTCATGTTTTAACAACATATTACAACTCTGTCTCCTAGTTAACCTGTCTTCTGGAAGTTAAAGTTTTCTCTCTCTCCTGTCCTATCAGGTTACTCTTTGTTATCTTCTCTTGCCTTCAGACCTTTTTCCTCAGCTGCCAGTGTACTCCTCTCCCAAATCATCCACTGCAGCAGCACCCCCGGGGATCAGTGAAAGGTAAAGACAGGAAACACACTGTCAGCAGCTTCCAGTTGTTCACATGGAGGCTCACACTTCCACTGGCAAACGTTTGGGTATTTTCAGGTGGGAGGCATCACAAAATTAAAAACCTCTACGTAGAAGTAACATTAATCTCAGAACAGCATTCTTATCTTAAAATTTGGTTTAAGATTATCCTCTTCTGTTTGAGCCTCCAGGGCCAGAAACATGCTTAAAGCAGGACTCAGGGCTCAGGCTGTGCCACTGTTCACATCCACGTGCTGCATTTCAGCGTAGCACTGCCCACACTCCTGGGTCACAGCCCAGGGGCACTACTTAGCTACAGATTTCCACTCCATGGATACCTGCATTTCACAGCAATGAGTATTGTCCCTGCAATGTGACATTGTGGAACTGGAGACAACTATTCCAGAAGGCATTTGGGGACATCTGTCTCATTAAACCCCACGGTATGAAACTAATAGCTTCCGCCCAGATCACACATTCACAAAAAAATGCAAGTGCTGTGTTTTAACCCAGAGTAGTAGCTTTCTAATGATCCAGGGAGGAGGCTCAGAAATTAAGCTTTTAAAGATCTGCCCAAATGCCAACTGTTAAAAGCACTCCTCTGATCCGTAGCTTTGTGCTTGTGTCACAAAGTCTGACTTATGTAAGGTTGGCCCTGAAGAGACTCATCCTCAAAATGTTCTCTTTCCTTTGCTTTTTGAGAGACAGAAAAGGCTAACAAAAAAACCAGAAAGATAAGGCACCACCAGACCTAAGTTGCAACACCTAAGTAGGAAGGAAAAAGGGCTGACAGACGATGTCTTTAGAGCAGAGAGATAAGGGGAAGTTCACCCTAAGCAGGGCAGGAGGAAAACATAAGCAGGAAGGGGAGGGAAACTGAGAGCTGATTCTTGTTTACAAGAAACTCCATAAATTAAGGACAATTTCTTTTCAACCAATACCCCTTTATTTGACATTTGGTTGAAGTTAAATGAAGCACCAGCCCCACAAGCCAAGAGGGAAAACATTTGCAGAGGATGAAGTATTTTTTTCCCCTGTTTTCTAATGTCTGCAGCTACATGGCAAGCCTCCGTCTCTCTTTCCAGAGGCACTTGGAACAATGATGAAAGTTATCCTGAAACAATATAAATAGATCTGTAATATAAATAGACCAGGCTATGCCACCGGACAGAGGCAGGGCTATGGGCTGGGGAAAACAAGTAAAAGCAGCACCCCAGAAAGGAGTGTGAGGCACAGGGTGCTGCTGGGGCAGGCCATGGAGCCCTGCACAGGGACAGAGTGGCATTGGGGGCTGTATCATCTACTCCACATCCAAATCCCTCCTGCACTTCCCTTGGGAAATACACATGACATCATCATAATGCTCTTCCTTTTTATCTAGCCTTCCATGTATACAGGAAAGCTGTTTCACACATTAACGCTGTTCTGTGATGCATTTCAAGCAAAAAAAAAAACCTGCTGCATGGTTCCTCTGCTGAACAGAGGCTTTGGACAGCCCAGGCTTCACCCTGCCCACATACTGCAAGAAGTTCCCACTTTATAAGACACCTGCCAAGAGTATAATTTTTATTGACTTAGATCATAATCTTTTACCCAAATCTGGCAGACAACAAAGGCAATTAGCTAAGCCTCTTTCAGTTTTAAATCCTCCATGTCTCTACATGTATTATTGATGAAGGTCCCAGGAAGAGCTGCAACGACACAGCTTCTGTTCTAGGCAAACAAGCCACTCCATCTGATGACAAAGTAAACCAAACACCTGAGATGCAGAGCATGTTACAGGAGCAAGGCTCACCTGGGCAGGAAATCACTGTAGGAGGACTGAGAAATTCAAGACAAATCTAAGCAACACCTGAGAAGTTTCAGCACTGCAAAGAGGGCTGTCCTTTTTGTTAAATCCTGAGGACGAGGAAATGCTATCATTTTTTATTCCAGAACACAGAGCCAGATTTTCATTTAAGGAAAGAAAATAGCACTGATGTTAAGATGTACACTGCCAAATCAGAGGTGTGGCACAGTTGGCAAGAGAGAGGTGTAAATTTTTCTCTCTAGGGAAAAAAAAAAAAAACCCAAAACGAAAATATCATGCAAGAGTATTACTTGAGGAGTGAGGGAAAAGAAGGGGAGGAAGAGCAGAACTACAGTCCCTGACACACCTGATCAGTGTGTGCCTTCAGCCCACACTGTGAGAGATACAAAATTATGACGACAGTCTTGCCTCTGATGGAAACTGGTGATGTACCAAGCATATGGTTTCCTAACAGCACAGGGAGCTGGAATGCTCTGTGAAAGGCAGATTTAATCTCTCAGCTGTCTCTCAATGTCCATCAAACAACCAAAGATCTTGGCTCCTTCCTCCACACGAGAAATAATGGAACAGTCGAATAACATATCCAGATGGCTCAAACCAAGTATATCAAGACAAAAGGTTTCCAATTTTAAACACTCTAGTATCTCTGCTGCTGATCTTACTGCCAACACATTCACACTTCACTGCAACATGAATTTACTGTTTTATAGGTCCCATAAGTATGTTTAGGGTCCCACAGAAAATAAACCCTGACCTAAGGAGAATATATTCCTAGAAAGGCCAAAGAAAACAGAACTCCTAGAAAAGAGAGGTCTAACATTGTAAAGTTGCCTCACTGACACAGAGAAAAGGAAGGGACAGGATACATACAAGACACAAATATAAACAAGTTCACCCTTATACATATATGGGTTACTCTTCCCTGTTAAAGTGCAACACTGGGCTGGAAAACAGCAATGACAGAGAGCACTACAATAGCACCAAACCACTTTGGATCCAAAAACAATAGTTCAGCATACTGAACATGAAGGGCTAGAACAGGTGCTACTCGAGGACAAATATTCTGCCAGCCAAAACCTACAATTGTGAGCGAGCAAACACAGTAGGACTTATGTCAGTGAGCATGCCTGTTTCTGCTTTCCAGTATCACTCAGGAAGGGCAGTGCATGTCCCTGACTCTGACCATCAATAATCTTTTGACATGAGTCCTTGCAGCTTCATTTCAACTGAAGCAGTACACACTATTAAAGGCACCATAAAGACTTCAAAGACAGGATGAGAATAGCTAGTTCACCTCTGATCCAGGGGGAGCAAGACAACAATAGAGGGAATGGAAGAAATTTTCTGCTCTTAGCATCCTCAGGTATGGGACATCCACATGGGACAGTGTGTGGGGCCAAGGAGGCAACACACTCATGCAAGGTGAAACTAAAGGACATCACATCAATCAGTGCCCTGCATCTTCCAGTGGTTTTCAGGTCATTCCTGAGACTCAGATGAGTACTGCACTACATCTGAGATCATCTCTCCACAGACTCAGCAGGACAGGCTGCCCCTTTGGCAACAGGGCTGGCAAAAACCAGGGGTAAGCACAGGCCAGCCTAAAATAAAACAGTTTGTTCAAGAGGAAGAAAGCGTGTTATCATGTACTTCGGGAGGTCTAGCTCAGCCAGACTGAGAATGATTGCACACAGCAATGCCAAACTAGCTTTAAAGCTTTCTCACCACAAAAAAGGCAGAGAGTGGACAAAGAAACAGGTTTCTTCACAAGCCTTGGGAAAAAAATAAAGAACGGAATCTTCTGAACTCACTGTGGGCTACATGGAAGAGTATTGTACAAGGAAATATTAAAACCAGGAGTTCCTGAGGTGAAATGGAACAATATCCAAGTGGATCTGAATTTAAAAGTGCCAGAATCTTACTTCATTTTTACACTTTAAGGGAAGGACTAAAACATTAAAAAGGCACCATGTGACCACAGGAAACTTCTGTCAATAAAAACCTTCATGTGCAACTCACTGTTCCGAGTGAGCCAATGTATTAAGACTACCTAGATGATTCTGAGGATGAAATTAATTTCTTGAGCTTCAATGCAGTATTGAAATTAGACAGAAAAACATCCAGCAAACTCATTCTATTCCGCGACGCCTTCCTATCATGAGGAAAGGCCTACTATTTACTTGCTGTTGGGCTGTTTTCCAAGAAACTGTTATGTTCAATTCCTGCTCTTGTTAAATACCTTGTAACAGTCAAATAGATCCACACGTTTACAGATTTTGACCAGTGCAACAGCAACACCAAACCAGTCGGCTGAGTCAATTCCTCTAAGCAAGACAGAGGCAGCAAAGTTGCAATATTCTCAGAAAAACGTTCCTTTTGCAAATAGATTCATGAAGCACATAATGAAAATCACATCAGTTTAGTTCCCAACCTGAACTGACTGTACAGTAACAAAAAGAATCAATATTCCAGTGATAACTTCATGTTTTCACTGTCATAACTTCTTAAAAGCACAAGATCTGCTAGGCAGTACCTAAAAGGCCAGGAACAAACCGCTTCTAAATACCAGGGGTTTAAAAGAAGAGACAGAATTTACAAAGCATCTCGCTGATGAAGAAAGCTAATCAACAGAGACATGGAAGCACCTCCACGACCACATCCAAACAGGTGTTTGGGGCCATTTCTCATCCCTTTTTTCCAGCAGAAAACTTGTAGGAACATGTGGAATCACCCCTGTTCTTCTCAAAGCTCCTGACCACAGCTCTTTGGAACGTCAGCCTGGGTGTGCAACGCCTGATTTTTTAAGTGCCTGGCAAAACCCCCAGGGAAACTCCTGCATTGTGGATGACATAACTTGTCTTGAAGAACTGAGTCGAGGCCAAGAGTTTACAAATTTTCCCTCTCCTCGTCAACAACTGTAACGCCCTTAAAGGACGAAAAACTTTTAAATTACTATCGTGGGGGGGGATGAACAGCCTTGGGAGCCGCGGAGATAGATGGGGGAAGGCAGGAGGGAGATCGGCAGGGTCGGTACGAGCATCGCCGCTGAGTGCGGCGGGTGACCGCGGGCGGGGGCTGGCACCGCCGAGTGCCCCTGCGGGCAGGGACAGATGCTGCTG
>NW_021940207.1:2763809-2811929 GCF_001715985.3 Manacus vitellinus | reverse complement strand
CGCAGTGCCCCGCTCAGGTCACTCCTGTCCCCTCACAGCCGGCTCTGCCCCTCCGCACCGCCTGAACACTTCATTTTCACTGCCCCCCCTGCCAGCTCCACGACAAACACCCTCAAGCCCTCCACACTACGGCTCCCAGCCGGGCTGAGCCTTGCACCCTCATCCCACCGGTACCTATTTTGGCCTCCTCCTTTCTGGTCACACCCCCACATGTAGCTCACAGGCTAACCCTAAAAAGCCTCCCTGTTCCCTGCACCCCATACACACTCTTTTTAAAAATCTTTTCCCTCCCATCGTTGCCTGCCTCCAACTCTCACTCCAAACTGCCCCCAGAGCGCAGCTCACACATAATGGACTTTATTCTTCCCCAAATCCTCGAGGCAATCAGTCACACGCCATCCACTGCTGCCTTCCTAAATCGGAAAAGACAGAAACCACAAAATTATCAGCTTTGTACAATCGCTTGTTTCTCTGCATGGCAACAGCAGGAGTCAGCAAACTGGGAGGAAGGAGGTGTGCTGCAAGTAACTGTGATTTGCACTCCCCGCAGCCCAGGAGAGGTGTCCGGGTAATCAGCCCCATGTAGTGACACTTCTGTAAGTTATTTTCACTCCAATTTTCACTGTTACACTTTGCCTACACCTCAGCTGCCTGATGAGGCTCCAAGGCACATATTTTAGATGACACAGGAACATTTCTTACATGGTTGTGGCTTTACTGAACCCATAGTGGTACATTCTAAAAGCCTCCCAAGCCTTGCACTAACAACAGCATCTGCACCAAATTCCAGTTGAGTTTCCACTATGTTGTCATGCTGGAGGCAGAAACTGCAGCCTCAGCACAACGTGGCTGCGGTCACCGGCTGAAACAAGGGTCAAACAAATCACAATATCACCCTAGACAGACCTGAAGCTAAAGAAAACCTTTGTGTAATCACTTATATATAGTAGAACACATGCTACAGTTGCAGTAAAAAATAACAACGTAGCACTCAGGGAGGCTCTTCGGTTGCTGAGGGTAGTACAGCCACCCTATACCTTCTCAGTATTCTTTCAAAGCACCTTCAAAAAGCAATTTTGTCTTTGCAATCCCCTTTGTAACTAAGAGAAATGTTTTGTCCTGCTATCTTTGTTCTCCACATCCTCCTTTAGTAAATCAAATGTCCCGTATTTATCCTTCTGACACCTTCTCTCACTCACACCGATTACCTTCTGAAAAAATTTGCCTTTCTCAATGTTCTTTTCAGTGACGCATTGAGACTGCTTGATCTGGCTCTCACCTACAGGTGATGTGCAGAGCACAGCCCCAACAGCCTTGGGATCTCACCCTGCACAACCTTCCCCCCAGATAAGGGTGCAGTCTCCTCAGGTGTTCAAGCCAGGTGTTCTTTTAGAAGAATCCTACCTGTGTTTTGACCGAAGTCCCAAGCAAGTGCAATGTTTCCACTCATCAGACAGATGAGATGAGCAGGAAAATGTTGAAGAGGCTCTAAGCTTATGATAATGAATCGGGATTGGGCACACTTTGGACAGAATAAGCAAAACTGATGCAATTTAAATTACAGAGAGCAATACAGCAACCAGTTATCCCAGGCAAATCTCTCTCCACTTGCACACCTGCTGGTCTTGGGCCACAGCCTTTGCTGTAATGTGTGCTGGTTGGGGCTGGGGTAGAGTGAATTTTCTTCACAGTAGCTGGTATCAGGCTGTGTTTTGGGTTTGTGCTGAAAACAGTGTTGATAATTCAGGAATGTTGTAGCTGTTGCTGAGCAGTGCTTGCACAGAGCCAAGGCCATTTCTGCTCCTCACCCCACCATCAAGGAGGCTGAGGGTGCTCAAGGAGATAGATGGGGACACACAGCAGGGACAGCTGACCCCAGCTGATCAAAGGGTTATTCCATATGGCATCATAAAAGCTGAGGAAGAAGGAGGAAGGAGGGGACATTCAGAGCAATGTGTCTGTTTTCCCAAGTCACCATTACACATGATGGAGCCCTGCTTTCCAGGATATGGTTGAACACATGCCTGCCTGTGGAAAGTGGAGAATGAATGCCTTGTTTTGCTTTGCTTGCATGGATTTTGCTTTCCTTGTTACCTGTCTTGATCTCAACTCTCAAGTTTTCTAGTTTTTACCCTTCTGATTCTCTCCCCTACCCCACAGGACTGTGTGGGGCTTAGTTGCCAGCTGGGATTAAACCACAACAGAAGCATGTGCTATCTCCATGCTACTTTGGATAGGATCGTTTTAAGGAAAAGTCTGTCCCAATCCCAGTGTCTTATTCTACTCTGCATAGGATAGTCTTCTCTGGGATAACACACTATAAATTCTACAGCACAATCCAATTCCTGAAAATTTCAATCATCACCATCAACCTCTTGTAGAATGCTTCAAAGATACAGATATTTCAGTCTCATTTGTAAATACTGATGTTTCTTCCTTCCATTTCAGTGACAGGGCCTCAGGCCAGGCCTCAACTTGCTCCTGTGATGCAGGATGAAAGCCAGTAAAAAAATTACAGCTACCCATGTGAACAGCAATACTTCAGTAAGTCTGTGAGACAAGTGCCAAGTGAAGCAGAGAAGCGATTACAACAGAAAGAATGTTTCCCTCTGGCAGTCTCTGTCTTTAATTCCAAAATAACAGTTGTGCAGCCAAGATTTAACAAAATGGTTGAGCTAATCCCTGCTGTCCACAGGTGACTGTTCACCTGCTCCATCAAGGGTCCCTGTCTGACACCTTGTTGAGCTATTTCAGCTCACCAAAGCAGCAGGAAAGATTCAGCTCTTTAGGAGAGCATGACTGGGAAGCAGCAGTTTGGTGCAGTGAATGCTGAGTGTGGTTTCCTCTCATACCTATGCTACTGTCACAGTCAGCACCTACTGAAAAGAGCAGCCCCACTTCACCTCCCTTCCAGCTGTGCCTTCCTGTCTCCTTCTTTGTACAGCATTCCTGCTTTTGGAGGGTGAACTTTCTGCAACTTAGCTTTCTGAACTGGGTCACTGCTGGACCACACAAGAGACACTCCTGCATCGGGAAAGGAGGAGGAACTCCCAGCCTGGAAGAAGAAGGAGGATAAGATCAGGATGGCTCCCCTTCTGCCCAGACTGCCATTAGCTCAGCCTTAGCTGCAAAACGAAGCCACACACTGACCCCAGCAGCACTCAAGAACTAAGTGCATTAGCCCACTTCCTTCAAGGGAAATCCTGAAGTTCATGGGGTGAACTCAAGGCCTGTGAGCAGGGTAAGGTCTGTGCCAGTTAATTCTTGTTTAGGACAAGAGTTAAGGACAATCACAACAAATGATGTTTTTTGTGCTGTTTTCAAGCTACATTCCAAGCTCTGCTAAAGCCACAGTTTGCCTGTGGTATTGATAGGTAGAAATGTTTGTTACTGTGACTGCAGAAATGTGACACTACCATTTGCAAGTAAAGAAAATGGAAAATCTGAGCCTAAGAAGGATCTCCTGATTCCATCTGACCTCAGCCCTTCTACTTGGCTTAAAAACTTGCACTATAAATTATCACTCCCTTTACTACTCAACGTACAAGTATTGTAAGCCATCCTCATGCTGGAGAGCACACTTTTAAAGAAATACCTTTACTCTGAAGAAAGATTAAACCACGGCGTATGACCAGACAAAAACCCCCAAACCAGCCTGCAAACCTGTCCCCCAGGGCTCAAAAAGGTGAGAAGTCATTTATGTGCCCAAAACAAACCACTTAAGCCAATAAAATTTACAAAACCCAAAATAGTTTTATTTACTTTTCAGATTTCTGCCTCAATGAGACATTTTGCAAACATGCTAAGGCTACAAAATGTCCAAGTTGACAAAGACATGCAACGCTGACCATTCAATAAGTCACAGCTATTACAGGAGCAACCGTGTCCCCCTGGGCCACAGGTCCCAAAAATGGGGATGGTGTACAGTGATCATGGCAATGCACTACGCAGGACCCAGTAACCTGAGGTAGGTCATTTACAGTAAGAAAACCATGTCCTACACCAGTGTTACATCCTGATCAACAGGAACCTGTTTAAGGTTCCAGAAGATGTGGGGTCGAGGACTGCTTCCTTAACAAGTGTGCAATAAAGGAACAGGAAATATTGATGTTGTTTAATTTTAGTATAAGTGAGCAGAACAAAGAGTTAGTGTTACCCATGCCAGTGAAAGCCAACCTAAACCTCTGAGGAGTGTTAGCAGCTTCAAGGTAAAGGAGTCAGTCAGCTCAAGCAACTCTGGAAAGGCTTTCCTGCTACCACACAGGGCATGATTTGAACCTTATGATTAATTTGTTACAGATCATTCCACGAACAGTTAGATTTTGGTTGTGTTAGATCAGCGAAGCAGGAAGAGCTTGGGCTTGCTTGCATTAAAATAAACTCTGCTGATACAGTAAGAAATACTGTGTCAGGACACTGAGAAAATACAAGGCCTTAATGTGACCCAGGAGTGATTCTCCACTCAGATCACTAAAAACCCTGCTTTGGAAAAGCATCATGGGAAGCAGCAGCCGCTGCCGTGGTGAACATTAGCGATGCTCCAAATAGCTTTGATAAATTACAATGCAATAGTTACACCACAGAGCTCTTCTCTGCTGCGCTAGACAAAGATGTGACAATAAAGGACACTATTGCAAAGCTTCACTTCCACTCAGACACACAGAAAATCCGGCACTAGGAAAAGGCGAACTGTAAGAGACAAAACGGTGTCTGATACAGTCCGATAACAAAGCCAGATCTCTGGTACCATAAACTGTACAAAAATGATAGAAAAGAATATGCACTGCTATTAACACAGTGCTTATTTTAATATAAAATAAACAGCTTACATTTCCACTGTAAATATAGGCTATATACAGAATATGTATAGATATAGCTACATGTATAAAGCTTCATTATAGGCCTCTGATACATTTATAACTATGGCTCCCTGAGCC
Source organism: Manacus vitellinus (assembly GCF_001715985.3). NCBI lineage: Eukaryota > Metazoa > Chordata > Aves > Passeriformes > Pipridae > Manacus > Manacus vitellinus. The sequence continues at coordinate 2,806,992 of NW_021940207.1, read as the reverse complement.
ATTTGTAGAGTGCATTTAATAACAAAAAATTAGTAATATGGAATAAATACAATAATAAAAACATGAAGAGTTCTTCTGACATGGTTTTAAAAACTCTCTGGCTTGACACATTGTGCTAAAAATTAAAAGATGAAAAGGCAATAATCTGCTTGGAGGAGGAGGAGGAGGGAGAGCTGGCCTGCCACAGGCAGGGAGTGTAGCTCTCCAAAATTAAAGTGACTTTGCCCTGAATTTTAGCCCTTGACAGCAACCTTGTTCTCCGCAGCAGCAAACATAGCATAGAAGCGCGAGTTCTCATTGGCCAGAAGGGCAGACGGCGTGTCGAATTCCACAACCTAAAAGCAAACAAGGCAAGTAAAGTATGTCAGTAAAATCCAGCAGAAAATGGATTCCTACTCCTTGGACTTGTGACATGGTAGTAAAGAATCAAAAACACAGCATTCATCTTTCGATTAGACAACAGGCAGTGAAAGTACGTGCGTTTATGGATACATACTGTAACCTGGAATGCTTTGGACTGGCTCAAACATTGGAACTAACTCACAGGAAGCAACCTCTGATGGCTCTGGCAGAGGCAGATTCTATGGGCTTTTGCCTTCTCTACCTTTAAGAGTCTTGCCCACTATTCTTGCACTTAACTGCTTGTGGCTCCCAAATGGAAGCCTGAAAATAGGTTAAGCATCTGTCATGGACCTGCTTGATGGCACAAGGCTTTACGAAGGTAATGCAAACAACCACTAAGCCCCAGAGATGTAGGTTAATTCTGAGACAAATGGAGATTTGAAAACACTTTTAAAGACAGACTCTTACTCTATGATACTTTCTTGGAGTGTAAAAGATATTTTGCCCTCTGATCTTGTCACAGTCAGGCAGCAGCTGCTTGTGTTGGAGTGTTTTACCAAAGATGTGAATGAACACAGAGGATTTCCCACCCTGTAATGCTAGCTGTTGCCCCAGTTCAGCCTGTACACATGGCATCACCAGGCAACAGGGGCTGCAGCAACAGAAGCCTTTCTGCTCACCTGTCCTTGTGTTAGCACCATGATCCGATCACAGCCCAGTACCGTGTGCAGGCGATGAGCAATTGTTAACATAGTGCAGTCAGCAAACGCCTCTCTGATGGTCTCCTGAATCAGTAGGTCTGTTTCTGTGTCCATAGCAGCTGTTGCTTCATCAAGGATCAATATCTGAAAGCAGCACAGAATTCTGGATGTTACTCACAGTCATGCTTTCCCTCCCTAAACATAAAAATATGTAGAGTGGGCAGAATTGCCACGGCCAAGAGTTGTCACAACTGGCAATCCTTACAGAGTTGTGGTCACAAAGATAGTTTTCACAAACACCCTTTCAGTTTTCTTGATGTAATTGCCTTCAAAATTACCCTATATATCACACTTGCTTTCATCTTTCTCACTGTAATTATTGTTTGTCTTCTATTTCTGTAAAACCTTTCACTTTGCTGGTACAGCATGATCCCAAATTCCATTTGTAGATCACATTTTAGTGGAGTACCACGTAGATGGAAAAAAACTTGGCTCACACTCACAAAAAGGTGGAAGAAATTATCAGGCCAGTCTGACACACTATTGTTAACACTGGCAAGCAGTGCCTTTCCAATGGCAGGACATTACAGGAGCTCACAGCTGGCTACAAATGCCTTCCTAGTTGTTCTACTAATCTAATCATTGATGTGATTCCTCTGGCAGAATCTGGCACAAAAAGGCTTGTTCGTTCCTATCAGTTTGATATCTCCAGCTGTTTCTCTCATTGTTGTGCTCACCTTGCAGCGACGCAGTAGAGCTCTAGCTATGCACAGTAACTGTCTCTCTCCAACAGAAAAGTTTTCCCCATTTTCCATTACTTCTGAATCAAGTTTCATAGGCAGCTGTGCAACCTGTGGGGGAAGGAAAAGGCAAAAAATCTTAGAGCATTGCACAAAATCTTATAAACATAAATACAGATGTCCTGATAATCTTTGTCATCAAGAGAAGAGAGTGAACCTAGTCCCTGCAGGAATTCCTGCAGCCTGTGTTCCATAGCTGTATGTGCCATTTGACTTACAAGTTCAGTATAAACGTGCACATTTGACATGCACACTCACAAATATAAGTGCAGAATGCACACCTAAGGCATATATAGAAAAATATCACTTGAAGGGTAAAAATATCACTGGAAACGTTTTAACACCTTAAGAATCCCGGTGATGAAGCAGCACTCTGCTATGCTATAGACTAAAAAGAGTACACACACAGAATACATCATGTTCTCAAAAAAAAAAATCCAACACAGTCTGATAAAACAGTGGGGAAAAAGAAAAAATCAGTCAAATAAAGCATTGAAAATGAGGGGGGGGAAAGCTTTATCTAAAGTAGCTACTAACAGAATATGTTGGTTTGGAAGCCAAATGCAAACATGTATCTCACAGGGCACATGATACTTACACACTCCTTCATATGAGTTCTTTCCAAAGCAGCCCAGATTTGCTCCTCACTGTACTGATTGAAAGGATCCAAGTTCGATCTGGAAGGGGAGGCAGAAAACAACCAGAATTTTAACTCAGCACTGAATGGCAAACCAGCAGTGTGCTAATTCATCCAGACAGATGATTCACATCTAGCCTTCCAATGACAGAGTTTCCTTGCCAAGGAAATCAGATGTTCCCAGCGCACTGGCGTTAGAAGAGACAAAGAACAAGAGTAGAGATGGAAGACAAAGATAGAAAAACTTCAACCAAATATAAAGGGAAAGCAAGACTTTGCAAAGAGGATGATCACACACAGCGCTGACCTGGGCCAGTTAAAATCATTTAGCTCTGATTTTTTTTGTTTCAAAACCAGAGCAGAAGCTAGGATGCCTGAGAGCTATCACCTCAACAGGCACCTATTTGAGTTCAGGTATAAGCTGATAGATTGCTCGATCCTTCTTACCTTCTTATAGTTTGACTAACCTCACAGTGCCACTGAACAGCACGGGTTCCTGAGGGATTATGGAGAGTTTGCTTCGAAGATCTGCCAAACCAATGTCATTTATTTTCACTCCATCAATTTTAATGCAGCCTCCAGACAATTCGACAAGACGAAAGAGTGCCATTCCAAGGGAGGACTTCCCTAAAAAGGAGACAGGAAAAACAATACTGCTGTTCATACAGAGTCATGGCAGTTTTCAGATGAAATAGATTTTTAAAAGCTGTCCATGTGTAAGAAAAGTATTTTAAACTACCATTAAGTCCTGGCAAGCAATCCCAGGGTTTAAACTTGTAAGCAATTGTAGGGGCAGCTCTTAATCTCTCCTCACAGAAGCCACCCCACCCTCACTGCCAAAACCTGGCCATGTAAACCCAATACAGCATTATTAATTACTTATTTTGAATCTACATTTTGGAATTTATTTAAGTCATCTCACAAAGTCATTCTTCCCAGTACAGACTTCTAAGATAGTTTATAGCTAAACCTGGCTGCAGCATCAGTACAAAAAACTTCCAAGAGTCAAATAAGCTGCAATGAACGTAGGTAACATTCTGTGCTGCTAAGTAGTTTGGGGAGTTAAACATAATGAACATACTGGCTCAAGCATAGTAGGATATCACTCTGCTTTAAATGGAAACTTATTTTCACTATTGTTTACAGGTATCTTCCTTATGTATGCACGTGAACAGAATCCACCACTGAGACTGCTGGACTAGTCCTGTGCAACCAACAGTTTATCCAAAACCAGGAGAACCAATATGACTGACCCAATCTATTCTTTTAAAGTGGTAATTTAACTCCGCTGAGTGCTTTTCCTTACCTGAGCCTGTCCTTCCCACAATGCCAATCTTTTCCTTCGGTTTGATGGTAAAGGACACTTTTTTAAGTACTAGAGGGAGGTTCTCTCGGTACCGCATCTCTGCATTTTCAAAAACAACTTCACCTTCCTGCGGCCAGTCCAGAGGAGGAGTTTTATTCTTAATTCGAGCAGGAGCTTCCAGGGAAAGTGTCTTAAAAAAAAAAAAAAAAATCAGAGAAGTTCAGTTTCCAGTAAACAAACCACCAGAAAGGAAAACTATCAACCGCAGCTTTCAGCAGTTCCTCCCTGCAGACTCAGCCCAGATCAGTTTATGGCAGTTTCATGACAAGCTGTGTGGCTGAATGTGGGCCCAGTGGATCAGGAGTTTGCTGTGTTACACTGACCACTGCCTCAATAATGACATCAGTCCTTTTATACAACAATGTCTTTCATCACTGGAATTCATAATGTATTTTAGGCCTATTATTTATCAGCACAATCCTATTCAGTTTTGTGTCACTCTAAAGGCTGGATGCGGAATCTGCTGCATTTCTATGCCTCATTTGCTGTGCTGTGCCAGTGTCACCTCCATTGATCCTGACACAGAAGAGAATGCCCAAGTGACACATTGTATAAATGTCACCCTTTTCCTTCTCCTCCTCATTTTCCCCTGTCCCATTAAATCACTGAATCAGTCACCCCCTTCCATCTTGCTCACTTTTGCTATTTTATTCTGCTCCCTAATAGGTCCCTCACCGAGCAGTTCACCGACTAAACAGAAAAGCAGAACCTCTGAAAGCCAAACACAAGCCCTTATAGCATGTTTAGAGTGAAGCCAAGGTCACTTTCCCATATTTGGCACAAGCAGCCTCAAAGAATGGCAGAAATCAAGTCGTGGGATTCACCTTGAATAACTTACAAAGTAAAATCTCCAAATGAACCAGGCCCTGACAACTCCTTTATAGTCTCTACAAAAGAGAGATCTCTACAAATGCTATAAAATAGCATTTCTGGAGTGTGATTTTTCTCATTCTAATATAAATACTTAGAGCAGGTAATAAATTGCCCTCTGGAGATACCTATTTCCTACACTGACCATTGAGAGATCCCTCAAGGACTGTTCGTGGACATCTGCAGCATCTAGTTAGAGGCAGATTAATTGTACCCCAGGGGGTTGAGAAAAACAGCCATCTGCTACAATAGTGCTCCAGTTCTTTGAGCTTGGTCCATAACAGCACCTCAAACCCTCACTGAAAAAAAGCCAGCCCTGGGCCTTGGTAAGACCCAGGACCTGCACATTGTTCTACTGCTCACCCACCCCTTCACTTCAGCTTCAAACTAGTTTTATAGTTTCATAATAAAAATCACAGATAGTGTTGCCCTAACACTGATATGAAATTATAGACATAAGACATAATTTTTAAAAACCCCAAACAGCCTACAACTGTAGGTTTTGCAGTCTAAGGCCTGCCAGTGATAAACCCAGCCCAGCCCAGTGAAAGATAACAGGCAGTTTAGCACAGTTGTCAGCTTTTGTGGTCACTAAGTCTTCCATACACAGAAATTTTCTACTTAGATGCCACAAGAGGATTTATTTATTTAACTGGGGGACTGGGCAGGTTGGGGGTTTTCTTGTCTTCAGATTAAATCCACAGGCTACAAAAATTCTACAAATATCAAGATTTACCAAACAGATGGAGATCTCTCCCTATGAAGTTCACAGGGAACATTAAGTGACAAAGCCTTTCATCTCACAGACCAGACCCAGCAGAGGGCTTTCCCCTGGCTGCACTTTCCCCACTGACCTATGCCCGGTTCTGCACACACAAATCCTAGTTACAAAGAAAGAGTCACAGATAATCAAAACAGCTTGCTAAGCATTTAGCCTGGCATACTTCTCATGTTTAGCTGAGTACATTTGCTGTGTTTCCAACAAGAGCAATTCCTTGATTTTTCAAGCATACAGAAATATGTTATGCAAGACAGCTTGGAAAAAGTAATATGCTTATTAGGATGTAGCAGAATTACACGTAGATAAAGTAACAGTTATCTGTGTTTAAATGAAGGAGTTCCATTAGGTTTGGAATGACGGATGCCAGAAAACCATCCTTTTGCTGTAAGATATTGTATTGAACCCCCAGTTACCCCTTTCACACGCTCCACTCTTTACTGAGAGTGCCAGAAAACTTTCAATATCCTTATGTAACTCCAGTGGTGCCTGTAAGCTTAGTTACCTACCAGCTCTTGGGTCATTCATCCCACCAGTGCTTACACATGTGCTTCATAAAGCAAACTCACTCTGCAGTATTACAGCACAAGCATTAGTGCCCTTACAAGATCAGAAGCACACATTCTGTACTAAGGCAGATTATGGCAGCATAACAAGCAACAAGAGATTTCACAACAGGCAGTTGAATGCGTTACAGTCCTACCTTGATATAATGGTCAATCCTCTCCACCGAGGTGAAGCGAGCTTCTGTCTCTGAAGCAAGTCTGACTGTAAACTGGAATAAGCCTGTCAGCTGAAGAAATGAAAGACAACGAACACAAATTTTTAGATAGCTGTGATTTATTATTGAATTGAAAGATGAACCTACTGGACAGTGCAGCCAGCAGGACCAGGGCAATGACCAACCCCTCGTACTTGGCACTGGTGACACCACATCTCAAATCCTGAGTTCACTTTTGGGCCCCTCACTACAAAACACACTGAGGAGCTGGAGCATGTCCAGAGAAGGGCAGTGGAGCTGGTGACAGGTCTGGAGCACAAAACCTGGGAGGAGTAGCTGAGAGAGCTGGGGGTGTTCAGTCTGAAGAAAACACGGCCTAGGGAGGACCTTCTCACTCTCTCCCACCACCTGAAAAGAGGTTATGGCCAGGTGGGGGTTAGTCTCTTCTCCCAAGTAAGAAGTGATAAGACAATAGGAAATGGCCTCAAGTTGTGCCAGGGGATGTTTAGATTGGATATTAGGAAACATTTCTTCACTGAAAGGGTTGTCAGGCACTGAACAGGCCACCCAGGGAAGTGGTAGACTCCACTAACCCTGGAGATACTTAAAGACATGTAAATGTGGCACTTGGGAACACAGTTTAGTGGTGGGCTTGGCAGTGCTGGGCTAACAGTTGGACTCAATGGTGTTAGAGGTCTTTTCCAGCCAAAATGATTCTATGACATTTGATACAAGTACTCTTGGCACTGGGCACCATATAACTAAGGTGTTCAAGCAAGTTAATGAAACAGTTGATTTTAGAATAATCATAATTTATGAACCACTTGAGAAACCAGCAGCTTAGAAACGTTTCCCAAGAGCAACAGCTTTAAGTATGAGCTGTCAAAGCTTTTTAATTTCACCTCACTACCACGAGGAGGCAGAAGAGGCCAAACAGCAGGTCCAACATCAGCACTCCAAGCCTGCAGCTTCTCTGACTCAGCGCTGAATGCTGTTTGCTGTGAGAACACGCTGCAGGCAATACATTAAGATATTAGTTTGGCACGTGTCTGATGTACCATCAATCCTATCTCTGGAAATATCCAAGAAAATTTCAATTTTCAGCATATGCCTCAGTTTCTACTTCTTTGCTTAAAAAGAAGCAGCTTGCCAGAACAATAGCCTTAAGAACATAGGCTCCTCAGAATTTGTAATTTGACTGCTAAAGGTCATGACTCTGAATTGCTTTCCCTTGCATTACCCAAGGAGGTAATAGTATATTTTTCCATTCTAGTGCATTAAGTTTTAAGTGATGTGTTTCTTTTACCTATTAGCAATATCTGTATTAAATGAGAAATTAAATATTACAGTATGTGGACACACTCACCTGCACAGCGTATGAGATAGCCAGCCCAGCATAGGCAGGAGGGATCTGGCCATGCATTAAGACAATCATAAGGCCAGTGGTTGTGATAAGAGCAATGCTGATAATGTCCAGCCTCACAGCCAGCCAGCGCATCGCACAGCTGAACAGGTAAAACGGCGCCTGATTGTCATCCAGGAGCTCCTGGTACCTGAAACAGATACAGGAAAGGTTAGCAGACTCCATGAGCCTGGTGTTCTACAGATACCTCCAGTATCAGAGTCCAGGATAGGAAGGCTCATCGTTGACAAAGTCTCAAACCAGGCCACGAAAGCAGGGTTTGCAAACTTCCCTGAGTAATGTCAGATATGGACTTAGCTCAAACTCTCAAAAGTCACATCACCAAGTCTCTCTGTGTACAACAATAAATTATACCAGGGTGAATCAAAATCAGGGACACGCACTTTCACCACAACTTCACCTATGCAAGACGCTCCAGAAGATGCTCGTTGGCTACAGCAGCAGTGCTTCAGACTATGTTATTTTATACACAAGTATAAAAACAAAGTCTTGATAGAACTGGTGACACTAACTAAAACACACCAGTAACCCCTTAATTTACAATCCTGATACTGCAGAGCTGAGAAAGTACACTTAAGGAGAGACTCTTAAGAGATTCACAAAGCCAGTAACTAGATTTTCTGATCATCCAACTCAATCACTGTTGCACATTTGTGCAGTGCCTTAGTGCAACCAGCAATGCCAAGGGACTGCTATTTGCACCTCTACAACCTTTCATCTAAGCTGGTGTAGCAGTGCCTTTCCAGAGCTTCTGTGGCAATTCTCCCTGCACTCCCACGCTCTCGGTCTCATGACTTTGCACCTGCAAAACCCTGATACTGTTACAGCAGGTTCTCATGGGAAGCAAATGCCACTTACATGAGAATGTTTTGCCTTCCCTCACTAACATTTGTTTTGAAAATTTTAGTTTATACTGGAGAAAACCAAGCACAGAGCACAAGGTGGCCACAGATCACTGAAATAACTGAGAGATACTCTCCAATTACACACGTGCACAGAGACAAACAGCTCATCAATACTCCCACTGAGGTTTGGTTAGCATGCCTTAGGTAATGCTAATAACATCACAAGGAGAAACAACCCACAGAACGTATGAGCAGGACCTGATGAAAAGCACATACTAGTAAGGGAAAAGCATGGTCAAAAAGTTGTCCTCTCCATTACCATTGCCACCTGCTGCATTGCAGAGAACTCCAGAGGAGGGCGTTCACCTGGGACCCCACCACTATTCTTCCCACTTGGTTACTGGGGAGTTTTCCCTTCTTCTTGTTCTCCCTCATTTTTTCCCAGAAAAGTAACTTTCACTCTCAGAACTAATGATGCCATCAGCTATAGACCCCATTAATAAATCTTTCTGAATGCCAACCTGTTGCACCCTGCTTTATGCTCCACCACCCTCAGATGGATATCTAGACTGACCTGTGCAGAAATTCCTGCCCTTTGTGGTAGGCATGGATTGTAGAGAGACCCTGGATGCTAGATGTAATGTGAGACAGGAATGGAGACTGTGTGATGTTGTCCAGACGCTTGAGCTCCCGAATAAAGACTCTGGAAGGAAAGAAGCACTTTAAGTGACGTGTAAAACTACCATATGCCAACCACTACATTGCTGCACATGTACTTGAAGGTCAAAGTATCTGTACTTTCAGTCAAAGCAGCTGATGCACTTACCTAGACACAACATGCAGAACTGTGAACAGGACAATGAGGGGCCCCACTGCCACCAGGAACCAGGGGAAAACCCCAGAAATCACCCCCACACAGAAGAACACAAGGATGACGTTCTGGATGAACATTTCCGCTTGAAATGGCAAACGAACATCAACTGAAAAAGATGGAGGGAAGAGAGGAAGATTTTGAGTACAGAAAGCTAAAACAACCTAGATAGAGCAATTCAGTCCAGCTGTACATCATCATTGACAAGGACAGTGATTTCATGGCTTACTCAAATTAAAATTGTACATTTTCATTAGGGTGCTTTTACCCTGTGAGCTGCTGGTAGTCTTTCCAATTATTCCCATTTGCAGAAATAGCACTGATGGAACTCTGACCTAATTACCACCAGTGCTGCACATCAGCTTCACCCTGATGTTTTAGGTCACCCCTGCATTAACTGCTAAGAGCCTGTGTGCAGCCTGTAGGTACAACAGCAGCTGCACATTTTCTTCTTTATAAGAGAATGGACAGACCTGAAACATCAGCTGCCTTCTATCATCATAACTCAGGTACATCCCAATTCCAGCTCTGTCTATTACAAGTACACATTTGCTAGAGGGTACGATTACCCAAACAGCAAGAGACTGGAGAGTATTCAGGAATTAACTGGGAGGTCTGAATGAGGGATTTACAGCACACACAGTAAGAGATACCTTCATCCATGTCTTTGGAAAACCTGTTGAGAATCCTCCCAGTGGGTGTAGTGTCAAAGAACTTCATGGGACTACGCAGAATTCGTCGGAAAAGCTCGTCATGGAGCCTTGAGGATGCTCTGAGAGTTCCCTGACAATGCAGAAAACATCGCAGCGTTATAATGGGGTGTTTGCATTCCTGTCACTGCATCTCCTCTGGCCACCAAAACATTCTGCTCAGTTTCTCTGTCCAACCATAAGGGGTTTCTTATTGCCTTCTGTGCTTCCAAACAACAGAAAGAAGTTCTTAATTTGGGTAGAAGTTTAGCAGAAAGCATGGTGCAGCCCCAAGAGATGACACAGAAAAACCATGACTGACTTCTTCTGGTTCAAAAGTCTCTCTTGGGAGATGACCAAAGAACCACAGTGACAGCAATATACAGGAGCAGAAGGAAGGGGGGATAATAAAACCAGCATTGGCACATACCTTTACAAAGACCACACCACGAACAGCTTTCAGGATCAACATAACTGCCATAGACAGCGCATAGATGCCAGCATAGTAATGCATGTGAGGGTTATCTTTCATACTGCTGCTTATGACAGTTTCATTTCCCAAAGTCACAGTGGTATTCTGCAGAAAAATCAAGGTTTCAGTGGTTAGCTGAGTCAAGGACTAAGCATATACACATTACATGAGGTAGAATTTTACTGTCTTGTGTCCTCTCCCACCATATTTGATATTTCTTCTTTAAAGTACTTCAGTGACCTTTGAACACTTCTGCAATTTTTCCCTGGCAGAGACACCCGACTTGCAGATTTGTAACCCTTGGACTTTTTCCTACCATATCTTTCAAAATACTACCACAATATCTACTTCATTTGATTCCTAACCTCTCATTTCACACTTATTTCTTGTGTTCTTCTGAGCAATGCTAGATATTTGCATACTACCATTCCCACTACCACAGCAATATTCACCTTGGATAAGTTCAGTCTTCAAACTGTTTTCTGCCAGTATGTAGTAAATTCTTTAAGGTCACACTGTCATGCATTTTCATTCTCTCTTCTTATTTTTCATCTTTGAGAATATTTAAGGACCCCTCATTGCTTATTTTAATATTGTTGGCCATCTGCACTTTATTATTTAATCTCTGAGGTTATTAGCTTGCTCTCTGCATCCCCACTAAAAAGTCTTGCAATTACATTTAAATGCAACAAGACTTGCAATCAAAGCCCTTAGAGTGGGAAAAATCCCAAACCATTCCAGGTCATCAGAATCTGCAAAGAAATTCCCAAAAGTCATTTGACTTATAGCCATATTTTAACAAGATTATCCTGTTATATGTAAGATCATGTTCAAACAAAAAAAAACACTAAAATTAGCTTGTTGGCCCCTTTCACATTTTCACTTCCTTTTCTTAGACTAACCAAGACAAGGAACAAGAGGGCAGTATAAAGCCACATGAGCTCTTACATCTTTCTTATTACTGGAGCTCTCTTATTCTTGGAGATTAACTCCCTAGTGAGATCACCTCCTGGGGAGCCTGAGAACTTACTTAAATTAGGAAGCACCATTTGGTCTCATAATACTGCTTGGGATTAGTCTAGCTGAGCAAACCCCCTGACCATTAGACACAGGAGTAGAAAAGCTATTTAACTTACTCCACTGCCTTGCTTGATCCAGAAACTCAGCCACCAGTTGCTAAAAGCTGTGCTGCCCACATTCAGCACAAACAGTGCCATGATGATGAGGAATGCAATTGGGCCTCCAGCTGCCTGAATGTAAACACCATAAACAGACCAGGGGACAGAGCCTTTGCCTTTCTCTTCCAACTGGACCAACTGGCCTGTGAAACAACAGAGGAAGAGGGATTGAGGAAAAGGAAGCTGTTCCATAAAATTGTAAATTTGAGAACACACACAAAATTAGTAATTTTCAAACTGTACAAATTACTGTCAGAAACACAGACTTTACTTAATACGTAGAACTCAATGGTTCAAAGAGTCTTTGAAAAAGTTCTATTTCCTCTGCAGAATTTATGTCATGGTATGTCTGAAAAAGCATCATTAGCACAGACTTAAATGTTAGGCTGGTATCAGCCTCACTATTGCTTTTTAAACCCTGAAGTTCAAAGTTAACATTAAACAGAGAACTACAGAGGTCAGACCTCCCAGTTCTTCATAGATAAATGCCATGTTCTGCCTGGGCCTCTGAGTGCCAAGCTATACACATTGCCCTCTTAGGATAGGAGGGAGAGGTAGTGTGGGAGACAGGACACAACCAGCTCCTTTGTGCCGGTGGCATCTGACCAGCAGCAGCCTGATTGAACTTAAGAACATTGTACAGGCACCCAAATTTAACGTGTTAATGAATGCTCTTTGCCCACTGCTTGTGTCCTATCAACCATGCTGAGTGACTAGGATTGAGACAGCTTTCAAAACCTTCACAATACACTTTTAAAGGAAATGTTTTGAGCTTACTGGAGGACAAAATTATTACAGTCAGAAATTTGATTACATAGTTACCCTCCTCTTCCTTCTTTACAACTTTCTCCTTCTTCACAGACCCTGTTTTGGTACTTTTATCCTGGGGCCTTTTCAGTGAATTGTTTGTGTTCTTCTTTATATTAATCTGCAGGAAAACAATGACACTAAACATATTGGAGTAATTTGCTTTGACATTTTCATATCTGAACCAAAACCGCTAATAAGTTGCCTCCTAGGGACAAAGGCTTTCAATAGCTTAGCATTCATGTCAAGGAGGAAATTAACTTTGCTGTTATTACAGATAAGTCCCATCTCTGGTGGACTACGTTCTCCTCCTCTATCAACCTGAACCACTACCAACCTGTATTAAGAGCGTGCAAGGTTAATTCCCAGAATAAGTGACATTAGGAGTCTACATGGTAAAGGAATGACATTTCTACTACTGAGAGAAAGTTATAATCCCCTTGATCCTTGTAAAAATAACTGACAATTTTTTTAAGAGGCTTTTTCCCCCCAAACACCCTAGTACTTCAGAGACATTTCTTGAGACCTTTCCTAAGAACAAAGTCAGGTTAACTTATCTTCCAGAAATGAAGATAAAAAACCCACTAAACTGCACACACAAAAACACTGTTCTAAAGCCAGCCATGCTCCAACAAATGAAAGTTACTACCTATTCAGAGACAGACTATGTTAACCAAAACCCTCTACACACCAGCTCCAGGGTCATCTTCCCACACTTTATGTGAGAAGAGACATCTCACATATCAAACCACAGAGAATCTAACTTGATCATCCATTTCTTCTTATCCCACAGGGAATGCAAATTAATGCTCCTTCCATGAGCTAGTGTTTACAGAGAGACACAGAAGGTCAGCCAAGCGTGCAGACTGAAGAACCTCTTCTTAACTGTTATTACATTAATCTTAAAGGGGCAGAACTATAATCTTCATGCCTCAAAGGATATGCAGAGCAATGCATTATATCCTTTTGCTTCTTTCACAAACACCTCACAGGAAAATATTTCACCAAGCACCTTCTATATCTGTATTTCTCACAATGCTTCCCTCTCAGAGACCTTTTTTCTTTTTCCAAAGGTCCACAACTTGTGAATAAGGAGCCCCTTACCTCTCAAAAAATAAACTGCTTATCTACTTTTAATCTCTTCTTGATAAAAGAAAATGCACACAAAACTTAGAGAAGTAAGTTACTATAAAACAAAAGGCAAAGGTCTTTACTGCAAAGATTCACTTCAGAAAACAAAGAGGAGAAGGGTAGGAAAAATTAAATTGCTGAAAATTTAAATGCTTGTTGTACTGAAGGGTTCTTGTTATTTTCTAGATTTACATTTTTTTGCAAACACTAAAATACTGAACACATATCTAAGTTTACAGTCACAGACCCTTTTAATAAGAGTAGTAGTGTCAATCCACAATTTTTTTTTCCTCAAAACCCCCTAAAACATAGCATTTTCAGTTACATTTCCAAAATACTGCCATATCTAACTTTTTACAAGTTGTGTCACTTTTGCTGTGCCTCAGTCACACTCCACTGAAAAAATAATAAGCCAGTAAGAATTTTTTCAGACAAAGGTTGTTCAAGGTCTGTGCTAATTAGAAGTAAATTAAGGAGTGGGGTGTACAATAAGAGGGACAAACTTCCTGCTCTGAGCATCACCAGGGGAGACACTACATTATTTTCACGATCAACTCATGAGCTCCTTGGCAGAGTCCCCTCTAGTACACATTCCCTAAAACAAACTGTTACTGCAAACACAAAGTGCTAATGAAGCACAGATTATTCTGTAGGAAATCTATTGGTCAGATCAACACATATGTGAAGCCCTTTTCCAGTCTTCCAACCATATCACTTGGTTCATCTCATCAGAACAGTCAGCATTCAGAGCACTTTAAGGTAAACAAACAAGTACCTCAATATGTGGTGTTTCTCCCAGCTGTAGGCTATTAAAAATAGTTGCATAATCCCCATTTAAATTCATGAGTTCCTCATGACTTCCTCGCTCAGTAATGCAGCCTTCTTTCATGAAGATGACTTCATCACAGTCAACAAGATACTGAGAAAATGGCAGTAAGAACAAGTCTCTGTCATTATATCTGATAATCAAACACACTCCCACATAATCCGTCCCCTTCTCCAAATTTATAGATGCTTGTACACAACACCTATTCCCATGTAATAGACATCTGATTCTCAAAGATCCTGCTTTGACCAGAGCACAACTGCTCACATGATGCAAATAAAAAGTGTTTATGTTCTAACAAAGCAAATCTCTTACAGAAGACATGATTCAGGATACTTAACACTGCAAATACTGATAGACTATGTACTAATATTTCTATGTACAGAAGATGGCAAAAAAAAAAAAACCACCTCAGAATACATCAATTCTGATTTTCTGACACCAAATCTCTGTGTTTTCTGATGTGATGAAATAGATTTATAGCACATTAGCAAAAGTGTTTTTGCACAGGATATTTATTTCTCTGGTAAATTTTCTTTAGCCAAGTGTTACCAGTCCCAGTCAGACACCAAGCAGCACAGATATCAGATAAACAATTAGACTGTGCTCAGTGCATATTTGCAAACCTAGTTTGTAAATGTAAACTATTCTACAGATAGAGTTGTGCTGTTACAGATCAAGGCATAGAAATTTCCAATATGAAGGCAACTGATTAAACACCATTTCAACAAAGGCCAAGAAAGGTATGAGAGATGCAGTACCTGAAGCTGATGTGTGATAAAAAGGACTGTCTTTGACTTCAGGTGTTTCCTTATTGCACTGTTAAAAATGTGATTTCCAACATGAGCATCTAAGGCACTAAGGGGATCATCAAGGATGTAAATGTCCCTGTCACTGTACAGGGCTCGAGCCAGACTGATTCTCTGACGTTGTCCTCCACTCAGGTTAGCCCCTCGTTCACCAATCTGCAAAGAGACACCCATTATTTTATCTCTGCAGCAACACAGATACTCAGAGCTTAAGAGGTGACCAGAATGAAGCAGATCATAATATATATACATATCCATACCCCCACAACATTATATATGAATACATATATATTATAGTTTAGGTGTCCACTTTGTGAAATGTGTTAGACATTCAAACTCAAGGTTAATATGCTTCAAATGTGGCAGTACTTTTTTTGCTTATTTTACCTTGTTTGTACTAACATAGCCATGCTTTTTTCTTAGCTACCTTAAATCAAGTTCCAATAGGTCCGACTAAGGCAGCTAAATTTGCAACACGACAAAAAACTCCCAAACTGTCAATATCTGAGCAAAAAACATGGCCCAACACTCAGCAGTCCAGGGCCTGCATAGTTAAGCCCAGCTTAGCTCATTTGCACCCAGACTGACGTAGCCTCAACTACAGTCTAATCTGCCAAACCAAAACGCTTTTCTCCATCTACTAATTCATTTAGTATAAGCAAAACACGTACCTCTGTCAGGTCCCCATTTGGAAGAATGGCTAGGTCAGGCCTTAGACAGCAACCATTCAGCACTGTATTGTATCTGAAGAACAATCAGATAAATAGTAAGAACGTGCTTTTTCCCCCCAATTATTTAGCTAGTACAGCATTACCTCACTTTCTACACTAATAGCAGATATTACAACAGCCTAAAACAAATCATCTGCCTTGGATTCCCAGAAGGAAATCAAGAATAATAATTAACCACCTACTTCAGAAGCATTGTGAAGATAAGGAGACAATTTCTTTCCAGGGATAGCTGGCACAGGCCACAGGAAAGACCCCTACTGGAGGAGGGCCATGGAAGATGCCAATACATTGCAAACAGCAGTTGTTGTGTTCAAAGGGGGAAAGGCCAGGACAGCAAGAGCAAATACCACTTCAGTGCTGCTCCACAGCAGCTGCCAAAAACAGAGGTCAGGCAGCACCCCAGCACAGCCTCAGTGCTGATGAGCCATGACAGGCACACTGACAGCCACCAGACACAGCAACCACGTGCAAGAGAGGCAGGCTCTTGAATGGGACTTAAGGCAGAGACAAACCCCAGAAGGATATATAGGCTTTATCTGCAGTGTGCTCTGCATTACATTTTTCCCACACTTAGGTCAAGAATTACTAAGCTCTCATGAAAATCAGCAAACCTTTCTTCATCATATTCCTTGCCAAAAAGAATGTTGTCTCGAAGTGTGGCGTTGAGAATCCAGGCCTGCTGGGCCACATATGCAAATGTTCCACTTACTGCAATGCTCCCCTCCAACAGGGTCATCTGCAATTACAGATAAACTGTGAAATTATGCTATCCCATGTTTAGAATAGACCTCATTCTACAGAGCGCAAATAACTGAAATAGGAGATGGGAAAGAGAAGAGAAGAATTAGTCAAAACAGAATTTCTCACCTGTCCTAAAATTGCTGAGATCAGTGAAGTTTTTCCACTCCCCACACTGCCACAAATTCCAACAAGTTTTCCCTAGACAGAAAAAAAAACAAAAGAAATTGTGTACTCATTTCTTACATTCTCCATCCCTTTCAGAATTTGGACTACCTTTAGTACCTCTGAGGGGAGAAGTGGACATTAATAACACTGGAAAGGGACAGAACAGGCAAAAAAGCAAGAGTCAGCATTTTAACTCTCAAATAGCACGGAGTGAACACTATCCCACAGTGAAATAAAACTGAAATCAACTCTACAGCTTACCAGGCCTGATACAGGCCCAGAGAATCAATCAACCAAAAGCAACAAGGCCCATCTGAACAGAATGCATCAAGATGCTTCTGAGAGTGGTAAGGAAAGATACAAAGAGGGAAAGTCTGAAAGAAAAAGTAGAATTTAGTGTACATGGGTCCAGTGAAACTCCCTGCCTGTGAGATCCAATTTGCTAAGAAAAGGGCAGAATTCAGTTGCTTTGATAAATTTCTCTGCAATAAAATGGGTGAGTTGATACCCACATTAAACAATTAATTTATCAAAAGTGTTTTTGTTCCTTTTGTAAAAAGGTAAAGTGAACAAAACCAGTATATAGCCACTTGTGGAACACGTTGCTGACCTCCTCTTGATAGCAAACTTCTGACAGAAAACTAGCCTTTATGTTTTCAAGCAACTGTACTCCTTTGTGAGGTAATTTTTTAAACTATCTTCTCAACAGTTTAAAGTAATACAGGGTTTTAAAAGTTTAAAATAGTTTGAACTGTCTGTCTATTCATATGACTATAGAAGAAAATTAAACCATAAACATCTTGATAAATGTATGGATCCTGTTACTACAACATCCAACTGCCAGAATGTGAAGCTTCTATTACATATTAAGTTCAATGTTTTTTCTTTACCATTTTACATGTTTTTACCCATCTTGGAATGATGACTCCAAATGCTTCTAAATTCTTGAAAATCTATGTCTTTCTACCGCACGAAAATTCTCAAGGAAGAAAATGGCAGATTCTCCAATGAAAAGTACTGTTTATGCTCTATTGGAACACCTAATTGCCTAAAATGTTCACCCAGAATATAGCTGAAACCCTGCAAAATTATCAGACCACTGCAGGAACACATTGCCCACCTGGCACCCCTACTGCCCTGTGGATTTTTTCAGCTCAGTGGCTCATACCCTGTACTGAGAGCTGCAAACCCCTCAGCTGAATGTGGAAGCTGTACAGCCTGCCCTTGTTTCACAGGCTGTTAGCAAAGATCTAGTTTGCTAAAATGGCACAGCTGTTTACAGCAAGATCAGACACTGCATCCTGGATACTGCAGTTGCCATGGATATTACAGGAGAGCACAAAAGCAATATGCTCCATTTCATGTGAAAACACACAGCTCTCTATTCCAAGGGACAGCTAAAATGAGGCCTTTTGAAAGCTCAGATTTCCTCCTTTCTTCTCTTACCTTTTCTATCTCCAAGTCAATGTTGTAGAGAGTCCTCTGAAGCCGAAGGTTAACCAGGTGGATGATTTTGTGCTCCTCTTCAGGGCTATGATGGTCATCACTGTCCACTAGAAGATGGCCCTTCTGCTCTGCCAGCACAGCTTGCTGTCCCTCATTCTGCAGCTTCATTTTCTCTTTCTTGCCCTTGGTGACTTTCTTGTCTTTTTTCACTTTGGGGGTCAGCTTTGGTGAGCTCTGGACGCTGGCGTGGGAGAAGTCCCAAGCCAAGGTAGCATTTTTCACCTCTATCGCGGTGTGAGGATTGGCTGGTTTTTTCTTTATCATATGAACCTCTTCCATTAGAAATAAACTCTGATAGGAGTTGTGAGAGAGGTGTAAAGATGAGACACCTGATCAAGACTGGGAGACAAGCTTACGGCACACTCACGCAGCAAAACACATCAGGCTATATAGTAGGAGGAAGCTGAAGAGCAAAAGGTAGCTCATTAGTGTAAACTAACTCCAGGTCTGCTAAGTGGCTGGGGCATTCCTGGATGTGGTGGAAGCACTTAGATACACTCAGACTTTTACAGAACTGCAATACTCTGGGAGTTTGATATGACAGGGGCTTATTCCTTCAACACTGTTTGCAACTGCAGCTCTGTAAGCTCCAGATTAAAAACATGTGAGTAGAACACATGGGTTGGAGAGGAGAGGTCACTTTGAGGCAAAGTGACTGACTTGTCCTGCACACCAACTCATTAGGGAAGGAGAGGGAATGGCTTTTAACTTCAGCCTTTAACCTTCAACTTTTATGCTGGGAAAAAGTCATCTTGCACAAATGTAGCTGACCTATCTTGGGCTGCCTGACAATAAGAAGTAAGTAATTAGGTCCACTGTATCATGTTTTCCACCACATCCATCAGTATTTACAATCAACAAAGGTTAGGAAGACATTTTTCACACAGTTTAATTACAAGATAAAATGTTTGCCACTTACATACTTTGTTTTGAACTAAGAAGCCTTTTGTGACTAAAAACTTTTCAATTCTCCGCCTTATTTACTCCTGCAATTGCTACGCCTGCATCACACATTCATAAGAAAGCTTATACTCATTTACAGAGCCAAAAAGTCGGTTACATTTATACTGTGATGGGAGAGTATTCCCACCTTGTGCTACCTTTCCTACACAGATTAAACAGTTTACAGCCAAACTGGGAGATAATACAATTTCCCCTCTCCTTCTCTTCTCTCCCAAAAAACTCCCTCTGGTGCATTTGGATTTGAGAAAGGCTGATTTAGGGTGACTCAGAAGATGAAACAAAATTGCTCAAAAGCAATAGGATCTCAAAATCACTTTACAGATCCTGTTCTTTTCAGACAAAGGTTTGTTTCATGAATGCATTACACAGAATTCATATACTTGTCAATGCCTAGGAAAATCTCTAATTTGAAAACTGCTATTTTCTATTTTAAAAATTTCCACAATGTGCAATGCACTGTTATCTTCAAAAGAGAAGAGACAATAAAGGTCTATTCTCTGAGTTCATGAAGTACACACAGTGTATTCATCCTTCAGTCCTCATGACATAAGACTGTTCATCCATTATAAGTATTTTAAATTTTCTGCCATAGTTTCTGTTTCGTCAGATCACAACTGCATTTTATCCATATAGTGGAGTTTCAGTCACTTAATCTGGTCTGGAAATAAAAATCCTCAGTTTTTCATGACCACAAATAAAACTCCAGTAGTTTGGGCAAAGCTGCCTACAGAACTCATGACATTTCCAAAAAAAGAGTTTATTAGCAAAACATGAAATATCACTGCAGACATGTTGCACTGTCTTTTCATGCAGATGGTCTTAAAAGGGAGTTAAGAATGATTGTACCGTGAGCCACCAAGTCCTGCACTCTATCTCTCACTGTGGCCAACATCAAAATCCTAAAATCATTAAATTAAAATTCTTACACTGGTATTATTCTTAAACTTCTAATAACCCTTCACTAGATTTTTATCTCTTTTGAAGAATCCAATAATCTGGAGTGCTAAGTGTAAAGAAAAAGAACTCCTCAATCACATTAAAAGTCACATTACCTCCCAAGGTATCTACTCCTGCATCTACTATACGCATACAACACTCCACATTTACAGTGAAAACTTCAAGGCCAAATGATTGCTTACCTTAAATCTGTCAACAGAAACAGAGGCCTCAGATAGAGACTTCACTGAGAACGGAGTTACTTTGAGAGCAAAAGTCATTGAGTTAAAGACAGTGACCACTGTGAATGCCTAAAAATGAGACCAGAAAGAGAATCCTATTTGGATGCCATAAAAGCTCCAGCCTTCTAAAATGTGAAATGTCACAGCAGCAATTCAAAGTTGTAGAAAAGGCCCAATCCAAACCTAACCATTTAAATACTCAACATATTCTCAAACAGCAGGAAAAACAAATCTACTCAACTCTTTCTCCAATGCTTTGTAAAAGACCAAGACAGACATCTTCAGTGTTTGTAGGTCTAACAAAAGCAGCAGCTAGCAAATTCTGCCTTAACCTACTACTTGTAAAGACACAAGTTCAAATCTTGTTTTTAGAATCCGTGCTGTTTGCATCCAAGCACACTGCAAAACAAATACATCCAGTAATCCCAGTGCCCTGTCTGAACGCAAACAGGAAGGTTCATTTACATTCAAGTCAAAACCTGTTCTGAGGAAGGTCAGGACAAAAGAGCACTGAGAACTTTTTGTGAAAAATATAAGACTAGACCTGCTGGTGTCACATCCATCAGATGTTTACTCCTGTGAGCAAGACTACAGCCTGACCATGGGGGCAAGCCACATGGGAAATGGCTTAGCAGAAAACCTACAGAAGGGATAGCATAAAGAATATTTTCAACAGTGCAGTGAGTTACCTGAGCTGCTGTAAGGTCATAGCCAAGGATCATATGGACAGAAAAGGTCACCACGCTGGCAATGACTACAACTATGGGAGCCACTCCCACAGTGATGCTCTGGAAGTAGCCCGCACGCTCCAAGATTTTACGTTCCTCCTCACGAATTTCTAGAAATATAAATGGGGCACCATTATTTAAGTATGATTTGGGGGCTACACATACACACAACAGATGCTGCCACAACATTATAAACACTGAGTAAAAGGCCTAACTCTAAGCTTTAATGTTTATGACATTATAACCTTCTCATAAAGACAGCAGTTATAAAGAGGAAACCATAATGGTCTGTAAGTCTCCATGAGAATACAGGCGGTTTTTTTACTTTATTTAAAAATAGAGCGGCCAGTACATTTATTAAGTGACAAAAGAGGAACAAAATTTAAAAATTTAAGATTAGTGCCAAGACACAAACATCATTATGCTAGAAGGTGAAATTTGAGAAGCAAGTCTGTTTGTCCAACCCGTTGTGCATAAACACAGGAAGCCCAAAGGAACAGTGTTCTTATACTGCACGTCCATCAGCATCTACGGTACAAAGTCAGGACACAAGAGACTACCAAGTAATGGGGCATCTGCACAAAAGGAAACAGTTATAGACTGTGTGAACTCACTTTGAACATTCTGAGAAAATGGTTTGACCCAGGCATACATTTTAATGAATTTAATGTAATTAAGAACTTCGTTCATCTTTTGCACACGCTCGTCTGTTGTTGCTACGCATTTTCTTCTGAAATAAGCTGTGAGGCGCGATACAAACATCTGAAACAGAGGCAACACCATGCAACATTAATGGCAACTCAGAAAAAGCAAGTACATTCAACTCCTAATCACCAGAGAAAACCAATCTTGAATCTGAAAAAGGGATTCAGGCATAGGGCAAGGCAACTGCTGTTCTAACATAAAACATAGGCTTGAAACACCATTGATATCCTCCCACCCCATCTACACTGAGCACTAGACTCACGATAGCAAATTTCAACAACAATATGTGAAAATAAAGGTGTGTGCTTTTACCAACACTGAATAGTACCTTCAACCTTTGTTGAAGTTTCTGAAGCACAAAGATTACAAACACATTAACCTAAAGACACACCAAGTTGACCCTCATTGCAAACGCACTTTAGAACCTATTTTAGCCAACCTTTCAACCCCGTTCTTAAGGCAAAAGAGCAAGAAGGTCTTTGCACAGCCAGATCAATTTCTACTCTATGCCAGTGCTAAGAAGGTAGTAAAACAGTTTTAACATTTTTACTACATCAATCTAAACATAAATAGTTGTTTATGTGTTTTTAAGTACCTGCCACTCTTACATTCATCCCATTCCTAGTCTGAAATTCAAACCTAACAAACTACTTTAGGAAGCTTTCAGCTCCTTGCCCTTCTTCATACTCCTGCAAACTCTTTTGAAGTTCCCCCATAAATAGAGAAGACTGTTGAAAAGAACTGGAAAACATGATCAAACTCCACTTCTCATTCCCCTCCAAAATATAATTCCCATCATGTAATCCTTACTTTTGGCCAGATATATTGGACCATAGTGAACCTCATGGTATTCAGCCTCCATGCTTTATAAAACACATATTATGAATAGAATGACCAATCTTCAGCAGTCTTTTAGGCATTTTAAAAGGCAAGAAGATTTTGGCTTGGACTAGCCTATTTCACAGCTTGGCAGAGGCAGGAGTAACTCAGCAAGAACACCCTGAGCCAGCTGTGGTGCTTTTCAACACCTTCTTTGAAATCAAGAACAACACTGCTCATGCAACACCGAGCTCCTGTACACAAGTTGGAGGCCTCATGTCCTTCCAAGCTCAACCACAAGCACCTGAGCGTTCTGCAGTTTAATTTAGGTATGCATATTAACCTCAGCCAAATCTACCAGCTTTCCTAACTCCATTTTCTAATTTTACAATTTTGAGCTTTCTGGTTTCCAAATCTCTGCTTCATGCACCATCTTTAGAAACACCTTCTGTAACATGCAGTGCCATAAACGAGCTAAATTTAGCACATTTCAACACCTTTATTCAGAACTACACATATGTCTGACCCAAGAAAAAACGAAGCAAGTCTTAACTCTTTCCAACTCACCATTGCTGGGTAGAAAAGGATGAAGACAGCGGAGCCCAAGAAGCCTGTTGGACCCAGAATAATCACATTATAAACCATTCCCAAAATGGCCACAATAGGGCCTCCAGCCAACAAACTGCCAACTGCTGCAGCTTCAAACATCCTCTGACCATCATTGGAACATACATTTATGAGCTGAAAAATAGACACGACACATCATTCAGATTTAAGGCACAGCTCATTCCCAAGGGAACATATTGCACATCCCTTTTCACACTGCAACTTCCAAAACCATGCTGCAACTTACCTCTCCAAGAGACTTCTCCTTGATGTTCTTCAGCTTAAGAATTTTCTTAAATGCCATTGTCAGGACAGCTCCACGCAGTCTAACCCCCGTGCGGTAATTCAAAGCCCAGGTTAGCGCCAGGGACCAAGATCGCACAACTTCCGTCATAAAGATGCCAAAAACTAAAAACAAGCTGTACTGCAGGTTGGACTCACTCTGTTGGGTATACTCCAAAAGGTGTTTCACAACGAATGCCTACAGGAAGAAATGCAAGCTCGCATGAGCACCCCATCATCTCAGAAGACCATGCAACAACTTTATGTTAAGTTAGAAATAAGTAGGCTACTCTGCTTTTAAAAGAGCCATTTGAAATAGAAAGCATCTTCTTTCCAGAAGTAAAAGGTGTCAATACAAGAAGTACTGTAACACAAAGCCCTGCTGAGAGCCAAGCACTGAGTCAAATTTAGTAAGTAGAGAGAGTTTAATTTGGAACCATATTCCTCGCAGCACGCTTCTAATCCTCCGTGTCTTCTAACTTAACATAAATGTGTCAGTTAGCTGAAAGCAATGCATTATCATATAGAAGAGTTTTAAAATATAGTCACTACTTATACATCTGGACACATTAAGAAACATTCCTTTACGTGACATTAAGACCTTTTTTACTTTATCTTTGGTTTGCTTCAAACGTGCTTATTTGATAAAAAGGAACAATGTACCTACAGTTGTAGAGGGGAAGAGTGAGAAGGACATTTGCAAAACATTCCTGGAAATAAACATCAGCAGTTTAATAGTAAAGAAAAAAACAAGCACAAGGTACGTAATACCACAAATCATTGGGGATGGGGGAAAAAAAAAAAAAAAAGGACAAAAAATTAACCATTCAATCCCTCCCCATACCCTCTCCCCCCCAAAACACAAACACTTTACCTCAGGAATCACATTTCAAACATCACCTGCAAAAAGAAGACAGCCCCCAGAACCACCAATTCCCACCTCCAGCTCTCTGTGGTCCAATGGCACAATATAACATCATACAACTCACAACCACCAGCATTAAATACTATTGACTGCGAAACAATAAGCTTTTATTTGAAATAAAGTGTCATTTTAAATGGTAACATCTCAAAAACACTGTACAACAGGTAGATCATTGTGTAAACATACAATCTGCACATACAGAATAATAATAAAGGGCTAATATCTAACAGTCAGTTGTAGCTTCTAACATAAACTAGATTTGAAACTACACACAAAATTAAAAAGATACAAAACCAGAACGGTATTTGTTCACGAAGTCCAAAAGAAGTCAAACTTGCAGGTACCAACAGAAGAGGCTTCTGAGGCTGCACAAATTCTGAAATCTGGTTTCAAAAGAACTCTACAGAAAGGCTTCACAGACAGCAAAAGATTTCCTAGAAAGCTTTTCAACAAATGATGTTTTAAGAAACTGGTGCTTTTGATATACTAGTACAGAGCAGAGAATTACCTTTGCCCATAATAAAAAGCAACAAAAAATCTGAGACCGAAGAAAATATTTGAGAAGCCTTTCATATCATAGTCCGTTGAAGTCCTCTTGGCTAAACCATGTGTTGCAAGTAAGAGTTCTGCATAGTTTGAAGAGAGAGGAAAAAACCAAAACCCCACTACTGCAGCAAAGGTTTTGATAGCTACAGCCCAGCACCAAATAACAGAAAAAAAATGGAGATCAAATTCATCTGTTCTGAGGAAAATAATTCTGCACATCAGAACCAAGGAAACATGCTGTAAATAATTTTGCTCTTTCTTTTTCACAGGTGTAAATTAAAGCCAGATGTCCATCAAGTTCTAGAATGGCCACTGAGAAAATTTACATACCGATCACTGAACAAATGTGAGGAGCTCACATTCCCAGATCTATTGCACTCCAGCTTTCTCCTGATTGGATTTAATTTTACATCAACTGTTTGGATCACAACTGCATACAGTTGGTTTGCAGCTACTATGGAGATTACTGACTTCTTTTTCCAATATTCAATCCAACATATGCAACTGAGTCACTGAGCAATTGGGGTGAAAATCCCCCTTTTTCCTCACGAGCTGTAACTCAGCATGGTCGCAGACTGCAAGCATTTTCTCACACACCACAGCATTGCTGAAAGTCTCCAAGAGAGGATGTATAAAGATAGCAGATGTTTCCTGGGGTCTCATTCCTCCCAAAACTTTAGTGCAATTTTGCAGCACTATTTTTCAGATTCAGCATCTCTTGTGATGAAATAGAGACCGGTTTACATTATAACCCAATTTTTTTTTTTTGGTCCGGAAGAAAGAAAAGAGGAAACAGCAGATTAAAGAATTTTGAAAAGGGAGGGGAAAAAAGTCACAGAAAATTAACATTTACATCTGAACAAATACCATTTGAACTCATATTAGTTTAATGACAAGAATCCAGCATAAAGTCATTCACAAAACAAAAAAGTTACAGTGTAAAACCTAGGCTAAAAGGGAGAAACGAGCTCCTGCGACTATTACCATAGTAGTCGGTACAAGCTGCTCAGCTGTCTTAAGCATTCCCATTGAATAAACATTACCTTACCTTTGCTCTTGGCGTTGGCTCTGCCCAGCAGGACTGTCTCATTCTGACGCAGAAAACAGCCATCCTGAAAATGCTGAAGAACAGCTTCTGTCACTGGTCCCACTGCAGTGCTGGCATCCCTGCTGCAGCCAGTGTGCGACAGCACGGGACAGGCTGCAGCTGGAGCCAACTGGGAAACTGGAAAACTTACCTCCAAGGAGCTTACCACTCCCCCCTCCAATAACTGACCAAACTGTCAAGCTGTGCTCCACTAGAAAGCAAGTTTCCCCATCTCCCAAAGGGGAAGAATAGCTCTGAACAGGTGCACACAGGTACATTGTTCAGACCTGGAGTTAAACTGATTATGTCTAGTAATCAAAAAGCGTCTTTGCTCCTCAACCAGAACTTGAAAGTTTTGGTAGCTGATCAAATAGCAGCAAGTATTTATTGGAGATAAATAGTGTATCACCTATACTAGTACATTCTGATGGTCATTACAAGGCAGTCTGACACATGCAGCTGACTCACCAGGTTATTGGTTTGGATTCTGTGCCAGATGCAAAATTTATCAAAAATAAAAAAAGAGGAAGACCCTTGAAGGATCTATTAGATATAAAAAAAAAAAAAAAAACAAAACACCACAATAACCCACACAGGAAATCTTGAACAACTCCTTTCCAGTTATAACCATCACAATGCTCATTAGCAAAGCCACAGCTGTTTGGTGGCATTTCAAGGTCATAGACATTCAATTAAAAGTTTTGAAGCTAAATATGGTGTTTAACTCCACTTTCATAGTCTTCTCCAATACATGAGATCAAGTCAAGTGCTTTTCCTGATCTCCCTTTTCACCTTCGGGTGACTGAAAGGGTGTTACAATACAAGAAAGCACTGATACTTCTGAGGAGACAGCACAGGCTGCCCTGAGGCATGCCATTTTTAAAAATAGGGAGGAGGGATGGTAAAGACCTATGTTTTATGCCAAATGATGGAACCAAGTCAATTGTGCCTTATTCAGAGAAACGAATAAGGTTGTCTTTAAATGGGCAACTGTCTATAGATAATGTTAAGTTACCCAAATTAAGCATCAACAGCAGCAGTAGCCCTCAGCCTAGTCAAGTTGGTTTGTTTTTTTCTTTCCCCTCTTGCTCTCTCTCATTCAGCAGTTTGGCTGAGACAAATTGAGAAAGTTACACTACAGAAATTAGGGGTAACCCTGCTGCAAGTTCTTTGCTAAAGATAAAAGCAGCTCCTAAAGCCCTGTAGTGAAACAATGACAGAAGCTCTTCTTGGGAAAAACTAGTGCTGTTAAAACCTTCATCATGATTTATTGTTAATTACCAAAATACATTCGGACGTTTTATAATACAGGCTACTGTAAATTATTACCAAGAAAACAATACCACAAAAACATTTATTGTTATTCATATTACATGAAACAAGGCAAACTTTAAAAAGACTTAAAAAACAGAACATTTTGATAAGACATTTAAAAGCAGGAAAACATTTTAAAAAGACATTTCACCTAACAGTGCACCCAAGTGTACTTACCCAAGAAATGAACCTTCAGCTTACCAGCACACTGAAACATGTACTACTAGCAGTAATACTGCTCCTACTCCTCAAGGGAAATGTGCAGAGAATAAATTTAGTCAAAATTTCAACTTTATATCTGCACAGCATGTGCAACAAACAGGTGACAAAAAATGGTGTGAATGTCAAGTCCCATGTTGTTTATCTTCATTACAACCCTTAGCAACAAACAGCAGCAGTTCCTAGAGGCAATAACGTTTTCTAACACTTCTACATGAAACCTGTCTGGCCATTCTCTGTAGGATCAGTAAAGACTATGCCCACAGACTTCTTGAGACCTGCTCACATTAGTTTATAAGCAGTGCTCTCATAGAACTGGTTCGATCCACTTCTCGAAGACTGTTACCAATGCCAATAATTTAAGATTAGAGTTTTATCAGCCTGAATTTTATTCCAAGATAAATTTACAGAATTTCAAAGAGAAAAACAATTAGAAGACTTGCACATAGCAATCTTATGCAAAAAGGAAGTTATGTAGTTAAGCTTACGCGGTTAAGGAAGAACTTTAAACTATACTCAAAACCAAAGAGAAAAACCAAAGGTGCATTTTCTCCAGGATACCTAAACTCCCCCTCCCTTCTCCAAGAACTTGCCTGGGTATTCAGCAATTGATCCATCAGCTGTAGGAAACCTATCTTGGATTACTGAATCGCTCTGGAATTTTGCCCCAGAATTTCTAGCTAGTCAAAACATTTAAGTGATTCTGCAATGAAACCTTAAGATTTTACAGTTGGCCATGAGATGGAGCCCTCTGGGGTTGTTAAAAAAAGGATGGATATTACTTACTGGTCCACTAAAACCGGCAAGCTGTGTGATCATCAGAGACACTATGGAAAGGATGAGCCTGGTGCGGCAGAAAATCCACACAACCCTCCGGAGAGAAGCATCATCAGGACCATTTTCTTTCAGTTCTTCCTGCCACAATCTCTCCAGCCTAATAGAAACAGAAGATTCACGTCATAAATTTTTCACCATGACAGAAGGTACAATCTCACAAGTACTTCTTTGTGAAAATTTCAAGCGCTTCCTAGCTCAGAACAACATAAAATTAATAAATATCAAGAGAAATAAATGCATTCCATGATCACTGTGAGGTAAAGAGAAATATCTATATCTTGAAATATCTATGCTGTGTTACTTTCATGTAAGAGAGGGATGAAAAACACATCTTTTGCTTTGTCTGGAATCTTTTTGGCAATCTTAATATAATGACTCGTCACAGTCTTTCCTTGCTGATCTGACAGAAGAGTTGTGGAGTCAAAACCTAAGAGAAATTCTCATTAGCCATAGAAGGTTAGCCTGATCACAAGATCTGACCCATGTTCAAATCACCTTGCTACTGCCAGTATTACTTCTCATTATTTTAGCACAAGATTTTTTTCAATGTAGCCTTAAGAACTTTGTTTTAATAGTTTAAAGACATGCAAAATCAGAAGAACCACTGCAAG
Organism: Manacus vitellinus; assembly: GCF_001715985.3. Classification (NCBI taxonomy): domain Eukaryota; kingdom Metazoa; phylum Chordata; class Aves; order Passeriformes; family Pipridae; genus Manacus; species Manacus vitellinus. The sequence goes on along the minus strand of NW_021940207.1, from coordinate 2,777,763 downwards.
ACACTCCTGGATATATAATCCTCTAAATTCATTGAAATTAGCAAGATTACAGAAACTGTGCAGCAGGAGGAAATGGTCTGTGAAGGATAAAACTGAATTCCACCATTCCGAGAAAGTCAGAACAAAATATCAGTGCTGCTTTTCTAGGGCAATACTATACTATTGCCTGTGGACTAACATATAATAAATGGAAACAACAAAATAATAAGGAACAAGATGTCTTTACCTTCTACAATTGACATCTGAGGACTCATGCCTCGATAAAGACCATACATCATCCATAAACAATTCCCCTTTCTTGTATGCTCTGTGGGCCAACGGAGTGAGCCAGGAGAAGGTCATGGAGGAGAAAAGCCCAGCATTATCAACAGGGTGCTGATGTCTAAAAGAAAAACAAAAATCACAAACAGATGAAAAAGGAAACAGAATTGTAAATCTTTGAGAACAACAAAGCCTCCTCTCACTGAAAGCACTCAGAGTACCAAATGGTCCATGCCAGCCACACTCGCTAAACAAAGTCTGATGTTTCCAGTACCAGTCAGCAGACCTACATCTGCAGCTGTGCTTTGTGACTGGTTTGAAAAGCAAGTGCTGTATCAGTTCTTTGGTAGCCTAAAGACGTACTTGGAAGTGGTCCGTATGGGTTTCAGTGCGTTCAGACCATGGTGGTATTTGCCCTTGTGATGCTCTTCATCCAGCATTCGCAGCTGGGAATGCACAGAGGTGTCCAGTGGCAGGCCCTCTGCCCGAGCTGCTGCTTCCAAGGCATCCTGGCATTCAATCTGCTTTTATAAGAAAGACAGCAGAGTCAGACTTCAAAACTACATTTGAAGTCCATGACTCCCAACTCCAGCAACTTTGCACCTCTTTCTTCTGTAAGTTATTGCGCAACAACAATCACGATCATTTAAATGTCTTCGACCACAGGCTTCATCCTGGCAGCAAAGCCATGGAAGGCATATGTTCTAGATCTGCATTAGATTGCTGCATTTGTAAACCATAAATTACCACCAGTATTGTGCCTGTGCATTCAAAGGATAAATGGACAGACCAGACCAATCCTGTATCCTGCCACAGGAAATACAATAGAGAAAAATTACAACATCAAGTACTTATGACATCAGCTCAGGAAATCAATGACCGACTTACGCACTGAAATTAAGACATACACGCTTGATGAATTTACACCCTCTTAGCATAATTTAGATATTCTTATCCACAGAAAATTCAAATTCTTTTCAGAATACTGCAAAAGTCCTTTCTTCAAAAGTACTTTAGATTAGATTAAAAAAAGCCAAATATGCATTAAGCAGAATTGTACTTCCTTTTTATCATGTTTCCTGCTTTATCTTTTTTTTTCCCCTAATCTAAATGGAACAAAGATGACAATTTTCTCTGCTCCCAGTCATAGCTTCTCAATGGCTCAGCAACTTCAGTAACAACCACTTAAAAGGAAAATCTTATCTGGGGGGGGGTTTCCAGAGCGCCAGTGAAAGGCAGACTTAAGTGCTAATCTAAGAGGAGAAAGGAAACAGCAGTGATACAGAATAGTCAAAATGTTGCAGATTTCGAACAAACCTTTTGATGAGAAGCCAGATGTGGTAAAACTACACGAGATCAGCTTGTTATCTGTATTGGCAAGAGGGCTCTCGACTGATTTTAAGTTAATGGACCATTTATTGCAGTTTCTTGAAATGGAGTTTTTAATGAAAAATAATAATTTCTAAGGTAAAAATCTTCCTGGCTTTCTTACAAGTAATAATACTATGATTCTACCCTTATTAACTAACCTTACAAGAGCAAAGTTATCTTATTTATTTGATAACGGCATTAGTAAATGCCTCCTAAAAACACAGTATCTGCAAAGCACTAAATGCCTATCAGTAACAAGCATTTGGTTCCTAACTTTCCATCATGTAATTTTTGTTGGAAATGCCACCATTTTTCATAGGCTTTATCTGTGCTACATTAACATACAGGACATTAAGACATCCAGCTTCCGCCCACGTGAAGGGCAAGAACAGGAAACTGATAGAGTCATAAATTTGTTCCTTATTTATTTAACTGAAGTATTTAAACAGTGCCTAAGCATGTTGTCAACAACCCATGCTTCTCATCTCAAAAAACATATTTGCTAAGCTATCAACTAAAGCTATGATAACACCAGAAGACAGCCAAGTAATGAGAAAACAAAAGAACATTAAAACTTTATGACGCATGGAGTGACTCAAAAATATGCAACACTTGAAATCAGAATTAAAAAAGGCTTCTCACTCAATTTATATTCTATTACTGACTCACTAAGGCAACACTGCCTTACTAAATCTATCCAAATCAGCATTTAATAAGGGACCTGCCAAAAAACATCCAAAAGGAGTCAGTAGTGAGGAAGAGTTCTGCACCACTGATTTCTGGTTACAGCAGAGGAATTCCTAACTGGTTTGCTATGTTACCCTCACAACAGGCCCCCAGCAGATCTGCCCAAACACTTTGTTGCTGATAATATGATGGTTTCTAAGGGATGCCATAGACAAGTCACAGAATCATTGTTTTTCAGAGCACACAAAAAAATGCCTATATGTTAAAAAAAAAAAAAGTCTTCCTAAACAGAAAACATGATGTTTACGAGCATAAAAGTAGCTTTTCACCACTTACTAACAAGAACAGCTCTTTAATAAGAAAGCACAATTGCAGGTTTTTCAGGTAGTCCGAAGATAACGTTCTTAAACACTCACTGTGAAAAATAATTAAACTCTCCAGAGCTGCTCAAGAGAATTCTCTCAGCAAAGGTGGAAAAGCTGCCTTGATAAAGACTAGGGCACTACCTTGGAAAGGCCTTTATAATGCCTTGCCACAGAGGCAAGTGTGAGCACAAACCCCTAGTTCAGAACATTGTTCATCTCCACCTTGGCAAGGTCATCAAAATCCCACATATAAGACTATCAAGAAACAAATGCATCACACCACTGTACAGTAGAGATTCTAAGAACAACTCCACAGTTCTGTGTAGTTTTCTGAAGATTAGAGAATCTTCAAAGCAGAGTTTATCACGAAGAAATGAGACTCCTAAGCAGTTCTACGATGCATTTCAGGAACAAAAGACTGAAGTAAAAAAACCCCAACACAGTTAATTTAGGTTTCTGATTAGGTTTCCTGATTGCCTGCATGGATGCCTACATCCTGCATGGATGTAGAGTTTTCTTGGAAACCAGTGCCTTGAAGAAGTCATTACCAGTGTGACATAACACACTCCAGCACTACTACTGAAATAAATGTCTAATAAATCAAATACTATCAAACAGAAATCAGATAGTACTTTTTCTAATTCATCAACTTACTAATATACCAATACAAGCAATGAACCAAGTGATACAACATGGTATTGATAATTCTAAAGAAACACTCACAAAAACAAAACAAGCCTAAATCAGGTGTCACTAACTGGAGGGGGAGGAATCATTCTGATGTCTCGAAAAACAGCAGCTCACTACTCAGCATCAACAAAAGGTCAAAAAAACAATGAAGAATTGCTACAAAAGACACAAAGGATAAAGCAAGAAACATTACCATACTACTTAAAAACCCCTAGGGTTTGCCTCCTTTTTGAATACCAGTCTCTGCTCCCTGTCACTTCAGTTCAAAAAGGGTATTATACTTTAAATCACTTTCTGTGAGTGATGAGAACAGTTGGGTTTGGAATGGCTTCCACAAAATCATAAATTTAAGACTTTTCAGCTGGACAGAAGAAAGGAATAAAGGTTCAGGTATTTGAGAAGTCCATAAAGTCACAAATGGCATGAAGAGGAGAACTAGAGAATGACCACCAATATAACAAAAGAACAAGGCACACTTAAATTTAGAATTCTCTGTCATAGGATACCTGCAATAAGGCAATGTGAGAGTCAAAGATTACATGGTTGGCTCAAAACATAATGACAGAAAGTCTGAGTGAGGTGAGGAAAATGAGTTCTTTAAGAGCAAGGGGAAACTATTTGCTCATTAAGTTAGAGACGACTGTACCAAATCCACAATCCGAGGTCATGAAAATACAGAAAATTTGGAAGCCAAGCTACAAAGCTGTCAAATATACAGGATGTCAGAATTTCTGTAGGAAGCAAGAGGGGCACGAAGAACTTTACTCAGAAAGGCAAGCAAACTTCAATATGGGAATTTGGATACTTTTGAAAACCTGCTCAGCAGGCAACATGGGCATTTATCTCTGAGTATGGGGAACAGGTGGAGGGAAAGGGGGCAGCTGTGATGTATACAGGAAGGAAAAATCCACCCAGTGAGATTCTAGCCTTTCACCCAGGCAATCCCCTTTTTAAGGGAAGGTAGCAATTTATTGGTTTGACAACTGTAACATTATATGATAACAGCAAAACCAGACAAGACTGGAAGCAATGCAAAACAGATTTTTCCATCCCTTAATCATCTTTCAAAGGAAGAATTTGATGTGTCAACATACAACCCAAACCCCACCCACCAAACAACTACTGTCCCTTCTTCCATAAGGCAGAACATCTTCCAGGACTCAAATCACAACAGGGAAGAAGGTTCATCTCTTTTGGCCCTACTCCTACCTGACAAAAAACTAGAACAGACCTATAAATGCTTTTTATCAATCCTTGCAGCTGATACAGAACGCAAAAGCTACTGTGGTTGACTTACTACTACATAAAGCTAACATTGTTTTATTTAAGTAGTAAAGAACCCTGAGTTGACAACGCTGCAGAACAAGAACTCCCACCTCTTGCATTTAGCATCCAGAGCTCAGCAAGCCTCCTCACCCCTTTCTTCAAGTTCCCAGCAGGGAGAGGCAAATAGGAAACCAACAGACCAGCACAACAGAGCTCAGGACTAGGTGGGCCTGTGATGTTGATGAGAAGAAGCATTATATGATCACCTGTTTTGCTAAGTGCCTAAAGCACTCTCCATATTACAACTCCAGGATGAACAGCAATTTTAAAATATTTGGGACTTCAATAAAGGATTGGCATTGCAAAACAAGATTAGTTATTAGTTTGCATGGGCTGGGGAAGAATAGGATCAACTGTCCTAGCTAGCTTAAGGGTAACTAAAATAATACAAGAGCCTAGGAAGAGATACTCTGAAGTTGTAATTACATTCTTCTTCCCAGAAATTCCTCTGAGTCCAAGTATAACCCCACTTAAAAGTAGTTAGGGGTTTTATACACTGCTTTTCCAGGAAGCACAGGCAACTCCTAAAGCATTATTGTCCAGACTGCAAGTCACCAAACCTAGGAGTGCCTGAAAATTAAGTAAGTTTGCAGATCCAAACATTGCCAAATCTACTGCTGCTTGGTGAAGCAGCAAGTGCATTATGAACTTCGTAGTCCACTAAGGCAATTCTTTTCTCCTTTCACTGGATTTGATGCAGTACATTATCGACAAAAATATTAACAAGGGGATTTGCAGCATTAGGCTCCCAGCCTTCTCTGTAGCTAGGATACTTTATAATACCCTGCCTGATTAAAACATGAGCCCATTTAAGACTAGTTTGGTGTATCATCCACCCATACCAGCTGTCTCCCTGTCGCTGAGGCAGCGAGGAGCAGGCACTGAGCTAGATCAGAGACAGTGGGTGTGAGGAAGGAGGTATTGATCCTTTAGGCATCTGCATATATTGATTGTAAAGTACAGATAGCACAGCTGAATTCACACAGCACCAAGGCGAGACCACAAAATAGTTTTAGATGCCTAGAAATTATGGTTACAGCTTCCAGAACTGCTGAAATGAAACAGGACAAAAAGTTAGAGCCTCCATTTTCTTCCACCTCCTGACAAGGGGAGTATAAATGAAAACTCATATCTCTGCTGCCTTCTCAGCTACTGCTGCAGGGAAGAACAGCACTTCACAGCACCACACATATATTCAAATGCAGAAATAAGTACAGCTGTGCCATATTTCTCTTAAGTGAAAAGAACTGTTCAGAAGCGTGCTCTGATTTGCCACAACATGTCAGAGATTCAACAGCTTGAAGTCCAGTTATTCACTCTAACACAGCTACATGTGACTTCATTACACAAGATGTCTCTGTCGTTGCTTTTCTCGGCCAGGATTAGCAGAAGGTGTATTAACATTTGAGCCATGGCTTCAAAGGTAGTCTGAGTTTATGCATCCTCAGATTAGAGCAGAAGTCTGAGTAGTGCTTGGCAATCATATCAAGGTTCTGTAGCCAAACAAGATCAGAGTATGTATGTCTGTGATATATTTTAGTCACATATATTGAGCACTTTTACTTAAGGCACATAAAGTCCTTGATAAGGACAGGTATATCAGCTTCTTACAGGAACATTTCTTATTTTACCTTGCCCTTGAACTCTGGCCAGCATCAGCACTGAAGTGAGATGTTCTCAACTCTTTCCTAGCAAATCCACTTATTCCTGCAATCCAAGAAATACAGAGTTTGGCACAAAGTGTTCATGTTAGGATTTTACAACTGTAGCTACTGTGAATGCATCTGATTAGCAGCTGTGCACCTGCTTAGGCTTCTGGTATCCATGAATCCCTGTCTTTTGTTTTGCATTAAAACTAGTATTCATGATCTTGTAATTGAAGGAATATAGGATTCATGCAAAACTAAGGTTGTGCACTGATCATCCAGCACTGGAGCTACATCATTTATGCACAGTAACAGCAGATTCCAGGGGAATTGCAAATAATCAGCTTTAACTATAAATTTCCCTACAGACTCAATGTCCTACCTGTCTCTGACCACAGTGATGGGAAAACAACTCCTCACTAAGCAGATTAAACTAGCAGAGCACAGACTGAGAATCTGGCTCCTGCCTCACTCAGGTGAGTTCTGCTATCCTGAAGTACATGCAGACATGCTGCCATATGCTGGGGATGTTCTTCAGTAACATCCTTTACTCAGGCTGTGTTTAAGTCTGGCACAATAAAAGCTACACAGGTGAATTTTGTGTAACACAGGGAGTTTCAAGGGAGGCTTTCAACTTAAACTTCTATTGAGTGGAATCACCAATGAATGACAGCAGTGGCCTTGATGCCACAGCCTTTATCAAACCTAATAACAATCTTTTATTTAACTCGCCTTCCCATACCAACGTGTGCTTCCAAAAGCAAGGGGCACCTCACTCAAGGGGCAAAGAAGCTAGTAAACTCAAACCAAGCACTTCAGGGCTCTAAACACATTGACTTTGAAATTCTTTAACTTTAGTCCTCAAAAACAACTGAAACACAGGTTTTGTTTGTGGAAAAGCCAGTTTGCAGTATGCGGTTCAGACCACAACTGACTATTCCTCATCACCAGGATATGAATGTTCAAAAACTAAAACTATCTCATTGTCTCAAGGCATCAGAACTCCCTGCAGATAAGTGAGTTTTGACTCATTTCAAGTCAAGTTTTCCAGTAGTTTGAGATAGATGCATTTAATACTTCTGGCAGCTCTTATAACTGTACATTGTGTTTCTAAAACAGCCAAAGGGCAGAATGTCTCCAGCACATTCCACTGCAATGGAAAAGATACTGCAAGATTTCCTTCACTGATGGCTACTCTGCTCCTTACACACTTTTGGTCATGAGCAGCCCAATTTAGAAATCTGCTTTGAACAAAGGAACAACAACCAACAGTAGTCAAAGGCAATACCAGCAAGTGGTCAGATCTGAGGTTTTATCATATGGCTAAGACTTAGGCAGAAGATGTCTAGTGCACTAAGGCAGGCAGTCAAGTTTGAATGGAAGCTGTGAATTATCCAGAACATTAGTGTTCCTCTAGAGAATGTTACTGCCCAGTCAAAGATTTCACCTTTTTGTTCCTAATATTAAGTGGAAGGCTTCTCTGAAACCATAAATCCTACTCCAAGTTTCAGGTAAACTTTTGATACATGACTGGCTGTGGATATGCTTTTCTCAGTGATACATACAGACATGGAAGACAAAGTAGAGATATCCCTTCTCCAGTGTAGTTAGAGTCACCCTGAAACATTCAGCAAACAAGTCGAGGATCTTCTGTCAAATGATTCTTGACAGAATCACTTGATTCTCTGTGATCAGTCTGTCAGTGGGTGCTTTATTAGCTGAAGTTCAATGGTAAAACAACTTGTCAGAATGCAATTGTAACCAATACATTCAGTTCTTTGAGGATATCATGGAATTAATGTGTCTTTAGAAAGTACCATGAGTGTTTGCTTCTGTACAGTCTAATTGTGTTCAAAGTTTTCAAAGATAACAGAACTGCTGACAAAACAGATTTTGAAGTTTTGCTTTCATTAGACTTGAAAAAGTAAAAAAAAAAAAAGTGTTTCCTTGGTTATGAAAATATGCAATCTTCTAGGAAAATGCAGACATCTAGAAGCTTCAACTACAAATAAGAGCTTATAGTTAAGCTTTCTAGGGCTGCTCTAAGCATTGAGTACAAAGGCAGCACCAAGGCTACATTCACATTCCTATTTTTGAACCTGTTGTTCAGCACAGTTGATTCAGACACTTCAGATGCTTCAGAGAGGTTGAGGCAGAATTGATCCTACTATTAAACACTCAGACAGTGATAAATCACTTCAAAGCTATCAGTGCTTGAAGGATTTACATCAACTCCAACAAGTTCTGATCACATTCCCTGCTGTCTTTGGTAAAAGATGTCAGAGACAAACCTGAAAAACAAGAGATCATGGTGAGGACAAGAGTATTAGTAGGGCTTCCGATAGCTAAATTTAACAACTCATTTTCCCTTCCTGTTTGAAGCAATCTCTGCAGTTCCACACTGTCCAGTGCCTTGAAATGCAGCAATTTGCACTTGAGGTTTACCACAGATGCAGTCATTATGCTTCCGCAGCAAGAACCTAATCCTGAGCAGTACACCCAGTCAGAACCAATTACAGCTTAGAGTACAATTTGTAAATTAGTACCCTAGCATCTTTAACTTAGGGACTCAAATTCCAAGAACTGAGTTCTCATAAGTATTGTGTATCACAAGTACAAGCTGCTTCTACATCCTCCTCCATCATGAACATAATGGGGTAGGAGGTAAAATCCTCACTTAACTGATGTTCCACCAAATAAACACAAAAATCTACATTTGAGAAATGCCTATTCCAAAACCACTTTGAGAACAAGTTATTTCTCTTACTCATTTGTCATTTTATAGTGTATTTCATGGGCACAATGGGGTCTGCCCTCCTCAGGACACACTGCTTCCTTAAGAAAAACTACATACAGTTACTTCGGGTACAAATTGAAGGGCACATGCACATTCTGAAAATGGAAATCAACATATATCAAGTATAAATCAATATTTTAAAGCATCCCTTAATTCACTAGTCACATAACAGCTTCATACAGATGAAGACTACTGACCATAGTGCTACTAGGCAGCAAGGGCACCTACAAGTTACCGTCATCCAGCCATGCCCCCACATACAATAAGCCCAATTAGTATGGAACTATGCACTGAGAACATATAGTTAAGACCCTGTTTTGTAAGCTACATTAAGGTCTCCAAAGACTTAAAAACCACTTGTTACAAGAACACAGCACAGACACTTATTCATGAGGTGAATATATGTATTCGCAAGCTGAATAAATTTTTTTTCTTGAATTTCAGTCCCAGAGTGCCTATTTCAGATGTCCATATTTCTATAGCAACATTCCCATTAACCACCAGGAAATGCTGGATTAGACCTACTTATATTGCAGAATAATTTCAATTACGATTCCAGGAAGCCTATTTGAAAAGCTCCTGTCTTTCAAAGAAGTGATCTTTCAAGCTGTGACCAAGCAGCATTTAAGCTTCCAAGCAAAGAATTGCAAGTTCTTTTTCGTTGTTGTCATGAACACACATTACAGCATCCTTTCAGCAGGAAACAAACACCAGTATGGAGATTTCAGGACAGAAAATGTAAAGTTGAATAAAACCTTCATGCAATGCAAAGAAGAGTCAAACAAAAAGTCTCTGGGACCTTAGCTCAGTAGTAAAACAGGTCTTTCACCTATAAAGATCTTGATCAGAAAAACAACAGGACTTGTCTGTTTCAAGTTAAGAAGGATGCAGAAAAATGCAGCAATAAAAAAACCCCCAATGAGTCATGTTATTGATCAGTTATATGTACCTGTAGCCCTGCCAGAAATGGTCATAACCACTGGCCATGAACCAGTGGTCCTTGACTCCTGCCCTCAGAGGACAGGATTCTACCTCACTCTATGAGGTACCCTGCAACATGTTAGCAAGAAGTCTACCTCATGCAGCGTAAGTCTGCTGCAAAACAGTTCCAAACCCACATTCCACAAAGATCTGAAGTTAGTGCTGAAGTAACAGCCTTAATCTGCATCCAGCTTGTTCCTAGCAATATAGATCATGCTCACAACATCATTTTCTGTTCAAACTAGTTCAAACCCTGAGACAGGTTTTCCGCAAGAAATTTGAGAGTTACGACATCTCCACTGATGGCACACTGGACTCTTTGTCCAAGTGACAGAGTTCCACTACAGCTTAACCCCTCCATCTGAACTGCTGTGCTCCTACCCTTTCTCATGACATCAGCCCTCTGTCACCAGCTGCGTCAAGTAAGGTATCTAACACAATCCAGGTTCCACAAAAGATACAGAGTCCCTTCTCTTCCCTTGAAATACCATTTTCTTAACAACTTCCACCCTTTTTTTACAGGCAGAGGGGAAGTGCTTAACCAAACAGACCAAGCTCAGCCTTATGAAAGGGAAGTCTTTGCCTGTTACCAAAAATATGAAGCATCCCAATGATGATAAGCCAAGTATTCTGCTGAAACCAGAGCTTGTTTCAACTAGAAAGGAAGAAATTCAGTCCACAAACATGAACATTTAACTTAGACATGATGTTACGAATACAGCTGCTATAACTTAACCTCAGTATTCTGCAATATAATCTCATTGATATGCAGAAACAAAAATCAGAGCTGTTTGTGTTTATGGACTAGATATTCAAGCTGCAAGGCCAGAAAAACAAAAAGGGTACCAATGCCTGAGCTAGAAATTAATGCAACCCTGTCATACTGAACAAGATAACCAGCAAGTAAAGTGAGCAACCTATCAGAACCAGATAAGCAAGGTAAGTTAAGTTCATTCCTCTACTCAAAGAGACCAAACCAAATAAAGCTCAAGGTAGGAACATGGGTAAGCCATTTTCTTGCATCAGTAAGCACAAATTTTACAGAATCCCTGCTTTTCAATCCAATTACCTGGGTCAACTACCCTGTAGTCATAGGCAGCAAATCAAATGGTAGAGGTAGAAGGGTAAACAAGACCACAGCAAGAGAGTTAAGCTGACCTGAAGCTGCCTCAAAGATTTTCAGCCAAGCAGCACAGACATGAAGGACTTGGCTTACTTTCAGTCTTCAGAAAAAAAATAAATATGCTGGTTTTGCGATTTCATTAAATTAAAAGGTTTAGAGGTAAGATAAGGATGTTTTCTTCCAAAAGTTAAACCCTGATTAGAAGATACAGACCAACAGGGAGAGATAACATGCCATGATTACTGCTGAACTCCACTGCCACTGGTCAGGAAACAGAGCTGCCCACCAATGGCATCACTGTTGTCACCAGTAATTTGGCAGAGCAGATTTGCTACTGGACAGGGTAGGGTGAATGCAAAGCCCGTGACATCGACATAATAAATGCCGTTAAAAAGCTGCACCGGGACTCCAGAGGGCTCTTGGTTCTGCATCAGTGCCTGCTCTAATGCAATCAGACACCACCTTCCTCAGAACACCGTCAGCAGCAGTCTGCTGAGTCATAGAGCCTGTGGGGACACCGGAGCTGCAGGGCCTGCGAGCGCTCCCTGCACTCAAACTGCTGCAGAGCTGAGCACTCCAATCACAGAGAACAGCAGTGCTGCACCGCCAAGCCACAGACACACGGAAAAACCCCTCAAGCCCCAGTGAAACAAGGTAAGCCTGAGCTGAAGTACATAGTATCTCAGCATCTTGCGTAATCTAGCAAAGCTTAAACTGTTTTAAAAGTCTTCACAATTCTTCCACACAAATACAGGGAGTTCCCCTATTTCCAGCCCTCTCACACCTATGTTTTCACAAGCAATCCATATGGAATGACCAGCAACACATCTGCAAGGATCTTGTCATTGCAAAAAAAAAAAAATCAGACATAAGCAGTATTATTTGTCTTCAGAAAAATCTACAGTGTATGTATCTCAATATCTATCTCTCTCTCTCTGTGTGCGTGTATGTATCTATGTATATACATATATATATATCAGTCCTGAGAGTGTTCCAGAAGAAGTTAAGAACAGGATATGCAAGAAATTAGCTGCTCTGAATGCTAGCACTGAAGTATTATCTTTAACCTTCTTTAACTGGCACAGGTTATTAGTTTCAGACCATATCTGTCACCAGTGTGGGTGTTTCCATTTATCTGAGCTTTTTTTTTTGCCCTATTGCACTTGGTATATGCACTCTTCACAGTGAAAACAAGCTCTAAAAATTAGAAGCTCAGAACAATGACAGGCTAGCTCTAAGCTAGTCGTTATTTCAAAACCCAGCTCTCAAAATAAACCAGTATTATGACAGCACCTCACCATGTTAAATACATAGATGTACAAGAAAGTGTTCAATACTAATTATTTCCATCTGAGGGAAAAAGTAAAAGTCATGCTGCTAGAACAAGCTAGACATCTGCTTTAGAAAATTAATCCCTGAGAAAACCATGGCATGATTAAGAGTTTTTTCAGCTGCCAACACTGAGTGGTGCATGATTTGTGCCGAGTTCTTCACTACTCTTGCTTGATTGCAATGATTCTAAAATACAAAGGCTTATAAAGTTTCCTTGATTCACATCAATATCTAAACACTAGAAAAAGAGTATGTTTTGTTCAAGTGTTACTGAAAAGCCACATTTAAAAGTGAGAAATGCTTAATAAGTCCTCAGATCTGTTACTAAAATAGCTACAGTACCCCTTGGAATGACCTCTTCCACACAAAAGGCAATATTCATTATTGACCTTCAATGCAGCGAATCCATATACAGCTGGCACAGCAAAGAGGCCGCTGCATGTACTTTAGTAAGCATAAAGACTGAAAAACAAACAATGAAAAAGTAAACTGACCTTATGTTTAGAATGCTGAAAATTTGACTCCTCCTGCTCTTCATGCTGCACTGAGTCAGCTCTCTCCCTCACACTCCTATACCCAGGACTGGGTATAATGTACTCTTTTCCTATGTCGATGTCTTTCATCTTCTGTAAACGCCAGGGTTTACACGTGTACTTTCACTTCAAATATCTGAAAAATAATTATATTCCACTTCATTACACACTGTGCCCAACACACCCATTCCTTTCAGTCAACTATTTTTTAGGTTTATTTTCAAAGTAAAAATCAGAAAGCAATTGTAAAAGAGTTATATCACAAGAGGAATGTAATAACATGACTTTGGAGTCCACACAAGACTACCTTCTCGTGAACTAGTTTAAACATACCCTGAGGTAACCAAATAGTACCATGATCCTCAATGCACTAGAGTGCTGTCATACTTCCTCTCTTAGATCTCTGAAATACAATTATGCAATCTGACAGATTAAAGTAATAGCTACAGCATTTAGCTGAAACCCTGAGAAACTTGACTTGGAAGATAAAATCCCCAAAATCTATTGCTAGTTTCTGAAGCTGCATATGCCCAACAACTTGCAAGACCGATCTCTCTAGAGATATCACTTGATAAAATTAGTCATTACACCCTCCTGAAAATACCTCCCTTCTCTATAGCATTGCTCACTTACTCCATAGGCTTGAGCTACCATTAAGCACGGACACGCAGAGGAACGAGTCACACCTTCGGCGCTGCAGGTTTCCACTCAGTCTATCAAACTGCAGTTAAGGCCAGGAGGAGATTCAGAGCCCCGAAAACAAAATCACAAAAACCCACTGCGAGACTCTGTTTTATAGCTCCGCTCTATTGCATTCCGCCACCTGCCTCAAACCAAGGCGA
>NW_021940207.1:2725584-2762624 GCF_001715985.3 Manacus vitellinus | reverse complement strand
CGCTGCCAGTTATCGCAGCCCCTCAGCCGGGGAAAGTGCGGACCTGCGCTTATCCGGGGCTTAACCTCGGCTCAGCTGCGCCCGCAGTGCCGCTCCTGTACGCAGGCTGTGCCCCGGCAGCCGCACGGCTGCTGCTTCCCAACGAGCCAGGCTCGGAGCAGGACTTGATCCCCTTTCCAAGCCCCTACTGTGCCCCTCCAGCTCCCAATCGGGCCAGCTAAAGGGACGGTGAACTTGTCTCAAGGCTTTCCGAGCCAAGCTTTGCCCTGAAAGGGGTGGAAGCTGCGGCTGTGTGGTGATGGCTGAGGGCCAGCAACCCTAGTTCCCAAACAGCGTGATACAGGGTGTCCAGCCTCCGCCTCAGGGGAGTCAGTGAAGGAGGAGATGGACACAGCTGCATTTCCTCTCACAAAGGGCTGTAAATATCCTTAACAAACCCTGAGCTGTAGCTTCAACCCTGCTGCGTTTAAATACCCTGTCCTCAGCTGACATCTTCCTTCCACCAGCCAGATTGGGCTGATGTCTCATTTAAGTGGTTTATATAACGAGTGCCTGTTTGCACCGCAGTCCTTGCTCTCCTGTCAGGAATGTTTGTGAGAGTCAATTTGATAGAAATGCTGAAATAAACTCAGGTAAAGATGAGAGATGGGAATCTGGAAATAAAACCGGACCAGAATATTCCCTCCAAGCCCACAAGCCAACAGTACAAGTAAAAGGTGTCACCATGCAAACAGTTCAAGGACACCCATAAGGTACCAGAGAATCCCTGCAGAGCTCCCTGACACATATGATCGTGCATCCACAGACCTCCAACTCCATTTCTGGAAAAAAAATGAGAATCGGCTCCATTGCAGGTACTCTAACATTTTGATACAGGAGGACTGACAGACAGACAGACAGGCAGACATACCTTGCCATGGTATGGCAGCTGGGTACACAAGTAGCTGCTGTGTTTTCCTGCAGTTCCCCGGGACTCACAATAATGCAATTTCAGATTGGCTTGACTGACATTTTATTGGGGAAGGAGCTGCAAGGTGCACTTCATGCTTTATAAATGCTATGTCCCAGAAAAAGGTGGATTTTAAGACAGAACCCACCAGACAATTTAAAGTCTCTGAACAGTCATTAAACTGACCTTTATCTCCATCAAACACACTGGAGTGTAGGAGTGAGTAGATGTGCAATTACTGAGCCATGCAGTTAAACAGCATAAACAGAAAGGACAAAGTATGAATAACAGGGAAAATTAAACTGTGTTAAAGCTTCAAGGTGAATCACTTGTATTTCATTTTAGGGTTGACCTGAAAATGTTCTGAGCGGGAACTTGTCTGGCCCCTGGGCTGTGGAAGCAACAAGAGCTGCTTTTTGGAGGTGGCTGTCTGTGCGCTGATGGCATGTTGAAGCCCAAAGGCTCTGCATCATGTGCCTGGAGAGGAAGAACATGAACCTCCATTATGCCAAAGTCATTACAAAATGTGTTCAGAAAGATGAGCAGAGAGTGTTGTTTAAGCCAAGGGAGGCAGGGCCCTGCCTACGCTTGTTCTGTCCTCTATTTCTCCAGTGCTGGAGTAGATCTGAGAGTAAAAGCGAGGACATGAGTGCTAGTAGAAAGCTGCTGTTAAGTAACAATGTGTACACTCCACTCAGACTAGCTCTGGGCAATGGGCACGCAGAAGCATCAGCAGTGTTTTCACACCTGTGGTCCTACGAGTGTACGTACTCCCTTGGTATGATGGTGGGATGAAAATGCTTATGTAGGCATAACCCACTTTTTAGTGTGTCACGAGTCTCCTCCAGCATTTGTTCTAAAGGCTATAAATGTACTGGTGCTACCAGCCAGAGGAGTTACATCTTTAGCTCCAGTGGCAGCAGCTAATGCTTTTAGTGCTGTGAGTCCCGGATTCACCCCTGAGGGATGGCAGCTGTTACATAAACAAGGCCTGTACAGTATTAAAACTTGCCCTGATTCAAGATCTGGGATTTGCCGTAATCAGCCCTGACTGCACAAGAAAAGCAGAGCCAGACCAAAGAGACAGTGGCAGTTTTAAAGCCAAGGCCTGCAGACCATGTGGGTGAGGAAGCAACACCTGACAATTAGTTTTCTTAGAGGTGCTCCCCCCAACCCAAAACAAACATCAGCAGCAAATTTAAAGCAATGTTTGAAACAAGCTGACTTGAGCCATTAGAGCTGAAAATGGAACATCTCTAGACTGACCAGGAAAACCAAGGCTCAGTCTGTGGGAGTGTTGGTCTTTGCGTATCTATCTCTCCGCATAGGATCTGAGGATGTGCTTCTGCCTTTTGGGGAAATGGTGCATGTGCTGCCCAGGTGACTTAACTGAGCTGAGCCTTGGATGGAAACAGAGAGACAACCTTCAGGAGATGTCTCAGGTTTGGGGAGCATGGCCATGCTCAGTGCTCAGCATTCACGTTCTCCTAACTGCAATTAAGACCAGCATCTCAGACACACAAAACCCTGTTGCACACATGACTGTGAAGCAGAGAGCTTCTTGTGTGCTGATGGGACCCAAACACCTGGTGAGCCCAGAAGACTCTGGCTGCACAGGTTGGTCAGGGATTAATGGGGTGGTGTAGTCAGTGTTTTACTACTGGGAAAATATTGCCACGAGGCACTGGGATAAAACAGCTTTTCTCTTTGCCCTGAAGGAAAAGCTGTCCCCCAAAGAAGCAGCGCAGTGTGATTGGAATAATGTCCATGGAATTATGTAGAATACCAAGAGATGCCTTGGGCTAACAGGAGTGGAGAGCTGTCATGCCAAATTGCCACCTGCCCAGTGCCTCCTTTCAGACCTATGGGCTCTGCGAGCTGGCTGGGAACACAACATGCTTTGGTCAGTGTGGATGATCCTTGAGGAAGCATCTTTCTTTGGCACAAATCTGGACACTACTGTGGAGAGCAGTTCTTCTCCCTCTCCCAAATCCCCTTTCCTATGTACCTCATACACAGAGGACGTCTCCTTACTCTTCCCCGCTAAGATGCTTGGTCATAGATGCTGAGGCTTGCATTTTCAGCATGAGTTTCCTGAGTGTGTCCCTCCTGATGAGCATGCTGACAGTTGTTATGCTTGCTAGTGCTTTTTTACTCTCTCACTAATCAGAGCTCTCAACCATGAACTGCAGAACTCAGAAATTAATTGGACAGCTTAAGTAAAAGTCCCATGACCAAATTTCGCCTGTAGCACTGCAAACCTTAACAAGTCCAGAAATAGAGAGGTCTGGAGAGACTGCATTCATCAGCTTGTTCGTGATTCTCTATCCCTGTGCAGGGCCCAATCTTTTATTGATCATCATGTCCAGGTGTCCCTCCCACACACAGCCTATTACTTCATGACTTTGAGCTCTCAGAGCAGACTAAAAGATTTCCCGTTGCACTGCAGCTACTGCAAGTCATTCTTCTGGAAAGCAATAATTTAGCCTCAGCTGTGCCATGTGAGCCACCAAACCATGTGGGCAGCTTGGCAGATTGAAACAAGCGTCAGGTAGGTACAGATTGTCAACAACAGGACAGTAAAGAGATGTTGCTATTCATTTTCCTTTGTATCTTATATCCAACTTCACAGCTTAATAGGAAATGAAAAATATTTCTGGCAAAACCATCAACAAGAAGATCACTGAGTGCATTCTTAATCCATCATCCTTAGGCTCCAGAGTTAACATCCCATTGAAGAGACAGAGAGGAAGACAGAAGTCAATGTGGTACTTGAAGTAAGGCTGTCAGAGTGCTGTGACTTGCTCAATCATTCCTCTCTTAAATCTCACTAGCAAACAAACAATTTCAGGACATCCATGGTCTGGATTTGTCACATGAAAACCACAGTCCAATTTCCTGCAAACAATGACGTTAATAATCAGCAGTAATGTTGCATAAGTTGTTACTTGTTACAGCAAGAATCGGGCACAGTTACCCCTAATTTAAGAGAAGTTATGGTATCTAATGGATTTGGTCATGACTTGCAATTGAAGAACAAGCAGAGGCACAAATACTCCCTGCAGACATTTAGTGCTGCTGGCATCCGAGTCTTCCTAAATATCCTGCTGCTGTGCACAGGGGCTGGAGAGGCCCAGGAACACTGCCCTCTGAGCTGCCTGGACAGACAAAACTGTCCATGCTGTGCCAGGCATCTCCCTGTTCTACTAGACCATAGATGCTTGTGCACAACATTATGCACACACCACCATTTACCTGGCTCCATCGAAACCGACGGCATGGAGCTAATAACGTCCCCATATGGACCTGGTACCAAACCCACCTTCCCATTCCAGTCATAGCTGCACAGAAAGAGGTTAGCAGGGTCAGAGAATGAAAGACCTAGTGCCATGAGCCAACCATTTCCTGGAGCTCAGCGTTTTCCATGTGGCTGCTCTGATTTTCAGGGCATGTGAGGCACAGGACCTTGTGGGATGCTCAAGACCTAAGCAACACCCCAGGAATCCCTCACTTAACAGTATGGACACTTTCTGAGCTCTCATGTTTTCATTACTGCAGTCTCATTGTGCTTGCAGCTCTGCAAATGACTCATGCAGACATTCAAGTCCATGTGCTTTATGTTGCTTCAGTGCTGAACAATCTGTGTTGCTGATCAGAAACCGGTGAGAGTGGAGGCCAGCTCACACAGCACAGCGAGGAGCCGTGATTTCCCCACCCTTCCCCCAGAAGAATACAGAATAGGAATACCACGTGTTTGGACACATTAAAACGAGGAGACTTTCCCTTTCCTCCTGACCTGTTTTAGTGGAAAGAGTTCATTAATATCTTAGTACACCTGTGCATTTGGCTTTCCTGGAAGCGAACTGTACTTGCTTGATGTTTGTGCAGAGCTGTTAGCAAGTGTGGGCGTTCACACTGTGATTGTGTTTCAGAGGATGAGGCTCCTGGGCTGATCCAGGCAGAGATACCACTCCAGTCTACAGCAGTACCACCCATCGTCTTCCCGTCAGTTCATGTGGGAGGATGAACCTTCCTAGCCAAGCTAACGGTGTTTTACTCTTGTTCTTAACAGCTTCTACAAATAGACCTGCTTTTGCAACAAATGCCTTTCAGTGTTATTTTTTTTTTCAGGTTTTGATCATCGTGCCCTATTTCTGCAGTATTTATGCTTGTCAGAGTGCAGAAGTAAAAGGTGCAATGCTGTGCTCTATCACACATATTAAATTTGGTTTGTAATTCATCATTCAGGTCAGGAGGAGAAAGCACTGAAAAAGTATCTTATTTCATATGCTACCTTCTCTGGGTTTTGGGAGAGTGGGATACAAATAACACCCTCCCAACACAATTAGCAGCAACTTATTAAAAAATGTTTTTTTCTTACAGGGAAAAGCAAGAAGCTTTTAAAGCTGTTGCAATGTTTAAAGTGTAATCCAGTGCAGAAAACTAGTTTAAGGCAGTTCATTTCTAGACTGATTGTTCAATCTTTCTTCTATAAACCTGATGATTCGGAGGACAAGATCAATCCAAGGGCAAAGCGCTGCCCTTGAGAGCAGAAGCCTGTGCAGACCTATCCGTTGTAGCAAGTTGTGTGGTTCCCACACCTTGCACCACGCCCACGGTTAATGAGTAATGGCTGGAAATCAGCAGCACGGGTCACGCTGGAGCCTGCCTGCTCTCACTGGCACAGCAGACTCGAGCCTTGGCTGTGCTGTACGGTATTGCTGGTTGTTTGATGAACTTAGTGGAAAGGACAAACAAAACGCTGGAGATGTGTCTGAATGAGCATTAACGGGCTGGGATTCATCCTAGCTTCGCAACTCTGACTTTGGGAGTTACATCCTTTCAGCTGTCTGTGTCCATGCTGCAGATGTGCAGCAGTGACTTTGGTTAGCCTGTAGTGTTAAGTATGCAGGGAGAAACTCCTCTAACCCCTCTCCAAAAGCAGTTCAGGATTGTCCCCAAGCCCGGTCATAAGGAAAGGAAAACAAGCCCGGTCATAAGGAAAGGAAAACAGCCATGTCAGAGTGGTGCGTTCAGTTCAGTCTGCTTTTCTGGAACCAGTTTTGGTTTGGCCAAGCAGCCATGGCCAGAGCTATGCTGGACATAGGCTGTGGTGGAGGAGCTGGTTCAGCCCTCACAAAACCTGGAGGTGGTGGCCAGGGCATGACGCAGCACGACCTTCCCATCGGCTCTCAGGGACACGGTCACAGCCTGCTGCCAGGGCAAGGCACACTCTGTCCACTGCTTGTCTGCCTCTGCGAAAACAAAGCTGTGGGTCCACTGAGGTGAAAGTGTCACTGCTTCCAGCTGCGTGGAAACAGCAGAGCCAGGCACAGCAGCAAGGTCACTCAGCTGGCCTGTACCAGGATGATGGTTTCTCACAACTGTCTGCTTATATGGCTGTGCAGGGCACACTTGATAAGTGCCATCAGGATGAACTGTGGAAAAACAACGTACGGATGCATCTGTGACAGCCCCGTGCAAGAGTGCAAAGTGCTGCCTCCTGCTGCTCTCCCCATCTGCCCCCACAATGCTGCAGCTCCTCTGAGCAGCACCTGGTTCATGAGGTGAACAACAGGCATGGACAGACACCACCTCTTTCATCTTCCAGCAGATGATGAGCTTACAAGTAGTTTGTGTCTTCCTTCCTGTGCCCTCAAACACTTCCCATTTCCTACATTCGGTCTGAAGTGACCCTACCAGCATCCATCCAAGGTCTCGTGATGCTGCATAGCAGTGACATCCAACACCTTCCTCTACTGCTAGTGCTCTCCTCCCCCAAGACACAGTTTGTGGGTGCCAGTAGCTCTCTGACCACCTGCTCTCATCCTCTGTGGAGATGCTTGTTGATGATACCCCAGCTGGTCATTATGTACCTCACATCTGCCCCACTCCTGGGAACACGGGATGGTGCCTGACAGGTCTGTAAGGAAGGCAATGCTGTGGGGACTGCCACTACCACTGGAGTCAAGGTCTCTGTGTCCCCATGTGTTCTCAAGCCCCTAGGGCTTTCCCATAGTGGAAATACAGCCAGCCTGTATTTGCCCCCACACTCCCAGGTGTCCCTCTGAGGTGCATGGGAAGGATGAGCCAGCCTCAGCAAGCACAGAGCAAGCAGCCTGTGGGGAGAGGACCGTTCTGTCCCATTGGAAACACCTCAAGCAGCATGAACAAAAAAGGGCTTCAAAAAACCGAGAAAAATAATTAAAAATGCTGGGAGCCCCTGGCGGTGCCTGGAATCCCACGTGGTGGAGAAAAGGCCGGCTGGGATGCCAATTTTGGAGCTCGCCAGTTTTAGAAGCAAATGAGGACAGCCAAGGTCATAGAGTGTTGGGCCTCTGGGATTGTTACTCTGTGGCTGAAAACTGGGAAAAAGGGGAAGCTGCAAGTCAAATACAGCCCTGTCCTTGCCTGTGCAACTGGGTCTGGGGCTCTCCTGGGTCCTGGGGTGGTCAGGTCGCAAGGGCTGGCCTGGCTGCACACAGGGGTGATAGGGGCAAGAAGCTGTTTTTTGGAGAATCCTCCTTGGGGTTGCAGGGAACACAGGCAGCTCTGTGTTCAGACGGCAAGGGAATGGGAACTCCAGGCAGCAGTGAGTAATTATCAGGGCTTGGGAGACTTGCTCTGCTTTGTCGCTGCAGGAGAAAGCAGCAGAAGCAGTTGTCTATTGCTTTCTCCTCCCAGGAAATGGTTTCCTGGGGGCTCCTGAGACAAACCCTTTGTGTGCATCTTGTTTTGATGAGCTGATTGCTTTTGCTTCCTTGGGAAGTGCTGCCAGAGCACCAGCAGCCACGCTGCAATGCCACCACAGCACCCTGGTGCCCATGTCCCTGGGGACCCCCACACTCCTCCCCACACACTGCTAACCCCAGCCCCCCAAGGGCTTGTGTAGGACTGGCACAGTGAGTGGTGGGTGAGCACATGTGTCCCAGGGGGCTCTTGGGCCCCAAGTGACGAACCATGGCCACCGTGGGTCTCAGTCCGGGTGGCCATGGCACTCACTCTGACGTCTCTCATTGCTTCCACCAGTGGAACCGTGGGGACTGCTGCTGTGGGACACCAAAAGGTCTGGGACAAAGCCTAGGCAACACCCCGGGTTAGCCAAGGTAAAGCCTCTAGTAACAATGTACCCCGAAAGGAAATACTGATCAGTCTGAAACCTTGAGGCTGTCTGTAAGGCTACAGAAACCCCTGAAAAGGAAGGCATATGTCTGGTGTAGGTTTGCTTTGCCACACAGAGCCATGTCACGTGCCTGTCCCACACACTGCAGACAGGGACAGTACTTGAGCTGTTTCTGAGCCACTAATAGGAAAAGCCCCATGTTTAATCATGGCTTAGTCCAGACAACTGGAAACAAAGCACTCTGGCTGCTGCGTGCTGCTCTCCATCATGACGTGGGAGGACAGGAACCCTCCCAGCTGTAGCTGCAGGGATGAGACTGGTGCTCGAGGAGTGGCAAGCAGCTCTAGCATCTGCAGCCTGGTTAACTGAAAGAACAGCCCCACAATGCTTAGAGCAACAAACCCAGCCTAACACTTCACAGGAAAATAGCCCAACCTCCAGACCCGCCCTGCCCTCTCCCCTGGACTGGGAGTGCAACACACGGGAGCTGGGGAATGTAAAGACTTGAAGCATCAGGACCAGCTCCTCCAGCACATGGTTACAGGATGGGAGCAGGGAAGTGCTGCTGAATTCCTGAGGTGGTAACCAGCTTGTTCTGTGACCACAACTGTATCACATCTCAAACTCGTGGCTCAGTTCCTCCTCCTAAAAAATGCATGACTGCTGGAATCTGTGTGACAGAGGCAAAGGACAGTTGCTGTAGGAAAAGCAGAGCAAAGTCTCGAACTGCGCTGGGCAAAAGATCCTCATAAGTGAGCAGCATCTGGCTTCCTCTTAAATACAAAAGATTGAACTAGTTTGAACTAATGGAAAATATGCTGCTCAGACCCAGCTCCTTGTCAGTGAGGCACATGTAGCATCAATCACCAGCTGCTCCTGACTTGAAAATATAGCAGCTCCTCATGTGGATGGGAAAAATGAGCTTCAGCATTGCATGGCCTTTGTGAATCCTACTGCTGCCTCCTCTGTCTTTAAAAAAGTCAGGGCCTGCTCTTTGCAGTTCACTTAATGTGGCCGCAGTCTGGTATGAATTAAGTCCAGCTCTCAGTGTTGGTTTGTCGCTTTTCTGTTTCCTCAGCATGTTTGCAGTGATGCAAGAGATAGTTTAAAACATTTTACTGCATGCTTTTATCATATTAATCAGATCTCACACTGATGTCCCGTGATTGCAGGCAGAGATACAACTTAGATCAAGTTTCTGGGTTAACACCTGTGTCACCTGCAGGTAAGAGTAGGTCTGGGTGATAACTCTGCAGGGATGATCCATCCAGCTGTGGGGGGAAGAGCTGAGCCCTGTCTGTCCACTTAGAGCTGCATGTTCTAGACTGTCTCCTTACCTCAGCACCAAGTTGAGTTACTGCAGTCATGGTGTCTTTGGGCTTACCTTTACCTTTGTTTTACATGTCATGTCATTGCAGACACCCCTTCAAAGTCCAAGCCAGGGCTTTACACATGCCCCTACCCAAGAGGTTGTTTGTGATTCCGCACTGCAGGGATCAGAGCTGTTGGGTTATCTCTAAGGGCCAAGGATCAAAGCTGAGTATAATGATCCTGCTAAGAGTGTTTATTCCCCTACACAGGATTGGCACTGCAGCCATGCCTGGAGTCTCTCTTTGGAAGTAGTGGCCCTCTGATGGGGACAGACAGCACGAGAGGCAATCCAGCCTGGCTCTGACAGCATGCATTAAGCCTGGCTGGGTCAGGAGGTATCTGAGTGCCGAGGAGGGGGATGTATTCCTGCCCTGTGGAGCTAGTAATTTCATTTAATCTCAGGTGACTGCATCAAGTAAGAAACAATTTTGATAACTACGAGGTGGCATGTATCAAATCTTGTGATTTGGTGTTGTCACCAGTGCTTCAGACTCTGGTTGATTGCAAAAAGGTGAAAAGAAGTAGATATAATACATCTGTTTAGGGCACCTGAGCCAACACTTGAAGGAAAGTGGCTGCAGACAAGTGGAGTCTGGGAAGCTCCCAGAGACAAAGCATCCTAACTCCCACTGATGTGACAAAAAAGTGGTGGGATCACTGTGATGAATTCCTCAGTGTTTCTTCTGTACAGACCCTTTTCACATGGCTGAGCACATTGTGTTATAGCATTATTCATTGCTTTGACTTGAAAGGAACAGAAAAAAAGAACCTCTAATCCAAGAGACTTTATTTTTTCTAGTTTGCAGTATATTACCTTTTCTTTGGTATCTACTACAGCTGGAACAAGCACATCTACACTACCAGGAAAAAGGTCATTAATCAGCAACTTCCTTCAACTTTTCTGCAACCATGTGCATATTGCACTTTGAAATATATCCCTGACAAATTAAAAGAAGTGTTGGAATGAGTCCATGGAAAACATAAGTTCAGTAACCCGATCTGTAGTGTACAACATCTGTCAAGATAACGTGATCTCTCAGCGGCTTTGATGTGATGGAAGGGGGCCACTGAGTTCCCCTGAGAAAGTTTCCCGTCTCTCTCTTTATTAACTAAATTTGAAGGCTGCCCCAACAAACTCTGGGTGCATGAACAACTGAATGGGTCCTTGAAAAGGCACAGTTACTGAACATCACTCAGTTCCCAGCTATCCCTGAAAATGCAAAGCCCTTTGGGCTGAAAGTGGTAATAAATGTGCCTTTCCTGTGGAGCTCCAGGCTCGCAGGGGGAGGAGGGTTAAAGGAAACATGCCCTCTCCTCTGAACAGGGCCCTTGCAGGAAAGGCAGTGATCAGAGCACAGATAGCTGTGCCTTGATCAAAGCTCTCCCTCGCTTCTGGCAGACCAGGCGATGGGAAGCAGAGCTGTCTCCTTCCTGAAATGATGCATCTGCTGCCGGCAGCAGAGAGAAGGCAGAGGAATGGAGAACTCCTCCTCCTCCTCCAGCATCCTCTCCAGGCAGGGCTGTGGCTGCTCTGGAAAGGAATGCTGCAAGAGCCCTTTACCTCCTCTGGACAAGATGAGGGATGAGGACTTACTCTGCCCTTGTACAGGAAAGGGGCAGCCCCCTCTCAACAAGGGAGCAGAAACAGATCAACAATTCCTGCTGGTGCCTGCTCTGTGTCAGTGCCGTAAGGCCCCAGGGTGGGAGGGAGGGAGGGAGGGATAGGTTGGAGCCAGCTAGGGAGCTGAAAATGAGGCCCTGAGTCAGAGAGTGGCCAGCCAACTTTCTGGGTATTTGCCCTGGCTGTTTAGAAATAGGGATTTCCTTCCTTGCCCCTGGCATCCCTGAACCCATGGCACCATGGGTTCCCTTGTCATGATACAGGTGACAGCAGGTCCTGTCCCTGTACTGCTTTGCAGTGTGGCATTTCTCTGCCCATCTCCAGTGGGCAGTCCCAACGCTGCACTTACCCAGCCCCACACATTTTTCTCTCTGGCTCAGCCCATGGATTCCTTCCTAGCAGATATTAATGAAGCCTCTCTGGGCTACCCTTACATACCTGTTTGGGAAGGGCCATTCCCAGCTTCTCTTGCTACAGGAATCCACACATATCAGAGCTGGAAATGGGTTAGCTGGGAAAACAGGAGGCAGCTCTGCTTGTGCACCACTGAACTGGGAAGAAGAATTTGTTCACAGGCTGCAATCCCATTTCACATGGCTCAGTGCAGAGCCAAACAGGAGCACAAAGCTGAGGGTAAACCCTGGACTAAGGTACGGTTTGAAGGGCAAGGACCCCAAGGAAGGAGGTGTTACCCATGCAGTAGTGGTGCAAAAAGTTCTGTGTGAATAAGGAACACAGAAAGGGCACGGGAAGTATTACTCTGTAGACTGACAAGCCTTTCTCAGAGAGAAAGTGATCTCCTGGGTGTTCATGCTCAGGCAGTCCCTGCGTGATTGGGACTGCTGGTTCCTGTGAGTGCTCCAGCACTGTCCCCGATGGGAAATGTGTTTTGCTTTTCAGACTTGAGCAGCTTCTGGGGTCACACAGGGTGGCTGCCTCCAGGGACTGCCATCCCTGGGGCTGGAGCACATGCCAAGCCCAGATGGCCGCTGACTCATTTTCTACTCCTGGACAGGGTGTCCTCACTGAGCTCACTGAGAAGCCTAAGCCCAAAGCCTCATCAGTCTCTGAGGGTGACCAGAGAGATGAATCAGCAAAGGATGGAACCAGAGCATGAGCAAGGATAGCAGAAGAGCAGCACATAGGTGATCCTGCACCTGCATCATGGTTACCTAGGCAAGACCATGTCTGTTAGTTGGACATGAGCACCTTTGCTCTGGGGCTGGTGTTTCTCCTCCGGAGAGCAGCTGCTGGTGAGGGATAATGGAAGCAGCTACCTAAGAAATCTGGAAGTAGCTGTTGTTTGCTGAGGCCATGGGGAGAGAAAAAAAACATTGCAAGGTGGAGAAGCTGGAGTAAGGCTTGTAAAGAAAGGGCTGGAAACTCGGCTAAAATATCCAGGGCAGTATGGCCTACAACTCAGTCTGCATCTGTGGGGCCAGAGCTTGGGACCAGGAAAAGCCACAGAATGAAGTAAATTAGAGGGACATTTACTCTATGACTTAGCTGTGCTTTCTCTGCCTCTCCTCTAATTTCAGGTTCCTGAGCTCCAGGCAGGGCCGGTCAGTGGCAGATAGACTGTCACATGGATGTCCCTTCTCTAGAGTAAGCAGTGGGGCACTTCTGCTGTCCCTTGTCTCTCCAGGGAGACCTGTGCCACCCATGGAGAACCTGTTTAGCTTGGCATACCTGTGGGATACCCAGTAGCATGGGATGAGCATCGACAAGCAGCACTCTGCTACACTCTGCTCACTGTGAGTGTTCTGCTCCTTGCAAAGGGACCCCTCCAGTCCCATCTTCATGTTTTGGCAGCTGGGGAGGTGCTGGTGCAGTACTTGTCTCATTGCACGTCCCATCTGGCACAGGGGCAACACAAAACATGAGAGGGCTGCGTAGAGTGAGCTGTGGCAGCCCAGAGCTCAGGCAGCAGTAATGCATCTGCCCTGTTAGCAGGTGAGTGATGCTGTTCCCAGCATCCCACTGGTAGAAGAGACCACTAGGGAGTTCTGCAAGCAGCGCCCCTGGGCAGCTGGAAACCTGTGGGGATGCAGACAGGGTGGCCTCGTGTCTTTGGCTCCCCTTCTCAAGTCTGCCAACCCAGAAGCCAAGAGTGGAGGAAGCTCAGCAGTTCATCTGGCAGAAGCCTTCTGCTGAGAAGCACAGGAGAGGCCCAAATGAGCAAAGAGCAGAGGAACAGCCTGTGAGTCAGTGTCCCTGTTGTCCCTGCTTGGCAAGAGCCCAGGGTGTGGGAGGGAGGGAGGCAGAAGGGTTGGGATGTAGAATCTGTCTGGATTTCATGCTTTCTGACTTACTTGTGGTCTGCAGTTTTCTTTTTACCTGCAGGACTTGGTTCAGTGTTCAGGTAAATCTTGTGTCAGGCACAGAGTCATTCAGGTGAGCTGAATAATGTCCATGTCCTGGCTGTTGCCTACCCCTTCTCCCAGGGCTAGGAGCTCTTCCAAGGGCACTTGGGGCCGGCAGACCCCTCTCTACACCTGGCAAGTGAGTGTCAGTTGTCCTGGGTAAGTTGAGTACAGTCCCCTGAGCCCAGACACCATGTCCCATAGCCTGCCCCCGTCACCTCTGACACTGTGTGGGATAGCTCCAACCAAACCAGGCTCTTTGTCAGCATGGAATGGGCTAAGAAGAGCTGAGTTTAGGCATTAATTTCGTCCCTGAACTGGAGTTGAGGTGACAGAAGTCCCATAGCTCTGCTGAGGCACCCAAGGATGCTCCAAGGGCATCAGAGCTGCTGGCCACCAGGCAAGTCATGTGAGGGGAAATAAGCCTTGTGCTAGGCATGTGGTTCTTCCATGTGACCTCCTGTGATTCTCCTCATTGCAAATCTCACCACCCTGGGGAACCCTTGGTCCCACTCAGCCCTGATCAGTGTGGAGCCCCAAAACTGCCTAAAATAGGACCAAATCTGGAGCTACCTGCTAAGGCTTAATGATGCCTCATGGGCCATTGTCTATGCAGAGGGAAAAGCCAGGGAACAACTAAATGCTCAGCGAGAACAACAAATGGAAAAGACAGAAGGATTAAAAATGTAGGGACAGGGACCAGGAAGATGCCCCAGAAAGCAGAACATCCCCTCAAGGCTCATCATTCCCAGAGTTGGTATATGCTGCCCCAGGATGCTATGTCCAAGAATATCCAAGGATGAGGGAGGAAGAAAAAGTCCCACAGTCTCTCAGTCTTCCCACCCCACTGCCCAACCACTGTTGGATACTGTATTGATAGACCTCCGGTCTAACCCAGCTCAGTCTCATTTCAATTTTCATGAGCTAATTTCAGTTTTAAAAGCTCCACGGGAATTATATTGCTTCTAGAAAATGTTTGGCCTGGGTGCTATTTGCATGGAAGTTCACAGGTTAAACCAAAGGGAAATGTGTCTGCAAAGCCTGAGGAATATTTATCAAGCTGATTTTGAGTTCAGTTCATTAGCAATTACCTTGATTTGTCTTCCCCTGTACTTGCCAATTTACCAGGGCAACGTCTTGGAAACTTGCCTCACTTGGAGAGAGAACAGGATGTAATTAGCCAGATAATCCGCTGATTCCCCTGTCAGCCTCTCTGTGCCCGGTCCCAACTCAGCCAGTGGCTGTGCAGGCTGGATCAGACCTGATTTCTGGTGCTGCTTATGCACTTAGTACTACATAGGCAGGAACCAAGATGCTGTCCTGCCCTCAGGCAATGACAAATCCATCTCTTGGATCACTCCTCAAGCTGTAACCCCTGGGCTGAAACCACCTGGGAGCATTTGTCCCAAGGTTAGTTTCTTTGCTGAGGCAACAGGATTCCCAAGGGTGCACGGGTCCCTATTTTTGAAAAGGATAGGGATGATTTATTTCCCATGGGCAGCTCATTTCTATTTTCTTGCTGTGTCCATCCTTGCTGCTTTATGTCAAAACAGTAGCTAAGGTCAAGTGACTCAGCCGCAAGGTGCGGCACAGCAAGGGCTTGGTCACAAGTCACTGGGCGCAGATGGCACCACGTAAGCAACGTGTGAACATTTTAACTGCTAAGGGAAATTTCAGGGAATGCCCAGTGCTGCAGAGTCCTTCAGGAGACAGAGGAGACTTTGTTTTCTACTACGTCAGTCCTGAACCTGCAATTCAACCAGTGGGGAGGAATGCTGCATGTTGCATGCTAGAGTCTACTCCCCCTCGCCAGAGACCCCTCAGCACGGCCACAGGGGCTGTATGGGCTGCCTGACATTGAGACAGTGCTGTAAGTCTGTGATGAAGTGGTGCCTCCTTAATTTCCCCTCTCACCAGGATGGAAAGTCCAAGGTATGTGCCTTGGGCTGATAACCTCGTGCCACCTTCCACCCTAGGGAGGGGCCCTGTTGTGGAGGTGGAGGTGCAAGTGTCCTGTTGTTCTCTCTTGGATTGCAATTGAATTGTGGATCAGCTCCTTGAGTCTCTGGCTGGTCACTCAGTAGCAGATGACAGTAGCAAGGACCAGAGCAGGGTGTCACAGTGGGTCAGATTATGAGGAGCAACTGGCAGCAAGAATCCAAGTGAGGTGACAGAGCAGGGCTGTGACCACCTGTACCATGTGGAGAGGGGCAGAAGCGTGACAACAGGGCAGGGCAGAGAGCACCATTTTACCTGCAGCACCCAGTGCTGGTAAGGGCCCTCCTACTGCCATTCCATGGGGATGGTCTCTAAGCCTGTTTCCCTGGTTTTGAACACAGGGCTTATCACACAGCTTTCCCTGGGTGACAGGGAAATGAGCAGAGAGCAGCGCTGTGTGAGCTGTGCCAGGTAAGAACTGCAGCACTGCCTGGCAGCAGGGAGAGGCAGCAGAGGGACTGAGCCTTGGGCATGTTCTCTGTGCAGAAGTCTGGCCGTGGCTGATCCCCTTCTGAGGGCCAGGATAGTATTGAAACACATTAGGAGGGACAAACAGATCCGCATGAGGGCAGAGCCTGGGCTGGGGCAGGAGTGGCTTGAGAGGATCGGGATCCATAGAATTAAACAGGGGACACAGCTGGACACCCTCACTGCAACATCCTGAGCCACGGTGCTTCACCGAGCTGAGGGGAAGAAAAATGCCATCCCCACTCCAGAAACCACATCTTCTTTCCTCTCCTTTGCTCTGGAAGGGTCTCTGAGTGGGCTCCAAGGGGCCCCTCAAGGGCTGTGGGTTTTGGGGACACCTCCTTGGTGGCAGGTGTGAGTGTTGATGTGCGAGTGCTGCCGGGCTGTTCCACACCAAGGCTGTCCTTCGCAGCAGCAGCAGCAGCAGCGTCTGGACACATAGAAATGCACCACAAACACATCACTGATAGGAAGCGTAGCAAGAAAACATCGCAGCTCCCAAAACCGGGCATCACCGGGGTCGCATCAAAGGACATCCCCCGAGGCCACCGAGGGATGTCTGCGGGGGCGTTCAGGCCTTCCCCTGGCGGGTCCTCGGCCATGACAGGCAGCTGTGCTACTCTTCAGCCGCTCTCTCATCGGGGCACGGCGATAAAACGCCCCTCCCTCGGCCGCGGAGGCGCTGCCGGG
Organism: Manacus vitellinus; assembly: GCF_001715985.3. Classification (NCBI taxonomy): domain Eukaryota; kingdom Metazoa; phylum Chordata; class Aves; order Passeriformes; family Pipridae; genus Manacus; species Manacus vitellinus. The sequence goes on along the minus strand of NW_021940207.1, from coordinate 2,746,041 downwards.
TGTGGCGAGAGGAATGGGCGGGGGGGGCAACGAGGAACTCCCGCCCCGCTCCCGCCGGGACGCGCCGCCCGCGCTGTTGTGTCCCCGCCGGGCGCCCGTCGGCAGCGGCGCGCGCGGGCGGAAGCGGAACGCTGTTGGGCCGCGTGCGGAGAATGGACGGCCCGCCGGCACCGCGCGGCGCGGCCGGGCGCGGGGGCCGCCGCGGCGCCCGACCCCGCAGGAAGCGACCGCGCCGCCGCTCCAGGCCGTGCTAGTCGCCGACAGCTTCAATACCGCCGCTTTTTCCCCGATCGTCCAAGGACCGGCCACGGGTGAGGAATGTCCCCTGGGTGCTGTCACCGGTGCTGTTTGTCCCGGTGTGCGCCGTGCGCGGGCGGCCGGGGCGAGCAGAGGTCTGGCGAAAGGCGAGTGCTCGCCCCGCACTGGGTCTGGAGGAGGCGGCGAGGCCGTCCCGGGCTCGGGCAGCCCCCGCCGAGGCTTTTGCCGCCTCCCCGCGCGCTGCGGAAACCTCTGACAGTTCTCTGTAAACAGAGTTTATGTGTAAGAGTCTTTAAGAGTTTACTTAAGAGTCTGTGAGAGTTTATATCCCCCGTTGGAGAGGCAGCGAGGGTCTAATTGCTGCCCACTCTTCCATATGGCACCGCGCTGCTGGCTTCTCTGTGTGTGGTGCAGGAGCGGCAGCAGGTTTGGACAGGTTCGTTTGTGATAAAGAAACAAAATCTTGGTCCTTGTCAGTAGTGGGTGAAAGAATATGGCCAAAAATGGATGGGGAAAATACTTTAATTATCCGGCTCAGAGGGATATGTGTTAAAGGAGCATAAAAAGCTTCTGGAGAATTTAGGTCTGGACAATTATCTCACCTCGTTTGCTGATTAAATGTTTATGGTGCTCGTAATTATACACGCGAGCTCAGGCCTGAAACAAAGCACCAGAAATTAATTAAAGAATAGTATGAGATCATTCAGTTGTGAATCAGTAACTCAGTTTAGAAGTGTGAGTTGGATGTCAAGTCAAGAGAATACTTGCTTCACTTCAGATTGGGTTTTTTTCCCCTTGTTTAATTGTGGACATTTATATTCCTATGGCTTCATCATTCATGTCTGACAGGTTTTTCTTGAAGCAGTTAAAAGCCTGAGTCAGGGAATCAGCGCTCTGGGATTTTTTTTTTCAGTCTCTGTCATTTATTTGAGTCTTCTTGAAGAGTTTTCTGTTATAACCTCAAATTTTTATGCCCTCCTCTCAGAACTGAAAATCTACACCTATAGAAGATCAGAAATTAACTTTTACTGTTTAGATCAACTCTAAAAGTTTTTTATAAAAGGTGGTGGAGCAGTTACTTGTATTATGTTTCTGGTACTACTGGCGATATTGTATCCTAAAGTTGTAAGGGGCTGTCTATATGCTTTTTTGGGTTTGGTTTTTTTTCAGGCTCTTTTACCTATGGCAAATGTGGCCATGATTGACTATACCTTGGAATTCCTAACAGCAACTGGAGTGGAAGAAACTTTTGTTTTCTGCTGTTGGAAGTCAGCTGAGATAAAAGAGCATTTGCAGTAAGAATCTCTTCTTCTTTTTAACTTTATCACAGAAAAGATTTTTCTGTCCTCCAACAAGCCTCAAAGACCTGACTCATCCTTCTGAGGAAAACTGCAAGAGATTCCCTTTCGACCGTGGTCTCCTAGCATATCTCAAAAAAGGCCGTTCCTCCTGTGTAGGAGGGTGGTTGTGCAGTGTATTGGGGTTGGGTGTTGTGGGACTGCCCCTCAATTAACCTGCTGTGTGCACAGGAGTGTCCCTGAGCCTGTCGATAGTGGGCTTGCTGTGACAGGATCCTCCTTACCTCGCCTTACAGGTGTGCCATGCACTGGGGCACTGTGTCCTAGTGTGTTCTCTGTAGGAACAGCCTCTTTGTGCCTTCCTGATGTTTCTTTTTTTCCTCCTTGCAGAAAATCCAAGTGGTGCCGCCACACGTCTCCCAACACGGTGCGGTTTGTGACCTCGGACCTGTACCGCTCCCTCGGTGACGTCCTGCGGGATGTGGATGCCAAGTCCCTCGTTCGTTCCGACTTCATTCTCGTCACTGGGGATGTGGTGTCCAATTTCAATATATCCAAAGCCCTGGAGGAGCACAAGTAGGTGCTGCTTGCCTGGTGTGCTGAGGCTCTGGGCTGTAGCTCTCTGAAGAGTGATCTCAGAGTTCTGCCCTCCTTTTTCAGGTTGCGTCGTAAGATGGAGAAGAATGTTTCTGTGATGACGATGATATTCAAGGAGTCCTCCCCTGGCCACCATGCCAGGTGCAAAGAGGATGACATTGTTATTGCTATGGACAGTGCCACAAACCGTGTCCTTCACTACCAGAGAACCCAGGGGCTGAAACGATTCCGCTTTCCTATGGTGCGTCTGAACCTGACGGGTGGAAAAGGGTTGTGGTAGTGAAGCAGCCCATGCAAGGAGGAGATCCTCCTTGAATGTGGGCTGGGGAACAGTTCTTGCTACTTCTCTTGGAGGAGCAGATGATAGGAAGTAACTTGTGGTAAACTAGCTTTTTTTTTTCCTCAACATATATTTGAGGCTTGGTGAAATTGTGCTGGGGCACACATGCTTGGGACTCATTTCAGTTTGAAAGTGGGGCAGATATATTTCTCACAGTGAAGTGTGTTGAGCCTGACTCGGGGTGGAATAACAGCAGGTGCAAGGAGTGGTGCCTCCTATAGTCTCTGCCTGTTCACCTAATAATGTGGTAAATGCTCTGTAAATGTCTGCAGAGGCACTTTCTCCAGTGAGATAGATGGACTATTTTCTTTTTTCAACTTGGAACTAAGGCTGTGATTGTACAGTATTTTCATCCCCAAATCAGTAATCAGGAGGTTGTTTTATGCCTTCAAATGAAAGCACAAATCACTGTAGAAAACCCAACTAAACAATAAAAACCAAAAATCCGACACTGCCCCAAAACCCAACAACACAAAACCAGCCGACAGTTGTAAAAAATTTACAGGGGGATTTCATAGCTGTGAACTATGAAAATTGTATTTTGATTTATCAAATTTTTTTTGTACATTAGTACAGAGACTGAGGTAAAGAGCCTCCTGGGGGAAAAGTGATTGTTGGAAGTACAAGCTGTTTCTTGGAGAGCTGCAGTGTGTAAGGGTGAGGACAGTCTCTACTGACTGACACTCAGCTCTTTGTGTGACCAGGCTGTGCCTGCTAAGCTTGGGTCTAGTGTAGATCATAGATTTCTCTGATCTTCAGAACTTCAGCCACTTTAATAATTCAGTCAGTACTGCCCCTGGCTCATAGAAGGCTTTTGGGGTTCAGTACTGTGTGAATCACTTGGATCATCTGAATTTTTTCCTCTTTCAGAGTCTGTTCCAGAACTCTATTGAGAACGTTGAGGTGCGCCATGACTTGCTGGATTGTCACATCAGCATCTGCTCTCCACAGGTGAGCTCTGCCCTTCCAGGGGTCCAAAATTCAGTCTGCATTGCTCCCTTTGTACTGCTGGTGTGCAGGGCTGCATGTGGCCTGAGTACTGGGTTTGGAAAACAGAATTCTCAGTGGCTGAGCTGAGAGCCTGGGTGGTCATGTGGTGCTGCTCTGTGGAACATATGGGTGCTCAGCCTGTATCTGGCACCCACTGCTTGAGCCCAGGCGGAACTACACAGTGGATGTATCCAGAGACTGACTGATCTGGCACAGAATGAAACTATTCCAGAAAATAAGTGATTTCATTTTGGATATAGTAACATCTGTGGAACAGAGGTGATGGCTGTGCTGTGGAAAGCGTCAGTACCTGCAGACTGGTACCATACTAGGGTAACATTCAGGGTTATTCCAGCCAAGCCTCACTAACATCTCTTCCACATCAGATAAAACTTGTCTGCAGCCTTCCCTTGGGAATTAAACTACAAAGTGAGACTGGGCAGATTGCTTGGAAATGCTAAAGCAATGTTTTACCCCTTTTGAAAACCAGAATCCGTTCATGGATTCTGGCAGAGGAAGAGGAGATGGGAAGGTCAACATTCCTATCAGAAGGAGTCAGAGCTTTATTCCAGGCAAGAGCATCACTTTCCTGTATTTTATAACTTGGCTCTCTGAGAACTGCTCAATAGCCACTAATTACCAGGCTTCCCTGGCAACATTTTCTCTAACTATATTATTTCCTTTGTTTTATTTCTGACAGGTGGCCGAGCTGTTCACAGACAATTTTGACTACCAGACACGGGATGACTTTGTGCGTGGTCTGTTGGTGAATGAGGAGGTAAGGAGAGAGTTGTTACAAGGGAGATCCTATTGCCTTGCCTTAGAGAATCTCCTGATGTTCTCCTGCCTGTCTCCCAGGTCCTGGGGAACCAGATCCATATGCATGTAACGACGGAAGAGTATGGTGCTCATATATGCAACCTGCTGATGTATGAGGCTGTGTGCTCCGACATCATCCGGCGCTGGGTTTATCCTCTCACTCCGGAGATGAACTTCACTGATGACAAGAACCAGAGTTACACGCATTCCAAACACAACATTTACCGAGGGGTGGATGTTAGCCTTGGCCACGGCAGCATCCTGGAAGAGAATGTGCTCATCGGGCAGGGAACGGTCATTGGCAGCAACTGCTCCATCACAAACAGTGTCATTGGGCAGAACTGTAGGATAGGTGAGTACAAGAATGGGGTTCGTGCCAGCCTTGCCAGGCCAGGGCATAGGTTGCTGGGATTTAGTTTTTAATGTGCATTTGGCACTGAGAGGGGATGACAGGTGGGTTCTGATTGATTTCTAGTGGGAAGAAAGGAGAAAACCTTGTTTTTCCAGCAGGGGAAATAGATTAAAGTTTTCAGGGTACTACAGTGAAGCTGGAAGCTGAAAAGTACTTCATGGAAATGAGTTGTTTCAGCAATAGAGAATGCATGAACTTTACTGATCTAGAGTTACTACCCACCAAATTCATCCTGCAAATGAGGGACATCTGTTCCCATTCTTGTGAGTTGCTTGGTACTCCTTCCTAGCCTTGGCTGGATTTTCTGGGTTTTTTTTGTTATTTGGCTGTGTTTGTCCAAAATCAACATATCAGTTGTTACTCTAAACTTAAGTCTCTGTAGAGAACAAACTTGTCTTTCAGCTTTGGGTAAGAAGTGGCCATAGGCCTCTAAGGCAAATTTTTGCCTGTCATCTAACATCCATCGTGCATCAAGGGTGTTGGAATTCAGTAAGATGCTGTCTAGTGGACTCAGCAGTGTGGGAGAGCAGCAGACTGCCTTGCTCAACATATTTGTACTTGGTGCTGTGTAACAGGTGATAAAGTTGTTTTGGACGGAGCTTTCCTGTGGGACAGAGTACACATAGCAGATAATGTGGAGATCCACCATTCTGTTGTCTGTGACGAGGCTGAAGTGAAGGAGAAAGTAAAGCTAAAGCCCCGCTGTGTCCTCTCTTCTCAGGTGAGATGATTTTTGTCTGGTCTGCTTTGTGTCTTCCTTGGCAGGTTACTAAACTTGTACTAGACCATACCAGAATACAGGGCTGCTCCAAGGTTTTTTGCAGGGATGATGACTGTGCTACTCTACCACCTTTTTCTTCCCTTTGTTTGGCTGGGGCAGTGTGGTGTGGGATCTGGCAGTGCTGATGTCTTCAGTTACACTTGTTAATAAGAGCCTGTCTGGAGCAGCTGTTGTCCCTGCTGGTGGAGGTACCTGGGGGCAGTCAGGGTGTTGTTTCATTAAGATATGTTGTACATATTTGCAGGTAGTAGTAGGTCCTGGCATTACTCTCTCTGAGGGCACAGTGATCTCTCTGCACCCCCCAGATGAGGAGGAAGAGGACGATGACCAGTTCAGCGATGATTCTGGTGTGAACAAGGAGGAGAGCAAAGTGAAACTGAAAGGTATGAGAGTCTCTGGCTCCATGCACCAAGGCTGTGCAAGGGCTTTGCCTTCCATGATCTTTTGGAGTCTTTCCCTCCCTCATTCAGCAGTGCCAGGCTGGAGCTTAGTGCTGCATTCAGCTTGGAACCTACGTGCTTTCATTAAGGCAAGCAAGAATATTCAGCTCAAAGCTGGACAGTGAGATGCACCTCAATATCCCAGTATTAAAATCTTGGAGGCTCAGGTATATTTCATTTTCCTTCAAGTAGGAGCCCTGTAGGAGACAATAAGATCAAATTGGAAGAGATGTTAAGTTCAAGGCAGTTGCAAGATGTATGTCCTCGTATCTGGACTGTGTCCAGGGGCTTTGTCCTTGTGAAGTACTCTTTTTACAATCTGGGTTTGTCAAGGGATCTAAACACGGTCTGCTGAATGCTGCTGCTGTAGGGAGGAGTAAATCGGTCACTTGTCAAGACAAGTGAGAAGATAAAAGCTGAAATCTGTATGCATCTGCAGGAATCCCAGCTCCCTCTTGAAGGATATTTAGGGACAGTAATGTGCAGGTTATACCAGTTTATTTCAGTTTTACCTGTAACCAGATCCAGTACATCTATGCTCTGATTGCTGATTCTTTTTCAGGTTACAATAAAAAGGATGTAGGCTCAGAGGGCAGAGGCTATCTCTGGAAACCAGATGACAAGAATGAAGAGGATGAAGAAGAGCAGAGACAAAGCCTATGGGGTGAGGAAAAGTTTAGTGTGGTCACCTGGGGATGAAGAGACAGACCTGTGTTGGGGAAACTGGCCAAGTGGGATGTTGATAGTTGTGTGTAGAGCAAGACTTGAGCTTTGTGAAGCAGACTGGCTCCAGGTAACACCTGTGTGTGGAGGCAAGGTGAGAGGTGAAAGCAATTGGTGGACTACATCCTCTCTTCCTGTGCTCTGTGGAAGGTGCTTATTAGATAAGTGACTTGCTCTAACATCCAGAGCTATCTGTGCTGTGAATGCTGCACTATGGGGTACTAGGCCCTCCCTCAGAGGAAATATGCTTTGGCTATTCCAGGTGCTGCTGGCTTTCTTCCTGGGAGTGACAGTGTCTGCTGACATTGCTCCATCGTGAGTCAGCAGCCTGCGCAAAATGCATTTGCTTCTATCCCTGTCCTTTGTTGTCTGCCTGCAGACTCTCAAAAAATGCCATTATCCTAGTGCCAGCTGCAGCGTTCCCTCTGCAGCAAATCTAATCATCTGAACCTGTAAATAGAAGCTTCCCTGCAAGGACAGATAGTTGCTGACTTGGTTGGGAAGTCCCTAGGACACCTGTTTCCTCGTGCATGTGATAGTTGCAGCTTTTGGGTGCTGAATGGTGCGTCTTCTCTTCTTCCTCAGGCCCAGCTATGCATTCAGAGGAAGAGAGCGAGTCAGACAGTGACCTGAGCATGGGCTCTGAGGAGCCAGATAGTCGGGCAGCATCCCCTCAGCTGGATGACATCAAAGGTGAGAGATGGGTGGAAAGAACTATGGTGACTCTGCAGAGATAATGCAATGTGTGAGATTTGTGCTGCTTTCTCTGTGTGTATTGGAAAATTTGTGGATGTCTATAATATGCTGTTTCCTGGCTTCACTTTCTGCATATTCTACAGAGGTCTTTAATATTCTCTGTATCCTTGTTGTGTTAACCCAAGGCAGCCAAGGATGAGAAACTAGACAGAGATCCTCCATCTTTCTCATTCCTGATCACTGGGTCTACATGAAAGAGCTCCCTAAATTGTCTGTTTAAATGGCAGGGCTATTGCCTAAACTCAGAGACTGTGGGAAGGTCCAGCAGAGTTTCCCTGTGTGGACAGCTTAGTGCTGTTCTTGATGGAGAATTCAATGTCCTTGTAGGAGCTGTGTCTTTTGGCAGAGATGTTTTGGTTTTCTCTTTTGTTATGTTGAGCTTATCTGGATTTGAAATGGGTTCAAGCCAAACTGAAAAAAAAAAAACAACCAAGTTTTCATGTTGGAATATCTCCCCTAAGGAAATTAAATCAATAGATTTTAGGTTAGAATTCATATCTTTAGTTATGGGAAGATCAGGTTTGTCTGAACGGGAAAAGCAAGATTGTGAAAGTATAATAGAAATTCCACTCTAAAAGGTTACCTGTAGAGGTAAATAGCTTTGTACTGGTTTCTGTGGATCAATGATTTCTAGTAGGTAGTTTCCTATATTTCCTATATTTGAATTATATCCCATTATTTATAAGCATAGTTGCTGTGGGTTTGTGTCAGCTTACAGAGAACAAATAGACATCAGTCTCAGAATGCTTCCTTTGTGAAAGGCATAGTTCCTTCAGTAATGAGCATTTTGAAGAATCTGTGCTTTTCCCTCACATCTAACTGCCTGTCCTTTCTTTCATTAGTTTTCCAGAATGAGGTTCTGGGTACATTACAGAGGGGTGAAGAAGAAAACATTTCCTGTGACAACCTGGTCCTGGAAATAAACTCCCTCAAGTGAGTGTTCCCCTAGGGATGCTGTCCCTTATGCTGAATGGTCAAGTTTGACAGCAGACCTGTCAAAAGAAGAGGAGAAACCATATGAATGCTCTTGTTTGATTGTTAAACATTAATTTTATCAGTATGGAGCATGACAAATGCAGCTTAGAGATCATGACTGAATGACAGCAGAAGTTGATTGAGAGCACCAGCTGCATCTGTAGCATCCTTGGTGGTTAGGCTTTTCCTGCCCTGGTTCTGTAAGGAGAGATTGAATTGCTGTTAAGTAACTGTGGACTGAAGAGAGCAAGCCAGTTCTTGGCACAACTGCCTGTGAGTTCACACAGGGTCTGCTGCTCTGTGCATTGCAGCACTCAGCCAGGTGCCTGCAGCTGGGGCTGTGCTGTGGCTTGTCCACACTGCTTTTACAGCAGCAAGTCTAGAACACATAATCGGAGTGCCTTTTACCTGGTATTTCTCAAATCCAAACCTGTTTCCCTTCTTTTGTGCAAGAGCATTGCTATAGCACTCTGGTAAGTGTGAGGGTGCTATCCTTGCAGCAGTTTGTTCCACTGTGATAGCAGATTTTCAGGACTTGTGGCCTTTGCAGGGCCTGATGTAATGCAAGGTGGTTTTATTGCCTGAATATTTGGAAAACCAATCAACCAAGTAAAAAAACAAGTCTGGAAGATGAAAATCAGATTTTCTGCTGTATCTCTGTGAAGAGCTACAGTCTGCAGATTGACAGTGTGAAATGTTGGGGTGTTTTTGCCTTTTTCATCGTAGATACGCATATAACATTGGCCTGAAGGAGATGATGCAGGTGCTCAGTAAAGTGATCCTGGAGTTCCCACTGCAGCAGCTGGATGCAAACCTGGACTCCCAAAGCTATTTCTCAGCATTACTTCCTGTAAGTCCTGCTCCATTTGACTCTTCTTTGGACTTGTCTCCTAATGTGTAGCCATCCCTTTGTGTGCCCCAGGTAGTTCCTGGCTGAGAAGTCTCTTTGGTTAATCCTGAAGCCAGTTGCACTCCATGAGTTCACGAGCCTCTTCATCTTCTATAGAAGTAAAAGTGAACTGAAACTATTGTACCTACTTGACAGAACTCTGCTGAGACTGTAGGTGTGGGAGCTCTCCTTCAGTACCTGTGGTTTGTCTCTGTTTCCTGTGTGGGATAGAAGGGCATCGCTGGTGTAGAAGAGAAAAGAAAAGGTCTGTTAGTGATGTCTTTACGGGCTTGCATTCCAGGAACCCTGTTCCAATCTATCTTAAGCCCTGTCCCTGGGGCAGCAAGGGGCACTCCTCTCCCAATGGGATCCTTTCCAAGGTCTTAACTTGTCTGCGTATTGTTGGTGGTGCCAATTTTTTTTTCAGTCAAATGCAAAGGCACAATATTGTTGTCTTTGTGCGAAGATAGTTCTGCTTTGTCTCTAGAGAGATGGATTGTACGATTGGGTGAGACCAGTTTCAATTTCCTGACTTATAGGAGACAAAATAGGGTAGGATCTGTTCTAAAAAGCAGGCAGTCTTGTCTTAGTGGTTTTGTTGATCCAAGCTGAAGTCATTGTAGTATTTTTGTCTCTTTATTGCCGATTTATGCATTTGACTTTGCAAAATCTACAGGTTACCAAGATGCTCTTTCACAATGAATGAGTCTGACATGTGTTTGGGACAGACTACTTTAATTTTTTTAGGACTCCTTTTATTTTTTGTAGGAGATTGATCTTAAGAGGAACACTAGACTTCCTGCTAATCCTTTCTCTGATGAAGTGTGTACTGTCAATTGATGGGGAAGGGAGAAAAGCCAATTCTCCTTTGTGTAGGTGTAAGCATGGTACTTAACACCTCCTGGACATGTGGAGATGCCTTCTGCAGGAAACATCCATGTGAACTGATCTGTTTGTCACATGGCTTAGTGAGATTTTGCTGTTCACTCTGTTTAAATTCTTTTTTGCTGTTGTTCATTTTTCCAGACTGTTTTCTTGAATAGCACGTCCTGTCCCGAAAAAAGAGAATTGAAGGGAATGACTGAAGGAAATGTTGGAGCAGATGTTAGATTCTAAGTGGAAAGCACTACATCTAGACAACAGCTTGTGTGGAATTGGTAGCTGTGTAGGATGTTAGATTTTTTTTGTCCCAGCTAGGATATGGCATCTCTTTCTGTCTCCCAGGTTGGGCTCCTAATCTAGCATGAGTGGAACAGGAGAACTTCACTGCAGCACCCAGTCAGAAGACGTTCTAAGTCTGGAATGAAAAAGATAAATGCCTAAAGTTCTGTGTAATTGCCCAAAACCTCTTTAGAAGCTAAAGACAATGGACGTACGTGAAGGGCTTACCTCTGTGTAACTTTGTCCATGTATATTTCATCAAAGGAAAGCTGGTGCTCATGTTTAACAGCTGAGACAGCAAATCAACTCACCTTTAGTGAGACACAATAGTAATCTAAATCTTATATTCAGGGAGACCGTGCCCCATGTCATGGGCAGGTGGAATTTCTCTAGGCAGGGAATTGTGTTGATTTATGAAACACAAATGATTAATCCAGACATTGCTGGTCTTCCAGGGCAGCAGCTTTGTGTATTTACCAGCAGTGCTCTGAAGAGAACAGTTCTTCAGGCAGATGATGTACAGCATCTGAAACTGTGGCTTTTCTGCAACTTGTGGTTCCCTAGTTAGTAAACAGTACACTCCATTAATTTACTAAATCTTACACTCTGGGAATCCCAAGCACTGGCTTGGTATAGGTTAGTATATAATGGAAGCACATGGCTGAAATGTGCAGCTAAAATTGCTTCAGGCAATAGCGGTATTGGGCTGAGCTCTGCTCATGATGGTGCAGATATGGCAAAATCTTATTTTGTATGAGGTGGAGATACTTACTTACATTCTGAGAGTGGTGGATATCAGAAGCCCAGTGAACCTTGCAGAACTGTTTTATGTTTCTCCCCCTCTTTGTAGCTCAGCTTTGACCAAGAGATGCTGAAGGAAGATGGGTTGCTTGTGTAAAACCAATGGTGGAACAGTCCCAGACAGTTCAGGAGGGGAAACTGTGGAAATGCCATAGTTATGATGTATGGTTTGACTTGAAACCACAGTATGTGCTCTGAAGTGATGGCTCCCAAGCACGAAGCTCTTAAGTGTTGCAGCAGTTTTAGGAAACAAGCATCTGGTAAAGGATATGCCCATGGGTACGTTTTTCAGATGAAACAGGGAGGCTCGAGAAATAGAGGTATCCAGTTTGATGTATGCCAGGTGTCTTGTTCAGCTCTTGCACAGGATGTAGAGCACAGACTTTTCCTGGAACTGTAGACAGGGATTCTGTAACGTTGTGCAAGATAACACAACGTGAGATTGCTTATATCTGGGGCCAAAATGGATCTCTGCTTTCACTGAAGCCCTCTATGGTGATCAGCACAGATGCTCTTGTGGTGTAACATGTTGGAATTATAGTTTTGTCCCTCATGTTTTGCATGTACATCATGATGGTGTTCTGTGCTGGGGGTAGATGTAAAATAGTTTTAGTGTCAAGACTGTCCTTCTGACAAGAGAACGGGATCACAAACCTCTTTGGGGTTTGAATTTGTGATGAATCAACCTGTCAGAGGGATTTTATTGCTTTCTCTGGACTGTAGATTGTTTTGAGGATTTACCTGGGTAGAGTCAAAGCCTGGAAAGTTATAGTATTGTCCATAAGGCTCTCTGTCAGGTATCTTTTCATGCTTTTCAGTGTTTATCAAATCAAAAATAATTGCAAGCTTCTAATTATCCAGTTCAGAGTTTTCATGATCTCCCCAAATGGCCTCTCTGGTCATACAGGCTCAGAGGATGTTTTTACTGGGACCTGAGCCCTCCTTTCCCCAGTAGCACCAGCTACACTGCAGTGCATGTTCTCAGCCTGAGATGGTATATTTTTTTTCTCCTTTCCCTTTCCCAGCAATAGGCACGCTGGATTGAGTCCTGGAGTTGTGAGTGTTTATAGCTCTGCTTTCTTTATAAATAACTTACTTTCAGAAACTCAACAGCTTCTGTCAACAGAAAGGTATTACAAAGTGTTTTTGAGCCTGGAAGGAACTGGATAGTAGCTTTACTACATTTGAGGTGAAGATTCTGAAGAATAATAAAAATACAGGAGATGGTGTAGAGGAGGAGAAGAGTATCTAGGATTAAACATTTTGCTAAAGGCTAAAATACTTTCTGGAAATATGCCACACAACCCTCAGTTTTTTGTTGTGACACCGTTATGATTAGAATCATTCTGTGCTATTACTGTTGTTCCTTGAGCCAGGTGATGTAGTACTATACAAATCAGTTTGTTTATACTAATCCCCTCCTTTGTTTCTGCTTGAGGCATGCAAATTCTGGCCTGGTTGCGTAGAAAATATGTCTGAAGAAGTGATGGAATGTAGTACCATGGAGTAGATGAGCACTGTTTCCTAGCACAGACTGTCTTTGGTAGTCCACACTGGCCTGAACCATCACCACAGTCTGGGTTCCACCCCTGCTGTGTGTCCTCTAGCTCTCCTTCTGTCAGGGCTACTGCCTGTTAACAATTGTCCTGGACAGAATAATGCTGATTAACCCTGAATGTAGGTGACTCAGAGCTCCTTCATCACACCCCAAGCCCCTGTGAATTAAATGTTTCCCTGAAAAACAGACCAGATGTGTTCTATAAGGAGACACTGCTGAAGGCACAGCAAAACAGTGTATATGTTCAGGTGTACCAGGGATGTAGTTGCAGGATCATCTGCTGTTGAATTACTCCATTTAATAAGATATGGTAACTCTGATTTAATTTCCTGCAGTGTTTTTGTAGAATGATCTGGTCATGATGTGGCCAATGCAGAATTTTTGTACTTTATCCGAGTTCTGATACCTTCTAAAATTGTTATGGACAGGGATCTAAGTATTACCTCCTGTCCCTGATTCAGGTCAGTCTGTGCTGCTTTGCAGAGCTTCCAGCTGCTTGCTTCCCAGCTATGTGCAACAACTGAAAGAGCTATGGAGGACTTGGACAGAAATATTATTTGAAGAGGCAGCACCAAAATCATGAAACTTAAGACTTCATAAAAAATAAGCCTTGGAGGAGAGAACTGAGATCAGCTAATAGTGTAACAATTTCTTGCCCTTCACCCTTCCCACCCATTCCCTGCAGCAGACTCCAGGATCCAAGCAAGCCTGTAGGCACACAGCAGACGTGTGACTTGCAGTCAGGGGCTGCTCTGCTGTGTTCCTGTTTCAGGGGTAGCTGTTTTTCACTGTTCACTTCCTCTCAGCTGGTAATTATCCTGGCACTGTCTTTTTCTGTGTTTTCTTATTTGTTCTTCCACTTTGAAAGAGAATTCCACTGAAATGTCAAATGCTCTGTTGGGGGGAAGCTTTGAGTAGCATATATGTGTCTCTCCTTACTGGTCTGCTGTGATTTGCTTTAAATACCAGATTCCATTGAACACATTTATTGTGATGATCTGGTATTCATCCAGAGAGGCAAAAACAAGAAAGTTAACGGATGTCGTCAAAGCTGCTTAGTAAAACCAGGTCCTGTCTGCACATGTGCAAATGGACAGAGTGGGGTAAATACATGAAGTGGTCATTTGAATGGTTTCTTAAAATGCTTCCCTGAGCCAGTTTCTTAGTGCAGCACAGCTGAGACACAGGGCTGAGTGCACCCGTCCATCTCAGCTCAGGAGCTCTTCTGTGTTTTCCCCCTGCAGCTGTTGAAGAACTGGACCCCGTTGTTTAAGAACTACATAAAACGAGCATCAGATCACTTGAATGCCTTATGTGCCATTGAGGAATTCTTCCTGGAACATGACAGTCTCTGTGCATCGATAGCTAAAGTGAGTATCTGCTCCCAAATCTGAGGACCTGTTTTTGCTGGATTCACGGTGAAATGCATCCTATTTGCATCATCAGCTTGTCTGCTTTAGAGGAGAGAATTTTGGGGTCTCAGTGGAGAGGGCGTGTAGGAAATCCATCTATAACAATTTCCTTTAAGAAAAAAAAAGTACTGTGTCTGCCTGTGCCTCTGAGGGAGCACAGCTGAGGGTGAGTATTAATTACCAGCCTGCAGCCTGCAGGGAGCTATTATTTTGCAGCTTCTAACCTCGATGCCTTTGTTCTGTGACACTGGAAGAGGCGAGGCCATTATGAAACTAGAAATAAAGAGAAGCTGACGTGGCTGATTACCTGTCTCCCCGTTTCTGAGAGTTTTCAGTATATTCCTCCTCACCCTCCTTCACAAATACTTTGTCCCTGCATTTGTTCTTCCCTATCACATGAAGAGCATTTGACTTGGATTGCAAGTCTTTCCTTTAGCAGCAACTCAGGAAACCTCTGTCTTTTTTGGAAGAGCTCTCCTAGAGCCTACTTAACTCTTGGTTCCTCAAGAAAGAGTAATCCTAACTTCTACTGGTGCTTCTAGCTGATGGCAAACCACTTAGGACTGGAGCCAAAAGCCTTCAGTTTGGTGAGCCAAAATGCCCTTGAATTACAGCAATTGTTTGGCATGTGTCCATTGTTCTAGGGGCCTGAGTTTCCCTGGAGGCTGGGAATTGAAGTGACACTTTATATTTGGAGTTGGCAGCCAGCTTTGTTAGTGCTCTGCTGCAAGGAGACCGACTGCAAAGTGCCTGCTCTGCCTGAGCACAAAGGCACCCTGAGAAAGCCTGATTGTGTCTCCTCCTCGCTCACAGGGCAGGGGCTTGAGCTGATGAATGACCAATTGCTTTGACACCTGCCATAAGGCACTGCTAAGAGAGAGCTGGCAGGAGGAGGGAGCCTGGGGCAGAGCTGCATAGGTTCATGCTCTTCTGCACGTGTCCCCGTTGTGTGTATGTGGACCTGCATCAGCTGCTTGTTAGATCTGCTTTGGGGAGGGGTTTGGGTTGCTTTAAAAAGAGAACTTAAGTAACATCTTGAACTGACATCCTCTGTGGCCGTTTGTTGCTCAGGACCCTCATACCCATCATCCACAGAGCTGAAGCTGATGGAGCTTGAACTTCGACTCACTATGTGTCATAATGTTTAACTGTCAGGAGCATAAGGCTTGGTAGGAGAAGCACAGTTATTTTTAACAGTAAAAGGAAAATGAAGCAGACTGAGTGCCTTCTGTTGAAGATGTAGCTGAGAGACACAGATTACGTGCAAATTTTGTACTTGGACGTGAGCTAGTCCCAAAAGAGCTTATAGGACGCCTGTTGCTCTTTTCTAATTGATGCAGGTGTTGATGACATTTTACCAGCTGGAAATTCTGGAAGAAGATGTAATTCTCAATTGGTTCTCTTTGCGGGACACGTCTGACAAAGGAAAGCAGCTTCGGAAAAACCAGCGGGTAAGTCCCAAAGGTGTTTGAAGAGGCCGTGGTGGGGGAACAGAGAGACAACAGCTGCTGAAAGAAACTTGGAGTGGAGTTTGGTGCGACTGTCACCTTCTGTGGAGCAGCTGCCATTACATGGTAGGCCAAGAAACACACCAGTGCACTGAACATTAAGCAACACAACTTTGTTCTCCAGAACAGACGTTTCTGTGCATTCTGCCACAATCATCCTGTTTGGATGACGAATGGAAGTAGTAGGATTGTTTCTGGTGTGCTCCCTGTAGCACAAGGCCAGCACTTTCTGGAGTAGCAGCACAGCTTCTCTAAGCCAACACCCATTTGAAATGGGCTTTAGGCCAATGCCCTGTGTGCTGGCCCCATGCAATTCCTTTGAAGCTTTCATTCCTGGCTCACCAGTCCCTTTGCATATATTTCTAAATGTTTGCTGTACTGAGTGGTTTCATTTGGCTTCTGTTGCAAGGAGCATATAAACTTCCCTCCTCCATCAGGCAGAACTTTGTGCTGCAGTTTGGCTGAGCCCTGTTCCAGTCCTCCTCCCTGGATCTGGAAGAGGAGCAGGGGAAAAAAAGCCATTTCTGCAAAGGTTTTAAACAAAACTGTTCTTCAAAGTCAGCTATTAGTATAGGTCAGCAGTGCTTTCAGCTGCTTGTTCAAGCCCAGTTAAAAGGTAAAATGAGCTGCCTTTTTAATAGCAGTTTCTCAGGAAGTAGTTTTTTTCCCAACAGAGTTTTCCTAACATGTCTTAGCTAAGGTGCAGCTGTCATCTCTTTGCCCTCAAGCTCTGAAAAACTCTGAAACTTTTGTCTTTTTGCTAAGTGTTGTGGGGATTGTCTGACTGGAGGAATCTCCTTCAGGAATTTAGTCTGCATTTGTCTGTGGCATCCCAGTTGTTTTTCACCTAACTGTCTCCCTCTCCCTCAATCTGTCTCAGTTTCTTTGTCTTCTGGAAACACTTTCTCTTTCTTGTGTATGATAGTGATGATCACTCACACAATGTATTTGTTGAGCATTTGCAGCATCTCTTTGGTGTCAGTTGTAGCCCAATTATGTATCATTCTTTCTGCAGCTCCAGAAGTTTATCCAATGGCTGGAGGAGGCAGAGGAGGAGTCGTCTGATGGCGACCAAGACTGACGCGGTGGCTCAGCATGAGAAAAGGCTCTCACTGCCTTTCTGGGCCAAGTGGGCAGGGCAAGATCAATGCCAGTGCATGGTGTGTAGATGTGAGGCCTGACATCGAAGTGACTGACAATCCCATCATCAATTCAGTTGTGTGTTCCCAACTTCACCACTTCCCTCCCTCCCTCACTTGCACACCTTATGTTGCAACCCAGTGTAAAAACCATAAGGGAAAAGCAGGAGGTGGTGATACCTAAAATCCCTCTGGAACCTGGATATGATATACTATAAGCTATCTTTGAGGAGGTCCTTGTTACTAATACAAAGGGAATGAGGAGATGCAAATGCATGTGATGCCCATTTAGATCTAACCATCGGGATTGTGGAAGAATGGTCATACAGCTAAGGTATTTGGAGTCATTGTTGCTTCTGGGGCTAAGAGAACTCCTGCTGAAGAGACACTGGCAAGGTTGGTGAGTAAGAGCATGTGGATTAGGATCTGGAGTGCAGGACTGGGATTCAGGAGTTCCTGTGCCTGGAGAAGATGCAATTGTATGAGGATGCCCAAGGCATTTTGCAGCCTAGAAGGCACTTCTGTGATCTTTCCAAAAGGGAAAATCTCTTGCCATCTGCCATGCTAGGATCTAACACGAGGTTGCACAGTGGAGTTGGTAAAACCATGTGTTTCCCCTGCTGTAGAACCGGGGATGGTGTGTGTCAGCTCCCTGGGTGGGGTTGGCTAGCAGTGGATGTGCACTGGCCAGTGAAATGCTGTGCAGGTCGACACATCTTACATGTGATCCGTCTTCTGTGCACCCCAGCTTAGCAGACATGTTTTAGAGAAGTGTCTGTTTCTTTATTTTTTTTATAAAAAGGGAGCAGAGGTGCCTGGCTCCTCCCACTGCACCAACTACACTTGTGTTTTGCTCCGGGGGGCACTGACTGCACCAGCCGCTTTGAAGAGGATGCAAGTTCCTAAATTCTGCTCCAGTGTGAAAAGGAGTGAGTGGTATTTCCTTCAACAGCACGTGGTCTGTGTATCCACATGATTTCAGTTATACAAGCTTGCTTACTTCATGTCCTTTTATTTATTTGAAAACTTCCCTCAGACAGCAGGGAAAGTGCTGCAAACCCACTGTCAAGTTCTGCAGCCGCAGAGCAGCTCGGCAAGCAGCAGGGAGTGAGTGTGCCTCTGGCACTTTGTTGCCAGCACAGACAATATGTGGCAGCAGTAAGGCCTTTAAGAACAGCTTCCTTGAAGTGTTGCGTGCTGTGTTCTTCCCTGCTCTCAAAGAACAGAGCAAAAAGGGCACAGCGAGCATCAGCGTGTCTTCATAGGTGGGTTATTTGTTGGATGTGCTGACCTTGCCTCTGCCCCTTCAGGAGGAGCATGGAATAAATCCTTTGCAGGGGGAAATGCACTGGAGCTGCCCACTCAGGATATATTTACTTGGCTGTTCCGTGGTGCCACAATTGTCAGTGAGGGGACAGCATTGGAGACCAGGGATACTGCCTCTTAAAAGCTGATGTGCAGGCAGGGCGATCTTGTGCACTCACTATCAGTTGCCAGGATTGTGCATAAATGTCCTTGTTTTCTGACATTGCAAACTCAGTCTTGTAAATGTTGGGGAAATAGTTGGTATCTGAATTTTCTGTATCTGCCAATATTTAATTCAGGGAGCAAATAAAACCTATCCTGGTGTTACCAGCTTGTTTGCCTTTTTTTGCCTTGGGATTTTATGTCTCCAGTTGTGGTACATGCCTGAGCAGGGCTTTGTGTGTAAGCTAAATAACTCATTGCTACTTTCTCCTGAAGAGATTTTAAGCACACAATAGACAGGTGGGGAAATCAGCAGAGCATTGAATTGGTGTAAGTGTTCATTGATAACTCACGTTTACAACTAGAGAACAGTTCTGAACATAGAATCCTGAAATGGGTGAGGTTTGGTTTTGTACAGGATTATGTTGCAAAGATGAACCTTAAATCCAATGAAACCTGTTATCATTTGTCATTTTGAGAATTAGTGGGAATGCTGGCTGATAAGCACTGCACTGTGCCCTCCTGATGCTGGGGAATAGGAACTGGCAGAGAGGGGGAAGGACAGCTACAGAGCTCTTAATAAAACCATTTACAAAACAGCTGCAATACTTGGTAACAAAGGTGTCTAATGTGTGGGATACAGGCTCCAAGGTGCACCCACAGCTGTGCTGGGAAGTGGGCAAGGGAGTGGCCCTGTCAGGGGCTGACTAGGATTCTTTACCTTGTGCCTGCTTTTGGGTCAGGGAAGTGTTGTAAAACAACTTTCAGATTAGCTCTGTCAGGATTGACACAGGAAGAAGCACCTTAAACTAAACTTTTCCATTCTGAGCTGGATTCTTCTTTCCAGGTACACCAGCTTTTACCACAGAGCTCCAGGCATGAGGAAATGACAATTTTCTAAGAGCTGGTGTGGAAATATGGGAGAGCCTTACCCTACTTACGACTCCTG
Organism: Manacus vitellinus; assembly: GCF_001715985.3. Taxonomy (NCBI): domain Eukaryota; kingdom Metazoa; phylum Chordata; class Aves; order Passeriformes; family Pipridae; genus Manacus; species Manacus vitellinus. The sequence goes on along the minus strand of NW_021940207.1, from coordinate 2,726,768 downwards.
CTTACATGAGGACTTCCCTTGAATTTTTTTCTTTTTTTTTTTTTCCAGTTTAGTGTCAGGTTCTTCACCCAGTCTAGCAGTGCTGCCCAGGTAATTGCTAGCACGCCTGTAGGAGTCCGTAATGCAGGAGGAGACTGTTTAGCTCAGCCTGCCTGCCCGCCGGAGGAGCTTGGCTCTGTTCCCTAGAGGATCTCTCTGGCTCCTTTCCTACTCCCGGGGAGTCTGGTGCTGAGGGCTGGTGATCTGGTCTCATGCCCTGTGCAGGCCCATGGCGTGGTGCTTCCTCTGCATTTGTTCCCTCTAATCTGGGACAGTGTGAGGCGGTTCTTGCCTTTCCTGGTGGTGGGTGTTCCCAAAGCTCCATCCAGCCCAGCTTTGCTCTCAGCCACAGCTCTGGGAAACTGCTGATGGAGACGGTTCCTTGGTGCCCTTTGGGTGCTTCAGAGGTGTCTGAAGGGGAAAACAGCCAGCCCGGGACTGCTGCAGCACAGAGGCAAGTCCTGGGGACTGGGATCACAGTGCTGAGGATTGCAAGTAAGAGAGAGATGGGGTCGGGGGACAGAGAGGATAAGGAAGAAATCTCAGAGCCAAGGGGGTTTCACAGTTGAAGAGGCCACAGTATGTGGGAAAGGAGAATGTTCATGATGAGTAGAGGAGGGAGTCTGCTTGGTGAGGAAAAGAGGCTTAGGAAACTTGAAGGGAGGGACACTGTGGTGTCCAATGCCTGACTACTGGGGATAGTTGTTTGGTGAGTGTTCAGAGGGAAGCCACAGCTGGAGGGGAACTGGGGTGGGAGGAGGTCCCTGTGTGTGGTGGCCATCAGAGACACAGTACGGGGAGTTCAAAGGGATCTGGACATGGGAGGACAGGGTAGAGCAGGATGTACATCATGTTCTGTAAGCTGTACTCAAGGGGCCTGTAGCTATATGGTATGAGGAGCATGGGGAAGGTTGAGAGGTGTGTGATAAAGGACCTGGGCTGTAGAAATGGAAAGGGAGGCCTGTGGTATGGACATGAGAAGCAGTGGAAGTTGTGAAGCAGCATCAGTGGGTGTTAAGAGGGGGTGAAAACTGAATGGGAGTGGGGAGCCTGGGAGGGGTACATGGGCACACGCCAGCTGGGACTGGGAATGTGGGCGCGTGGGGAGTGCCAGGCTGTGTGTGAGACGACGTGGATGTAAAGGA
>NW_021940207.1:2661233-2724664 GCF_001715985.3 Manacus vitellinus | reverse complement strand
GGGTGCGGATGGTGTCCCCCTTGGGTTCGATCTGCAGGGGACACACCCTCCGTGCGCCCCCCGTACCTCGCCTGGGAGAAGCTGGTGGTGATACCCCCCCGTGCACGTTCTCTGGGGCTGGTGGTCCCTGAGTGCTGCCTCCGGGTACAGCCCCCCATCTTCACTGCCCTCATCAGCTCTGGGGAAGTTGCCCCCTGGTAACTCCCCTGAGAGGCACCTGGGGTATCCCCCTTCTCTGGGGCTGCAGAGACACCTTGGAGGAGACTACTGCCCCCCACCTGAGGGTTGCTCCCTCCACGTGCTCAGGATGTTTGGCCAACACCTTGACCAAGAGGGCATCTCCCATTTTGGGAGTGTCTAAGGGTGGTGTCCCCCCCTTGTGTCCTAATCGGGATTGTTATTCCCCACCTAAAGGGCCTGGGCATCTCACACTGTGCCTGCCTGGGGAGGGTGCACCTTGTTCCCTCCGCCAGAGGGGCGTGGAGGCAGTCCTGCCTCCATCAGCCCTCCCCAAGAAGTGGATTTGGGGACAGTTTTGTTCTCCTACCATCCATTTTGGGGAGGGACATCCATTTTAGCAGCTTTGTCCTCTGCATCTCATCTCTGGGAAGAATGGGTAGAGGGGATGAGCTTTCTCCTCTCCTGCCTCTGTGGAGAAGGAGAGCTCTCCATGTGCTGCCCATCTCTGAGCCAGGGGTGTGTGCAAGACCCACTGTGCCCACATACATGTCCCATCCTCAAGATGAGATGTCCTGGGCTAGGTCTCCGGGATGGATCTGGATGGAAGAGGGATGCAACCTGCCTTGCATCCCATCTCCTTCAGGGCAGCTCTCTTCCAACACGGGTATTTTCATTACTTCTTCTGTGATACCCTTTGGTTCCTCCCATCATGGGTGGCTGTTTGGAGGTGAGGAGATATGTTCTGTCCCTTGTTTGGATGTTTTATTGACTGATCTTCTGGGGAGCCCCTGCTCTCTCCTATCTGTGTAAAGCTGGTGACTGTTCTGGGGAACAATTACCACATGAAAGCAGCTCTCTGTCTCCCTTTGTCTCCCTTTTGTCCAGTCTTCATACATCTGACTCTCCTCTAGCCTTTTTCAGGACTCTATTTCCATCTTAAAAATGTAGCTTCTCTTGTCTTCCACAGTGTGTGACCCTTTACCATTCCTAGCACTTTGGTATTTGAAGGAGTTGCATGATCCTCCTGCCTCTGAATTTTTTTCTCCCCTCTGAAGATTTAGTGTTTACAGTAGGTCTTGTGTATGGAGCTGGGACTACAAAGTGTTTTCAGTTTTATAGTCTTCCCAGTGTCTTCTCCCTGCACCAAATACCTCCCTAGGCTGTCATTTTGGCTCGTACCCCACACTGAACAGGGCTGGGCCTGTTCGGGGCTTGGATGAGATCGGTGTGGCTGCCTCAGCAGGGGGTGCTCTCCCCTCCTCAGCCAAATTATCCCAATGCCCAGGTTCCCGTTAGTTTGAGAGGTGCCAACTTTCAGATGAGGCTTGAAATTTGGAGTCACTCCTTTGACCACAGTCTGGGACTCTTTGCCTCCCTAAATTCCTGCTGACCCACTGGAGAGCTTTAGTCCTCAGAAGCTTCCCCATTCTCTCCTGGCAAATAGAAGTCTCCAGCCCTCATTTTCCATAAATTTTCTCAGCAGTATCAGTTGTCTGTGGATCGTTTCCTGTCCCTCAGCTGTTGAGTAGCACTGGGTGCTATGAAACAGCTGCCTCTCCCCATCTTGGAGGAGACCATGTTCATTGGTGGGAGAAGCGAATTCTCCGTGCATGCTGTTTGTAAACAAATGCTTTGGGATCCTTTGAAATGTTGTTCTTGAAGTGAATTCAAACTTGTCTTGAATGAAACATTGCCATGTGGGTGGGAGAGAGTCTGCGTAACTATAAACAAAGTTTAGCAATAAATAGCAGCGTCTCACATTGGGAAGAAGGGTCTGGTGGCAGCAAAGTTCTGTGCTGTGCTTTTTCATCATCCTCTGTTTCTTTAAGGCTCCACAAGAGGAGGCAGATGGTAGATTAACAAAACTCAGTGATAAAACAGCATAGGGAGTTGATGTGGATGATAGCAGGGAAAGGGGAAAATCACTCAGGAAGACACAGCGAGTTTACTGTTGGAAATGCTTGGGATGAGATTTTTGCTGGGACCAGTTCAGCTAATTTGTTTCGGAAGAGTGAACCTCTCTGGAAAGGAAGGTCATCTGAGAGGGGTTGGGGGCTGTGTGTGGGCAATCCGTTCCTTGGAGAAGTCTGGTGCGATGAGTTGTGCAGTTGGAGCAGCACGTGCAAGGCCTGGTGAAAGCCTCTCATGGTGTCACCATGGATGCTTCATCAGGAAAGCTGTCTCTGCTCCTTTCCAGAGACCTGAAGAATGTGCTGGTGGTTGGCTGGAGCCTGGTGGGAACAACCAGAGCAGTCCGGCTGCAGCCTTGTGTCTGAGAAGCCCTGAAGCCCCAGGCACCACTCAAAATAGAATCATAGAATCATTTTGGTTTGAAAAGATCTTTAAGATCATTGAGTCTAACCAAAAAATTTCATGATCCCTGGTAATTATGTCTATGAGAAAGCAAGCCATGGGTCTGCAGGGACAGAAGGGCAGGAGGCACCTCAGTTGCTTGACTGTAAATGCATGGGCAATTAGTGAAAACCAGGAGGTTAACAATGGCTGCATTCAGAAGCTGTGTGACAGGGAAGAGTGTTTCACTCTCACATGTGTGTTCCTCTCAGCCCCATCCCTCAGGATGCCCTATGCCTGGCTTGTGCTGGCAGATTCTGGCCTGGGCTGGTATCTGTCAGCTGGGCAGTGTCCAGAAGTAGAACCCAGGGCAAAGCCCCTTCAGGAGAGTTGAGGTGGATGACCTTAGGGCAGCTGATCAATGAGTAGGATGCCTGCAGATCCTATGGCTCTGCTTTTCATCAGTAATTGAACCTTTTGCAGGATCCGTGTGGCATGAAACTAAGTTCTCCTCTCATCTGTTATTGGGAATGGAGGCATCTCACCTTCCAGGGCCAGCTGGAGCAAGACATGGTCCAGTGTTTACCTCACCTTTGTTTCCCAATCTGAATCTGTTTTTCCTTCTTCCTTCTTTTTCCAGGCTGTGGATCTTCAGCTTGGCATTCCCTTCAGCTCATCCCCAAGGCAATATTACAGCCACAGTCTTGGTGTGTGGGATTTTTCATTCTTTTGTTTATCTTGTTAATATTTGTTTGCTCTGAGAATCAGGCAGTGATGGAGCAACTTCAGTGTTTACATCTCCTTGAAAATGTGAACTGAGGCTCCCTTGGGTGGCTCTGAGGTTATCAGTTAGTGCTGGGCTTCAAATTAAGAAGACCCCAGAGTGGTGTCCCCTCTGAGGGGGATCAAGGAGAAATAAGAAGATTCCATGCACCTGGTCCTGGGGAGAGGAATTGTGAGCAGCAGGAAGGCTGCAGTGTTTCATTGCCTGGTTTATCCAGTGTGCAGTGGGCTACAGCTGCACATAGCAGGGTGCAGATATTTGTGCCCTTCTTGGGCTTTGTGTTTTGCTAATCCCAGAACTGAAGGCACGTGGAGGAGATCAGCCTATGGATGGAGCAAGTGTGGCAGTGCAGAGATGTGGTGCACTCTTCTTGGACCTGAGATGCTTTGTGTGAGTGTGTCTCACCATGAAGTGTGGAACTACCCTTGGCCTGCTAGCCTTGTTCTCATTAGATAAGGAAGGTTTTTTCCTACATCTTCAGTCTTTTTATGAAACATTTTACAGGTAAGAGGTATGTGCTGGTCATCAGGAGAGCACCTTAGATCAGTGCAGTGCTGTCACCACTTGTGAGATCCGTGTTCTCCATCAAACCACCTGCAGGTTTCCCATGGGGTTTAGAACAGACTTTTTAATTTCTGTCTTTTTTTTTTCTAATCTGTAAGATGGAATTTCCAACTGTGCCTTGTCTTGTCCGATTGACACTGGGTGCTTCTTGTGTAAACACTTGTCTGGATCTTACCATGATAGAGCCCTCAGTTCCATAGAGGTGCTGCAAGAACAGGACTTAAATTCTTCTGGGCACCTCTGCAGTTGGGAAGGGAATAACCATGCTAATGGACTGTGGTAGTTTGTAGTTTGCTGGGACATGGGCTTCAGTCATGTGTAAAGTGTTATCTCCTACTCAAGTCTATCATGAGAAATATACCTGCCTCTGGGCAGCATGGACCTTCTCACCAGCCAGATAGTGTGCATGTTCGCCCCAGCTGAACTACAGGTTTGGCTCTTCATTTGTCCAGGTGGCTGGTACAACTGTGAGGATATTCTTAAATCAGTTGAAAAGTGCTTTCTTTTGACTTATTTTGTTGCTCAATTTCTGTCAGTAGAAAGGTGTTCCCACAGGGTCACACTGAAGTTTAAACTAAACTTTTCAAAGCAGTTTCAGTTAAATGAGTGCAGTTTCTGTGTCCAGGTAAATCCTTAGCACCTGGTCTGAAGTTCCATCTCATCTTTCCTTAAATTCTGGAATGCCTGAAAGTGTGAATTTCTGCATGTGGAGAAAGCACTTGGGTGATCATTTTGCTTATCTCCACTAGGCCACCTCCTGTCTTCTAGGCCAGAGAGCAGAAAGGCCATGTTGTCCTGCAAGGGGACCATCCTTCTCTCCCCATCCTACTGGTTCTGCATTGCTGGGAGGACACCAGAGATCCAAGGTACAGTGGTGGGATGGTGCTGCTCCTCCTTCCACTGCTGGTTTCTCTCTTGCAGGTCTTGATTCCAATTTTAACTTCAGAGCTATGGTGAGTGATTCCTTGGCCTCAGCTGTGAAGTGAAAATTGGTATCCAACTAATCACTAGCCCAGTATCTTATCCAGACCTGCTTAATTATCACCTGCTCTCCAAAGCCTGGTATGAGGCAGTGATTAGGGCAACGCTCTGAAGGCAGAACAAAGCGGGCGCTGCTGGAATTCCCAGTGCAGGGGTCAGATGCCATTGGTATTTGGCGACCTCATCCCTGCACATGTGCATGGGGAAGCGCTTTGACGCTCACTGAAAGCCCGAGTGATTTATTTTTATTGCAAGGTCTTTTTGAAATTGATGCCAGTGGTGACTGTCCTTCTGGCTGGAAGTGTTGGGAGCTGGGGAAGGGATCCTAGATTTAATAAGCAGTGTCAGTCCCTAAGCAGTGGTGAGCGCTGGCGTGGTGCCCCTGCCTTTCCTGCCAGCTCTTTGAGTGTGAGTTGGGGGAGTTGTTTTATTTTGATTTTTGGAAACTTTTTTTAAAATTTATTTTTAATTTTAAATTGGAAACTTTTGCTGTCTGCAGAAGACCTTTGCTTGTCCCTGGTGGGGACTGCTTCCATGTCAGCATGGATTGCATGCTGGGAGAGTTTGGCAAGAGGTCTGAGAGTGAAAGGGCCTATAAAACTCCCTTACATGCTTATGTCTTTTGTAGTGGTCTGAGAGACAGCATCAGCCCTGCTGAAAGGTGGCCACTTTTCTCCAGCTTGTGGTCAGTCCCTGTCCTTCTGTGTGGAGGGCAGCATTTTCCATGTGACAGGCCACAGCACTCCATCTGTTGTGCTCCCTGCTCCAGAGGAAGCATGTTTCCCTGCTTGCTCCTGTGAGGTGTGCTGCCCTTGTTAGCAAGGGTCCACCAGCACTTATTTCAGATATTTTACATGTAGGTGACTGCAGCCTGTCCTCTCCTGGGCTGCTGAGGATTTGGCAGGGAGCTGCTAACCACTGTCTGTGCTTGTGGTGGGGAGTTCCTGTAATGCTGCCTGTGCTGGGGGTGGCCCATGGACACTGAAGCTGATCCTCGCTGGAGCTGCTGCTGGAGGCTGTTCCAAAGTATTATGGCAGTGCTGGTGGGGGCCACAGCAGCGCCAGGGCTGAGGTGCAGATGGAGAGGGTTAGTTGACAGTATTCCCTGCTTCCCTGGGTTGTATTGTCTGTGCCTGGCAGTGTGTGTCCCGCTGTTCAGACCCAGCTAGTACTGACTCTGTAGGTGTCCGGCTTCCTCAGTTGTGGTTGGAGCTGTGCTCCAAAGGCCACAGTGGATGGCAGTCATAGCCTGGTTTCTTTGCCCAGGGGTGGCATTTGGAAAGCCAAGTTAGCCAAATCGGGCTGCAGACCAATTTCCCTAAGGCTTTGTCTGTACTATGCAAACAATGAAGCTTTACAACAGCTATTTGAACTTGTTTGCAGCCAGAGCTGGTCAGAATTTTTTTTTGACTGAATGTGTTTTCTCCCAAAATATGGTGTTATGTTGAAGCCAGCATTTTCTTGGAGAGGTATTGTTTTCAGTTATGTTTTTGATGAGAATGTTTCTTAATTTTAAGCTTTTCTTGTCATCTTGGGAAAAAAAAAGAAAGAAAGGTCAAAAAACCTTTGCTCAACCATGAGAATGCAGCTGTTTTGATGCAGTTCAGTGTTTTGAAATCATCTGAAGGACTCTGGACCTCCAAATTCCAGCACAGAGCAAAAGCCTACCTCGATGTCTCAGAAATTGCTGTGAAGTAAATCAGTGCACCCTGACTGTGATGCAGGGATGGAGACAGATGGTCCATGAGCCCAAGGCTGATCTGCTTGGAGCTCTGAGCCTTCAGTAAGTCCCTCTTCTTTCTCCAGCATGCTCCTGACCTCCTCCTCCTATGATTTCCCCACTTGGTCTCCCAGCAGGCAGAGATTTCTGGGTCTGCAGCCTGAACTCTTGAAGGTGGAGGCAGCCACCCACTACCATGTGTTTGGGGATGCTCAGGGAAGAAGGGTGCTGCGAGTATAGGCAAAGAAAATCTGGTTTCCCCCACAGCTTTTCTGCTGCAGATATAGGTTTGGTTTTGATCCTCTCTCAGGGTGGGCATCAGGCCCTCCACCTAGACTTGATGCTGTGTAGGTAGAGGTGTAGGGAGCATAGCTGAAATTCCTCAAGTCCTTTTTGAGTTCAAAGTACTTAAAGTGGTGGGAAGGCTCTTGCATGTCTGCATGGCAGTTGCTGAACTGTTCTGAGCTGAGGATATCTGCTGTAATGAATTGCTACTCCTCCACCCTTGACTGCATCCAAACAGATAGAACAATGTTGTGGTTTAGGACATTTGATCTGTGTGAAAGCCCATGAAGGGGAGCTGGGCTTGCAGAACACAGCAGAGACTGTGCCTGCAGGAAATTGCCTTCATGTCGCACCAGCTTTGCATCGTGCTGCACATCTGATGATACAGCAGCCCGGGCTGTGTGTTTTTGGTGTTTCCTATTGATTTCCTCCTCTCTCCATCCCTTGTTTGTTATTCAGAGCCTGCCCTTCTGACCCGTGCTGGATGGATGGTTGTTTTCCAGAAGGGGGATGTGGCACCACGCGGCTGTGTTACTGTTTGCCCCGCTGGTGTTGGCTTGTTAGGCAGCAGCTGGCAAGTCAAATAAAACTTAATCCTGCTGGTGGCTGCCGTTGGAAATTTTTGGACCAAATCCTTTTGTGAAGGCTTTTTGGAAGGCGTTGAAATAAGGTACAAATCTGGGAATTAGTCTAATCTCTGTGACTTTGTCTACTTTGTCCGTGTGCTTATCTGTATAATGCCATGGTGGCCTTAGGAGAGTGTGTGAGCTCTTGGGCTGTGAATATCACTGTCTCCAAGGACTGCATTAGCTTGCAGAGCTGAAGCATTAGTATCTCCCTGAGCCCCTGAAGCTCTTGGTTTCACTTGTTTCCATCCGTTATGTTGTTACTGTTGTAGCACTAATATTAAATCTATCCAGGAATGGGCTGGAACTCTCTGGAGGTTTTGGCAGGCAGAGATGGCTGGTGCTGACCTTCCTGTGCCATGTAATCCTGTATCGAGGTGGAGGGTTGGGACTGCTGTTGTTGTGGTATCAGTTGTTTATTAAAGGCGACATGCCAGAGGCGTTGTTTTTCCAGGCACAGCTAGCCACGGAAGGCAGCAGAAGCAGCATTTGGGTACCCTGCTCCACTAAATCCTTTGTGTTGGTTATCCCTTCACTGGGGCATCTGTCTGTGTGTCTTCTTGGCTAAAATTTGCTATTGTATGAGAGCTGGAGGAAGAGACTGAGCGGTGACTGAATTGCTGCCGTGGGAGTCTGTCTTTCTGGTCCTGGCTGAAGACGGGAGCTGAAGTGGGAAAGGCTTCCTCTCATGACTTGGAGCAGAGATCTGTTTCTGGGAGAGCTAGCACTGGCTGCTGTGTGGGAAGGTCTTTCTTCTGCTGGTTTTTGACCTACCCCTAGGGTTTGGAGAGGAATTTATTTGCAATGTGGCCCCTCTGATTGCTGGCAGCTGTCTCTGTGATAGGCTGGGAATCGAGGGTCTAGGTAACAGAGTTTATGGAATTTTTCTTGTTTTCTGATGGCTGGCAGCTCTTGCCATATACAGGCTGGTTCTGGGGACACAGAAGGTCTACCAGAGGAGTCTGTGTTTTGGGAACTCTGGCTCTGTATGGATTATCACAGTGGGGAAGCTGGTGCTAGCACTTCAGCCTGCCCACTCCTGGGCTTCAGCTCTTTCCCTCAATATGACTCTGGCCTCTTCATGGTCCTTTTGTGTCTCATCATCTGTGAGCAAATAGTTTGTCTGTCCCCTGTATGTTGCACTGTGCTGTGCTGCCATTGTTGACAGCCAGAGCAGTATCAGCAGTGTGTGACAACCCTGGCTTGGTGGCCTGACACCATCAGCAGGGCAGGGAGAAGGCGGCTGCAGTGCTGATGGCTGTTGCCTGGTTGGCCTCAGGGCACAGCAGCTTCTTAAACTGAAGCTTTTTCCAGAAGCCGTGATGGATATGCAAACTCCATACTTGTGTTTGCATATGGCTAACCAGCTGTCCCAGTTCATTCAGCCCTGCCTGGCTCAACCAGTATTTTAGTGCCATTCACACAGAGACTTGCCTGTGGGCCTAGCTGGGGCTGTGCTATACTGGAAGTCCATATAGGGCCTTAATGCATGAAGTCTTGCCATTACATTGTGTTAATTTGAATTTTTCTTGCTGGCTTTTGTGGCTGTGAGAAGGGTGAATTTTCATGGATCTGGCTGCAGAGCTGAGTCCATTATGGGGGACTTCCCTTAGACCCAGAACTGGTAAATGCACCTTTAGGTACTGAAGGGGCTCCTGTGAGATGGATTTTTCTTTCAGAGTAAAAGTTTTTGGTTAAGCTGTGGCCAAATGGTTAGTTTGGGAAACGTCTTAGGATTATTCCTTGTCTAGGCATCCTGGAAGTGGCAGGGGATTTTGAGGATGTCGATATCTGCTTCAGATTAGGGTAAGCTGTGGGTTTCCTTGGGGCAATTCTGGCTTAATGCAGAGGTGTGTAACATCTCTACAGGGTATGCAGGTTGAGTCTGATGCATTGGAGCTGGATCAGACTCGTGCAGCGTGTGCCTGTGCTGCTGAATCCCCTGTGCAGAAACCCAGGAGGCCACTGCAGCAGCCTTCTCGAATGTGCTGATGTTGCCAGTGTGAGACACCACTTTAAAAATCTGTGTTTAAGTGGTGCCTTCGTGATGTTACTTTTGGTACAGTTGGTATGTGTGCTCTGGTAGGAAGCTATATGGCACTCATGCTTTCCCATGTAGAGAGGTGTATAGATTTGAGGTGGGGACTGTGTCTGACCATGTTGTCTGTAGGGACCAGGTGAGCTCCTGGGTGGTCAACACATGGTGCTGGCACTAAGTGTTCATGGTGACTTTACATGTGACTAAAGGAGAGATGCTTCACGAGAATTTCATGTCAGTATCACAGATAACGAGGAAGCTCAAAATCAGGGTGATCTTGTAACTTGGCTTACCAGCAGATCCACAAACATGGGAAATGTCCCTATTGCAGTAATAGTGTGTGATGAGCATTTCTGGGCTGCCCATGGGAAGGAACAGTTAATGTGTACAATGACCAGTTCAACACGGTTACCAAGCTCGTGGGGTATTTACAGACTGCAGACAGGTTGTGCTGCCTTCCACTGTAGTCCTCTATCCTTGAAGGACCTGGGAATTGGCTACTGTGGCTTTGAGACCTTCCACAAGAAGAACATTTCATGTTGTGTGTGATGGTAACTTCTGAAGGTCACTGACTGTTACTGTGCAGTTGTCAGAGACAGCAGGTGGAAGGTTTTGGATGGTATGTGACAGGGTCAGGCCCAGGAGTTCACAATGTCAAAGAAAAGCAGCAGCTTTGAGTTGGACCTGGTGCTGCAGTGATCCAAAGCACTATCCTCTTCTAAGTTGTGGGGAAACTTACCTTCTTGTTGAAAAGGATGCTGATTCCTGGTGTAGAGGTGAATTCTGCCTGATAGCATCTGGTCTGAAGTCTGTACGTGGCACCTCACACAGACTTTAAATTTACAGTAATTGATTGAGTCCTACTTTATGGCTCCCATCTGCTTTCTGGACCTCTAGTGGAGTAAGTTACATGCCAGCACATGCTTGGTTTGGTTAGGACTGGAGCATCCCTCTTGTCTCTTCCAGCAGTTGAGCAGTATTTGCTTGTTTGCTGGGTTGCTGGCTGGAGGGCAAGCCTGGCTGGCCTGGTAAAGGCTGCTTGGTAGGACATTACTCATTGTATTCAAGAGTTTGGCCCTGTGTCTTGAACAGAGTTTGGTGAATATGACTGGTGTTAGTGAAATCAATGAAGTATATAAAAGGCTACTAAAATGTGCTCTATTTGCTGTCTCTGTACAGGGAATTTTTTGTACCATCCCCTGCATGACACCATCAAAATCAAGTGAGGAAGAAAAAGAACATGTGTCCCTGTCCTAGTGATGGTCAGAAATGGTTCCTCTGAGTGTTCAGACCCCTCATATTCTCTGCTGCCTCCTGCATTTTAGAACCGGAGGGATGCAGTACTGCTGTTTGCCCATTTCCCAGAGTGCTGCAATGACTTGGGATCAGGAACAGAGTTCTTTCTTTGCCATCATGCAGCTGTTGTGACTCTGAAAGGCTCTTCTTTGCGTGAGTCCTTCTCATTGTCTTTGGCAAATGTTTTGTGGTAAAACTTAGTTGTGAGATTTATTAACTCCCTGTTGGTTTTATAGGGGTTCTCTGTATGTCTTACAGATCCAGTTAGCAGAGATGTTGCTGATGGCAGCTGAACTGGATGCGCAGAGTAGGTGCAGTCATCTACAGCTTGTCATGCTTCAAGGCCCCTTCCCACTGGCTAGGAGGTTAAGCTTGTTTCCTTGGGAGACTCTTGCAAAACTGTTTGTGCAAGGAGAGAGTAATGTGAGCTGGTCAGTGTCTTGAGGGCAGGACACACATGGAGGCTGCTTTGTCATCTCCTCGTGGAGATCTGTTATTAAACACAAATTAATTGTTAACGTGGTGGGGGGGAAATGAACCTTGCTTCTCGTTCCTACAGTCATCTGCCTTGGTTTGTGCAGTCCCAGGCCTGCTCTGGAGGTATCTGGCTGGCAGAAAGGTGCTCCCAGAGCAGAGGGCTGGTGCTGGGCAGGGCTGCGGTGCTGGCAGCCCAGGACAAGGGGGTGCTGGCGAGCAGCCTGCTCTGTGGCAGCTCCCTGCTTCCCCAGGTGTGGAAGTCCAAGCTTTCAGACTTTGTTTCCCACCATCCCCCTCTTCCCGTTTTCCCCTCTTCTCCTCTCCTTGCTCTCCCGCTGAGTTGATGCTTTTCCAGGAATGAGCTGTACTGCTGGCCCAGCACATTCCACAGCAGCAGCGCTTTCTTGGCAGGAGCCTCGCTTGCTGTTAAGAAAAAGCAGGACTGACTTGGTGTCCCTCAGCTGAGGGCCAGAAAAGGAAGGCCTGGTCCTGCATTCCTCATGGTGCATGCAGAGCCTTCACGGACACCATGGCACTCTCCCTAGGCTGTTGTGTATGTGCAAACTTCACACTGTCCCCCCAGCAGCCCTTGGAGCCCTTTACAGCTCCTCACTGTCGTCTTAACCAGCATGAAGTCCCTGAACGTTGCAAGGGAAACTGTCGCTTTTCTAGCCAGCCTAGAAAGGGGTGTGTGACTTCTCACTTGTTGAGAGTTGCAAAGCGTTCCCTTTGGAGCCTGAACACCTCATCCACAAGCTCCTTGATATGTTAGTGTTGTGTCTTTTGTGTTGTGTTACCAGCAGTAGCCAGATAAACCCTTTGCCCACCTCTACACTTTTTCCACCTCTCTCCCTTTCTCTCTGTCAGCAGGAGCTGCCATGTTGCAGCTCTGCCTTGTGGGCTCTTCCTGCTGTCTGTGTCCAGATGGAGCTAAGTGTCATAGCAGACCAAGCCTCCTTCCTCCAGTAGTGTGAACCACAGCAACCACATCAGGATTTTACCCTGTCTCTGGCTGGGGCCTCTTTGGGCCTGTTGCCTCTCTCACCTTGAATAAAAGCCCAGCTTTTGGTCACTGTTATTATATCTGTGGAATTGTCTCCATTCCATTAAGGTCATTTCTGCAGATGTTTAACCTCAAATCTTTCTTTCTCACAGTGAGTCCCTGCACTTGTCTTGTATCCTTGTGTTGGGCTATGCAAGCTCTTAGAGTTATCGAGGAGCTGAAATTGAGCTACCAGGGCGAAGAGCCTGGCCAGGCTTCTGCTGGAAGTTCCCGTTTGTCCTGATTTCCAATTCAAAGAGACTGAAAGTGTCACTGAACCTTGGGGGGGGGGGAGCCTCGAGAATGCTGCCTTTGATGATGTCTGTAAATGTCCTTTTGGAGGTTGGAAGCATTGCTTGGGCAGGGCAGGATTAATTAGTGTGGAGGTGCCTCCTGCAGTCCTGTGCAGCTTCCTCCTCCCGGTGGAGGACAGGCCTGTTGGGCTTGTTTGCAGAGCAAGGCTGCAGCCAGATGGTCACTCCGAGATCAAGGCAGGAGGGGCCGCCAGGGCTCTGGGCTCACTGGGAAATCAGTCTGTAGCTTTGCTTTGATAAGCGCTGCTCCTTGGCAGGCCTCTGAGGCTGAGTGGCTCCTTCCTAAATGCCATTCCTAAATGCCAGTCTTTGGACTAGGTGAACAGGAGGTCTGTCCTCTGTCATCTCCCACCCAGTGACACTGGTAAGACTGAGCACAGGTCCAGCTGGAGCCAAGCATCGCCTGGACTGGGGGGCTCTGGTTGTCCTGGTCAGTGTCCAGTGGAGTGATTGCAAATGTGTTGATGAGGGGTTTTCAGGGAAAACAGTTGGCATCTTGGATGTCTGTTCAGCGTTGGATGTCTGTTCAGCCTCTGCCTGGCTGACCATGGAGAGAAAGCACAGCAAGCTGTGGGGCAGCAGAGGTGAGCATGGTTGAGGGCATGGCAGGCCCATGGCAGGGGGATTGGAACTAGATGATCTTTAAGGTCCTTTCCAACCCAAACCATTCTCTAAAAATAAAAGAGGCTGGTCTTGTGCTCATGAGCATGATGTGCCCACTCTTGAAGAGAGTAGTTAGTAGCTTGAAATGGGATGACCTATTCCCCAAGGAGTACTCGTGATGCTCCCTTGATTTGTTAGGAGAGCAGCTTGAATTCAAGCTCTGCTTGAATGCAGAGCTATGTTACTGTTGTGGTAGCAGGACAGCTGCTAAGAGCTGGTTTGTGCTTCTTTATTCTTAAGCACACCAGGTAAACACTGTGCTGCAAGGGAGCTCATCTTCACAGGGGGTGCAGGGACAGACAGGAGGACAGCAGCTCCTCTGGGGAGGAGGCTCTGACAGAGCTAAACCATCTACAAATCTGTGTTTCCCTATTTACCTGTGCTACAGCATAGAGGAGCAGTGGGGAATACCCTGTCTGGGGGCTTGGGAGGCAAATTAAATGGGAGAGTGACAGTCTGTTTATGCTCAGAGAGCCCTTTTCACCCCAATGCACTGTGCAATTTGTACTCCTCCTCCTCTTCACACAGAAGGTATAAATACAGTGAGGAGGAACTCAAGAATGCCCTGGCTTATGGAGACAGACAGCTCAAATACTCTAATCCTGTTTGGTGCATGCTGTTTGCCTGCAAAGCCCAAGGTCTCACCAATACACGTGTTGTATGCTTTGATTGGACCTGTAGCCCCTGGGGGAATTGTATCCCCATGGGAAGCACACATATCATGTCTGGGCTTGGTCTAACAGGCGAGTATTTCCCATCTGAAATCCCAGCTCTTTCAGAGAATTGCCCTGTCCAGTTTTCTCTTTTGGTGAAATGGCTGCAGAGCTCATCCCTGTGGCCCCAGCATTTGATCTTGCGGGAGAGGTGAGAATTTTGCTCTAGAGACAGGAGATGCTCACATTTGGGTGGTAACACAAAAAGGTGCTTCCTTTTGCTATGCAGCATTATTAATCTATACAATCATTTGGAAGCAAAACATCCCTGCCCTAAGGGGTGTGTGCTACAGGTCTTGAAAATGAGATCACATTTCTGATGGGTAAATCCCTGAAGCTTGTGCTATTGGGGAGAAATGTCTCCTGAGTGTTTTTTGTTTGGTTGGGGTTTTTTTTCTTCTTTTGCAGGTTGTAGGAGATGGGGGCTGTTAAGATCAGAGGAGTGACCAACCTAATCTGTGCACTTTTGGGAGGTTGTTGTAGAAGAATAAGTTTATAATTGAATTTCTGGACTTTGCATTGTTGGAAAAAATGGCGCTGTTTTGTAAAGGTCTTTCCTCTTAATAATTGAACTGAACAAAGGAGATCATCTTACTCTTTCATCTACTCTACTAGCTTTGGATCTTTTTTGTGTTACATTGTCACTGCTCAGTTGTGTTCTCGATCTTTGCATGTTCCCTAGGAACAGACTGCTTTTCTTCTTGGCCATCAAGCTGTCCAACATAAGCTTGAGGGGTCCCCTTCCCTCACCTCCCTTCTTTGTATTGACACCACCACCACCATCACCCCCCCCCCCCCCCGGTTGCCAGATACAGTGTTTTTATTTGGTACCACGTCTGTGATTGCTTCTCTCCGAGTATCCTCCTTGCTGCAAGCCCTTGGATAGGCAATCTGGGGGACAGGACTGCCAAAGACAAGCAGCAATCACTGCTGAGATCCAGCCTGCATTCAAATCTGGGGTTCAAATCCTGCAGGAGCCTCTTAGATTTCTTCTTTTGCTGGGCTCGTGTTACTCCATCCGAGTTCTTTGCAGGGACCTTGCTGTGGCTGGTGGGTCCCGCTCAGGAGAGACCAGAGCTGGCTGAAGCTAGAAACTCCCTTGTATCCACATCCTCAGCCGGGCTGGAGGCCACCGAGGGGAAACGGTGAGGCTGGGAGCACAGCAGCTGCGCTGGTAATGTCTGCGCAGCCGGGGTCTGACACAGCGCAGCCGTCTCCGCGGCTTGGGGTTTATGGCCTCCTTTCTCTCCTGTGCATGCTCTCGTTCCCCACCTTCCCTTCATTCCTAGGACATGACTCTGTGATATAAAATACCCTCTAATTTCCTGAGCCTGGCTGGAACTCCCCGGAGAAGGCAGCGTCTGCCCGCCTGTCCCTCACCCGCCTCTGCATCCGTGTTCCACGCTGCCAGCTGCTCCTGCCGGCAGCAGCGGGAGGGAAGCTGGGAGCATGGCATCTTCCCAGGCCGTGGGAAGAGGGTCTGCCGGCTCCTACAGAGAAGCTGGTGGGAGGGTAGGGATGGAGCCAGGGTTGGAGCTGGGTTTCCTTCACTTCCCTCCCTGTTGCCTGGTCTATCCCTTCCCCTCCCCCAGCTACATGGGAGCAGATGTGCTGCTTGTGTCAGCCCTGGCAGCCCCCTCCGCACACCCAAGCTGGTCTCCTGTGCAGCCAGAGCCTTGTCCCCTCCTCCTCCTTCTTCTCCTCCCCCCGGCTTGGCCCCGTGTCACTGGGGATGGCAGCGGAACCATCCGCCCACTCAGCCTGCCTCCCCTGTAACCCTCCCTCCTTCGTCCCTCCCGCAGGTCTCTTTGTTGGAAAACTCAAGGCAGATGAGTGCTGGGGAGTGCTGGGCCTGCAGGCCAGGCGCTGAGCCTGCAGCTTGGCCTTGGCATGTCTGCTGGCCCCAGAGATGGGACCAGGGTCACAGGGGGATTATCTGGGCAGAGTAGCAGCACCGAGGGGCCTGGACCTGCGTTCATCTGGGCAAGACTTAGGTTGCCTCCACCTAGAAGGGATTTTTGCTGGTCACCATTCTCAGCCATGTTGTGCCCAGCCCCCAACAGGACTTTAAACATGGGGACCTTCAAAACCGGATGGTAAACTCAAAGCAGTCCCTCTAAAATCAGCCTTGGGCAGATGTTTTCCCTGGGCTCTGATGGCTTCAACCAAAAGGAAAGACTTGTAGAGAACAGAGGGAGCGTGAATTCCTTCTGGGTCTGCTCTTTCAGGATTCCTGGGCTCAGACCCCATCAGCTGAGGGCTCTTCTCAGCACATTCACAGAATGGTTTTCCCTGCCAGCAATCCACAGGACAGTTTCATCTCCTGGCTGCCTCCCTGTGCAAGCGCGGAGCAAAAACGTGGCACTGCTCACAGCTCCCCCAGAGGCTGCTCGCTCAGTGGCTTCTGACGTGTGAACCTGCGGTCGAGTCCATGTGTCCGTGTGAGAAGTGTGACTGGAAGGGTGGTGAGAGGTGGGAGGAGGAAGGCTGCAGCTCCGGCTGAGGCTGGAGAGGAATGCAGGACATGAATAGCTGGGATGGTGCAAGGGGTGACAGACGTGAGCAGTGCTGCAGAGATATTCCTGCTCGGCATGTGCCTGACTCCAGCACTATCAGTTTTTGCTCTGTAGAGTCTAAATATATAATCCATCATGCTCTGGCATCTGGGTGATAAATAGTGATAAATAATGTAGTGGCTGGGGAAGGAGGGAGAAAACGCTCCAGGGTGGAGCTGACCCCTGGGATGTCTGGGGCAGCCACGGGGTAATAAGAGTGAGGAGGGACCAGCTCTCAGGACAGAGGGAGCTTGTTCTCTATCAAGCATTGCAGCTGAGGGTGAGTGGGTGGGTCTTGGGGTTGGTTTCCTCTGTCCCCGCTGAAAGTGGAATAGTTCATTTGTGCTGAGCAGTTGGTCACCTTGACCCAGTGAATATATCACCCTGTCCCTTCACCCACAGGCAGGGCTCTGTGTCCCCGAGCAGTCATCATGCAGCACTGAAAATTGGCTCTGCCTGAAGTTCTCTCTAGGAATTGGACACAGTCCAGGCTGCTGGCGACAGTATGAATGGATGCTAGTGCAGCCAGGGCAGGGTGCGTGTGTGTGTGCACTTGGAAATGAGGAGACAACAACTTGCCTGCCTTGGAAGGGGCTTACGTGGGCACCAAAGGGGATGGGTCCTGGGGGGACACTGCCTGTGTTTGACACTCATCCTGGGCTGCAGGGGTTTTGGGCAGAGGCTGGCACAGAACATGCTGAAGAAGCATTAAGCCAGCAGGATTTTAATCCATCCTCACTGCTCCTTTCCTGCTTTTCCTGCTCCTCCATCTGTGCCAGAAGAATTAACGCGCATCCTGGGAGTGGATTAGATTGCTCAAACCATGACCTCCTCATCTGTGCCTTCTGGGGACGGGTGGCCTTTGTCCGGTCCCTTTTCTGTCTCTCCAGTTTGGGCAGGGATCGTGAGTGCCAGCTGCCAGCAAAGGCCTGGCGATGTGCTGCCTCTCACCCCGTGGGACAGCCCTTTGCCGAGCGTGCGTGACACTGGCGCAACCAGTGGGGCTGGCAGGGTGGAGCGAGCCTGCTCCCCGGGTTTGGGGCTTGCAGCACTGTTCATTTGCCTTTTGCTGATGCCTTGTGATTGTTGGCAAACTTTGTGTTCAGTGGCGGCTCGGGCAGCTGTTGGCACACCAGGGAGAGCAGCCAGGAGCCCAGAGTACCTGTTTCTCGGAGCCCCTTGATGGCAGTCTGGGGCAATGGGCCACAGCTCCGCGTCCCATGCTGGCATCCTCTTCGATTCTCCGTGAGTTGGGACTGACTTGGGTACCCTTCAGAGCTGTTGATGGGATGCCACCTATGAGTATTGCTAATTACTTATAGTCTACTTCTTTTTAATACATAATTTCCCTTGGTTTCAATAACAAAGTAACATTTGTTACTTTGTTCTTTTTCTGTTAGATTCTTCCCCCCCCCCTAAAAAAATTATTTACTATTTAGTTACTACATTTTTTTTAAGCACAATATGTGTCAAGCTGCCTTAGATATAGCCTGGAAACGGAACTTAATATCACAAATGACTTGTAATGTGTCTTTGTATTAAATAAGAGTGCTTAAAATGTCATTGAGAAGAAAAGAAAATGAGCTTGATAAAGTCTATTTTGCCACTGGATTCAATTTATCAAAGATGGTATTAATTAATTCTGGTGAATTTACATGTTGTTTTGATTACAGATTCACTGTGGAAAAAGTATTTAGGTGTCCTGTGATATTCAAAATAAAAGGAAGAAATTTACTCTCCAAAGGAAACTAATTTTTTTTTTTTTTTTACTGTTGGGAGAAAAAGTTATCAGTGCTCCCTCAGCTATGAAGTCTGATAATGTAGCTGTTTGTGTAATGCAAGAACATGACATTGTGGCACAACTATAAAGCTCAAAGTGATGTTGAAATATTATGTATGTAATTAAAAAGCAACAGTAACATTTGGGAGCCAGCATGTTTAATGTATTTCACTTTCATCTATTAGAAATCTCTGGCATAGGTTGTGATTCTTTCAGATCATTATAAAGAGGTTTAAATTATGTATTTCTTTAGAAATAAGTGAACTGGTGGAAATGTGTCTGCTGGAAATACAGTACAGCAGAAAAATCTAGGAGGTTGCTGGAGTGTGCGGAAGAACTTCCTGACACAGCGAGTGAGGGAACCAGCTAGTGAAGGCACACACCAGACCTGTCGTTTGTGAACAGAGAAGAACTGGTGGGTGATGGGGTGACTGGAGGCTGTCTTGTGCACAGTGATCACAAAATGATAAGAGTTTTTGATTCTCACAGAAATAAGGAGGCGGGGTCAGCAAAACTGCCGCCTTGGACTTGCAGAGGGCAGACTTTGGCCTGGTTAGGGAGCTGGCTGACAGAGTCCCCTGAGAGGCAGTCCTAAAGGGCAAAGGAGCCCAGGGAAGGCTGGACATTCTTCAAGAAGAAAATTTTAAAGGTGCAGGAGCAGGACCTCCTCCTGTGCTGAAAGACAAGCTAGTGGGGAAGAAGAGTGGTGTTGCTGAACAGGGAGCTCTGGCTCGAACTCAGGGGAAAAAAAGAATATATCACCTTTGGAAAAAGGGAGAGGCAACTCAGGAGGGATACAAGGATATTGTGAGGTTATGCAGGGAGAAATCTAGAAGGGTCAAAGCCCAGCTAGAACTTAATCTGGCTACTACTGTAAAAGGCAATACATATGTCTTTACAAATGACATCAGCACCAAAAGAAGGGCTAAGGATAATCTCCATCCTTAATTGAATGCGGGGGGAAAACAGTGACAAAGGATGAGGAAATGGCAGAGGTACTTAATACCTTCTTTTCCTCAGCCTTTAACAGCGAGACCAAATGTTCTCAGGGTACTCAAGCCCCTGAGCTGGGAGACAGGGATAAGGAGCAGAATTAAGCCCCCCATAATCCAAGAGGAAATGGTTGGGAACCTGCTACACCACTTAGACGCATGCAAGTCCGTGGAGTCAGATGGGATCCACCCAGTGGTACTGAGGGAGCTGGTGGAAGTACTCACCAAGTCACTTTCAGTCCTTTACCTGCAGTCCTGGTCAACCAGGGAGATCCAGTTGACTGGAAGTGAGCAAATGTGACACCCATTTACAAGAATGGCCAGAAGGAGAATCCAGGGAACTACAGGCCTGTCAGCCTGACCTCACTGCCAGGGAAGGTCATGGAGCAGATCAGCTTGAGTGCCATCACATGGCAAGTACAGGACAGCCAGACAATCAGACTCAGCCAGTATGGGTTTAGGAAAGGCAGGTCCTGCTTGACCAACCTGATTTTCTATGACAAGGTGTCATGGTTAGTGGATGAAGGAAAGATTGTGGATGTTTTCTACCTGCACTTTAGTGAAGCCTTTGACACTGTTTCCCATAGCATTCTCTGGGAGAAACCAGCTGCTCTGGCCTTGAACAGGTGCACTGTTCCCTGGGTAAAAAACTCTGGATGGCTGGGCCCGGAGAGTGCTGGGGAATGGAGCTACATCCAGCTGTCAGCTGGTCACAAGTGTGTTCACCAAGGCTCAGTACTGGAGCCAGTTCTGTTTAATATCTTTATCAGTTATCTTGACAAGGGGATCGAGGGCACCCTCAGTTCTCAGATGACTAAATTGGGTGTGAATGTTGATGTGGTGGACGGTAGGAAGGCTCTGCAGAGAGATCTGGACAGGCTGGATCAGCGGCCAGTTGTATGAGGTTCAACAAAGCCAAGTTCCTGCTCCTACACTTGGGTCACAACAACCTCACACTGCTCTACAGGCTGGAGGAAGAGTGACTGGAAAGCTGCCTCATGGAAAGGGACTTGGAGGTGCTGGTTGATAGTGGCTGAACATGAGCCAGCATGTGCCCAGGTGGCCAAGAAGGCCAATGGCATCCTGGCTTGTGTCAGCAATAGTGTGTCCTGCCAGCAGGACCAGGGAAAGTTATTGTCCCCTTATACTCCACACTGATGAGGTCACACCTCTAACCCTGTGCTCAGTTTTGGGCCCCTCACTACAATACACTACAGATGAGTGGCTGGAGTGAGTCCAGAAAAGGGCAACGAAGCTGGTGACAGGTCTGGAGCACAAGTCTAATGAGGAACAACTGAGGGGGCTCAGCCTGGAGAAAAGGAGGCTCGGTGGGACCTTATTGCTCTCTACAACTACCTGAAAGGAGATAGTAGCCAGGTGGGGATCAGCCTCTTTTCCCAGGTAACAAGCGACAGGACAAGAGGAAATGGCTTGACGTTGTGCCAGGGGAGATTTAGATTGATATTAGGAAACGTTTCTTCACCGAAAGCATTGTCAGGCATTCGAACAAGTTGCCCAGGGAAGTGGTGGAGTCGCCGTCCCTGAAGTTATTTAAAAGATGTGTAGGTGTGGCACTTGGGGACATGGTTTAGTGGTGAGCTTCGTAGTGCTGGGGTAATGATTGGACTGGATGATCTTCAAGGTCTTTTCCAACCTAAACGATTCCATGGTATGCACCTGAATTTTGGTTTTACTGATTAAATTGTGAATTGAGGGATGAAACAGCTGGATGCACACAGAGAGCCTGTTCTGCCCTAGGGTTCTTTCCAGCCTGCCAGTCATGGCTGTGAGCATAGGAACCTGTGACCTAGAAGTGGGCAGGAGTTGCTGATCCTCTTCTGCTCCATTCCCAAGCCTGGGCTGCCTGTTGTTGGGTGCAGATACCCACCTGGGTAAGTCTCATTTTCCTCTGAAATCCTGGACCAGCTCTGACTGCCTCCTCTCCCCTCTGCAGGGTGGTGAAAGAAGAGATCTCGGATGACAATGCCAAGCTTCCCTGCTTCAACGGCCGTGTGGTGTCGTGGGTAAGCAAGCCCCTTGCTATGGTATCTCTCTGCCCATGTCTGCCCTCTGAAAACCACCATTTGGATGTGTAGTGCCGAGTAAGGCACAGGGACTGCTCCATACTGTTGGTGTGCTGACTGCTAACACAGCTGATGAACTGGATTCCCACACTCCAGGCCTTCAGCTGCAGAGGGGGCTCTGTGGTGCTGGGTCCCCTGTGCCAGGGAAGATGTGGGATGCCTCTGTTGGAGAGCTCACGATAACTGATGCCTAGCAGAGGTTGTGGTCATGGCCTGTCCACAGCATAACCCGTGTGCCCCTATGGCAGGGTCGGCTTTCCAAGGAAAGTCCCGCTCCAGTGACTGGTGCAAAGGGCTTAAGTGACTTTAGTGCTGGTGAAGCGGACTGGATTTGACTGCCCTGAAGACTAAAGGTACTGCCTGGGCAGCTGCAGGACAAGCTTTTCCCTCTGTGCCATGCCATGCACATGCTCTGTCCCCTGCCTGCATGCGTCCCTCAGCCCCTAGGGGACCCTCTGTTAGTGGGGGGAGAGGACATTCAGTCTCCACAGCCCATCATCCCGTTTTTCCTCTGCTGAGCTGCAATTTGTGCTGGTGGGGATGTGTAGATCTACACCAAGAGCAGAGCCAAGACCCAAGTACCTTCTTCCAGAGGCCTCCAAATAGCCCCTCAGCAAATCAGGCTAGGTCAGACCTAATTCTTCTTCTATCCCTGCCCCAAACAGCGAGGCCTCAGCTGGGGGGCTGTGAGGAGGGGGTGACAGGGGCAGGCAGGTGTCCACTGCCGGCCTGGCTGCTGCTGGATTCCAGGCAGGGGAGTGCAGGGTGGGCTCCTGCCTGTGCCTTGCACCAGGAGGAAAGGGTGTGCTGGGCTCCCACACAAAGAGCCGGGGCCCGATGCCGGCTGTCCTCCCTCTAGCGGTTATCCAGGCCCTTCGGAAAACAGCCTGTGTCCGGCTCTTGGCCGCCATCCATCCCTCTGCATTCATCCTGCTGCTGCTGCATCTGCACCGAGATGCCTCCCCACCCCACCCTTTCCAGCTGCCTTTTGCTTTTACCTGCCCTATGGGGAGTCCCACAGTCTCTGAACCCTTTCCATTGCTCTTTTTTTACCTGGTGTGCTTTTCCTTGTCCTCCATGCATCCATGCAGCTGCTGGCTTTCCTTGTAGGGTCTCTGTGGTTGCTCAGTGTGACTGACATGGATCTGGTGTGGGTCTGTCTGGTGTGACCACCATGCTGCTGCTCTGCTGGGCTGGATTCTTGCAGGGAACTTGTGCCCAGACTGGCTCTTGTGCACAAAGGGGTGATGGCAGTCCCAGAGACCTTTATGCACAGCTGATGATCCCTTTTTCTATTTCTACTGAGAGTCTCCTTGTCCATGGGTGGTTTGGGGCCTGGGGGGCAGCACTTGCTTTGCTGCTTCTGACAGACAGGCTGAGATGAGGCTATTTTAGGAACGCAGTACTAATTTTAGTGACCAGGAAAGACGGGGGCTTGAATCCAAGTGAGTATTTCCTGACAGTATAAGAGGGAGGAAAAGTGCAGGGTGGTGATCAAAACCTTCCCTGGAGGAAATCCCAGCCTTGGGAGCATTAGAGGAAGACAGTATCAGTCTTCCCCCAACTTGGGAACACCCCCTCTACTCTCCTTACTGCTGTTTGACAGATGCCTGTGACTAGTTCCCTCTGTCCAGATCTATTTGCCTGATCTTGCATTGAGATTTTCAAGCATAAAGTGTTATATGACTTTTCCCTAGGCAATGCTGGCCACTGCCAATATATCTTCTCCCATATGCTCCCGGGCAGTGGCTGCCAGAGCAGGGATGTGGCCCTTAGGGAGTGGGACGTGTCCTGGGAAGACACGTCACTGGGAAGGTGCCAGGAGCAAAGCCAGGCATGTGCCTGGGGCTTGTTGGAGGGAGGGTGCTGAGCCAGTGTGAGACAAGAGCTGGTTAGACAATTGCGAGATCAGGAACTGTTGGGCTTGTCCTGGGGCTTGTGTGACGGGCTCTGCAGCTTTTCACACCCCGGGCTGTACTCTGCTCTGTCTGCTGCCCTGGCTGTGGCTTTTTCAGGGCTGCTTTGTCTTCCTTGTCCCAGCTACATCCCTGTCTCGATTCCCAGTGCCTCTCTGGCAGTAGATCTCTCTCCCCCTGCCCTAATGATTATTTATGAATTATCAACCTCTTATCAGGGTTTCCCCAGTTCTTGAAGGTGGGCAGGGCACAGCTCTTTCATCAGTGATGCTGGGAAGCACTGAAGACCTGTGTAAATGGGCTGTGCCTCCTGCACCCAAGTTGACATCTGCTCTTGGCTCCATGCAGATGTGGTTCCCTCTCCAGCAAGCAGCAGTGCTGCCTCTGCATTGACACTGGGCATTATGGTTTGGGCAGCAGCTGTCATCTCCTTTCCAGCCCATGTTTCATGATCCTTCTGTCCTGACCCACAGTGGGGCATCCTTCACCTTAGATTTTTTCTGGGCCCTGTCACCTCTGCTCTGGGGGTTCCTGAATGCGTCTTTCAAGGAAGAGGCTTTTTATTGTCCTCTTGGCCAGCCCTATTATGATTAGTCCTGTTCATTACAACTTGAAAGAAGGGGGGAGTGCAAACCTGGATAGGGAGTAATATTGGGAAATTGCTCGTTTGGGCTATCCTCAGTTTCATTCCACTGGCAAGCCTGTGGAAGCTCCACTTCATTCCCTGAGCCCTGAAATTGGTGGTTTATTACAGAGACAGAGTCATGTGGGTGTGCCTGGACTGCCCCACAAGCATGGCTGGTATAGAGTTCCTGGGGTTTGACCCTTTCTTGAATTTCTGCACTGGGGAAACTGTTGAGCCCCCCAGAGGTTGGGTGAAGATTGTGCCCAAGCCAATAAGCTGGGCAAAGTTTGTATGGAAGTCAGAAAAAGATCCTGTTTCAGGAATCTATTTCAAAGCCAGCCTCAGCCCTGAGCTCTGTTATCTGCAGCATCTGAGGACTGGGGAGGTGAAGGTCCTGCTGGTCCCACAGCTTGAAGGCAGGGGTATAGAGGCTGCTAAAACTGAGGAAAGGAATGACTGGTAGCTGCCTCTTCCAATGTGAGAAGAACTGGGGGAATCCACTCCCTGCTACAGGATGTGCGCTAAAGGTTACCTGAGTGTGTGGTGTGGGCATGCAGGTGATGTCAGTGTCCAAGCAGGGCTGTCAGCCACCTGGGCTTCACTGCTGGGTCAGGAATTCCTGAGCCACAAATAGCCGGTGTCTGGGAAGGCATCGAGAGGGAATGTTGCTACATGCTTGGCCTGTTCCATACCCGCTCCTGGGCATCTGCTGTTGTCTGCCATCAGAGATGAGATCCAGGCAGGCTTTTGGCCAGCTCCTTTGGCCACTGTTGTACATGTTTTCCCAGAGCTGCAGCCATTTCCTTCTCTGTCTCATCCCTCCAGCTGGTGTCTGCAGAGGGTTCCCACTCAGATGCTGGCTCGGTCTGTGCCGATAACCAGACAGAGCTGCCACCTTCCATGGAGCGCACAGGAGGAATTGGAGACTCCAGGCCCCCCTCTTTCCAGTAAGTTACCTGGACATCTGCCCTAGTTTGCAAGGGACATATAGTGGGTTTGCTGTAATCCTGAGCAGGGGCTGGGATACTCCTACCCAAATTGTCAGGGATTACAGCCAGCAAGGGGGGAGGAGGATGAGGCTGGGAGCAGATTCAAAGTGGAGCTGCATTATTCAACAAGCAAGGACATGCCAAAAATAGTGCAGGGAAGCTGGCAAAGAGCTGGCACAGTATACCCAGTCCTTTGCCCTGCACTCACAGATGTGCTGTGGTTGTTCCTATCCCTCAGGAAGGAGACAGGTGATGGCTGGAAGCTTGTGCTGGCCAGCACAGAGGTGTCGAGAGAGCCTGCTCAAGTTGTTCCCTGTTGAGCATATTTGTTCCTTTTAACTCATTACAGCCCTAACACCGGGGGGAGTCGGGAAAACTTGGACAATGAGACAGAAACAGACTCAGTGGTGTCCTCGCAAAGGGAACGACCTCGTCGGACAGATGGGCCTGAGCATGGTGAGTGTTGGTAACGTGGCAAGAGCTCTGCAGGGCATGGCTGGGGCATGGTGCGGGCACCAGCTCCAGACTTGGGGCAGCTTTCTCTGCTTTGCAGAACCCTACCATCTTAGAAGGGCTGTTGTATGGCCCTTAGAAGAGCTGTAGCCTCACATTGGAGGCAGGAGCTAACACCTATGTTGCATCAGAACTTTGGGGTCAAAGGAGATGTCTCCTGTAGAAGCCTCAAGCAGAGACAGTAGTGCCTCAGTCCTTTGTAGTTGAAAAGCATAGTGTGCTGTAGCCTGGCCACTCCATGCTGCTTCTTGCTTTACCAAGGAAACAAATGCAAGTCTTCCACAAGTTTGGCAGCATTGTTCCTAATGGCCCATCAGCCTCCTCCCCATCTGATAGCGATAAAAGTATCCCACAGAAGATGGATCTGATCCCAGGATAGACTAGGAGCTGTATGGCACTAGCTGGGATTGTCTGATAGCAAGATTTGTTCTGAGAAGGCTGCCATGAGCCCTGCATAGGGGAAGGGGTTGTGTCAAGCACACTGAGTCTTGTCTTTTCATAGCACCCAGGGTGAATGGGACCGTGAAGGGAGAGCGGCGCCGAGACCTGGGTGGGTACGAGAGCTCCTCCACACTCATGAGCAGTGAGCTGGAGACCACCAGCTTCTTCGATTCAGATGAAGATGACTCCACCAGCAGGTAGGAGAGCTTAGGTCCTGGAGAAACGCTAACTTCCCCCTTCCTCCCAGCGCAGAGAGATGCCATTGCAGGGCACAGTAGTCCTGGGCTCAGACCTGCCTCTGTCTCACCCAGCAGCCATCTCTACTATTGTCTGTCCCCCGTGTGCATGTTCTCCCCTCTGCCTTGCAGTCCTCCATTCCTTGTGCTATTTCCATGGCTCTCTTGCTGCCAGAGTCACCACCCTGGCAGCAAGAGAGCTGACTCTTGCTTTTGCTTGCAGGTTTAGCAGTTCAACAGAGCAAAGCAGTGCTTCCCGTCTCATGAGGAGGCACAAGCGGCGCCGGCGGAAACAGAAGGCTCCACGCATCGAGCGGGTATGCAGGGAGGGACCGGGGATCCTGGGGAGGGCAGTGCAGGGCAAGGTGGGCTGCCTGGTGGATCCCTCTCAGGGATTCAGCTGTGTTTGTTGTGGTCACAGCTTGTGACAGTTGGTGTCCAAGTGCTGAGACTTCATAAAGTGCTGTAAACATTTTCTGGGCCAATGTAGCCTCAAGAGTTGGGAGCACAGGCCTTGTCCTGGCTGTGGAGAGGTCACAAGGACCATGGCTGATGTTCTCTGGCTCTGCAAAACTCCCAGCATAAGAGTGGAGTTGTGGGTGGGGGCTGTGGTGCCACAGGGAGTGGCAGAGAGGAAAGACAAGTGGGGGAAACTGGGGCTGGGAAAGTTGCTGAGGCACAGGAGGACATCTCATGTTTCACTTACGTTGCAGTCATCGTCCTTCAGCAGCATAACAGACTCCACCATGTCCCTGAACATCATCACAGTCACGCTGAATATGGGTGAGTGGGAAGTGTGCATGGAGCCTACAGTCCTTCCAGAGTGGGATTGGGTGGTGGAGAGGGAACTGGGGAGGGGGCAAAGAGAACACATGGGGGAGGAGTGAAGAGATGAATTCTGTAGAAAAGTGGCTTGTCTTTAAGCACTGGTCTCTCAAGAGTTTCTCCGTGTCCCAGGACATCTCTCTGGGACAGGGGTGCAAGCCACCATAGTTAGTTAGTACGTGGTTTGTCTGAGGTTAGGTCTAGTTGTACCTGCTGCTTTGTGGTGTCTTACTGCTTTCTCTTTCCATCCCCGCAGAGAAATACAACTTTCTGGGCATTTCTATTGTGGGACAGAGCAATGAGCGTGGCGATGGAGGCATTTACATTGGCTCTATCATGAAGGGTGGCGCTGTGGCAGCTGATGGCAGGATTGAGCCGGGGGACATGCTCTTGCAGGTACTTCACACCCACATATCTCCATCTTTGGGCCTGGGAAAGCAGAAAGAAAAGACCCAGAAGCCTCCCTGCAAATTTTGGCAGGCTAAATCCAGGAAGCTGTGCTTGGAAGAGGGAAGCTGAGTCACTGCTGAGCTGAGTGGGGAGCTCAGCCTCTGGTCACATCTCTGAGACTCACTTCTTTGTGTCGTTTGCAGGTAAATGACATCAACTTTGAGAACATGAGCAACGATGATGCTGTGCGGGTGCTGAGGGAGATTGTGCACAAGCCAGGGTAAGTTCTTGGGTTGTTCCTTACCTCCAGGGACTGCTGTACAGTGTGTGCTTGGGGTGTGTGAGTCATGTCTTCAGCCACCTCTGCCAGTGGCTCTGCAGAAGCTCAGAACTGAGGTTTTTGGTGTTGCTTTGATTCTTGGGTTTTCATGCCCAAAGCAAGAATTGCGGCCAACAGAATGGCAGGGAGTTGGGAGCTGTGCCCCTTTCTTTGTGGGGATGTCAGGTCCCTGCTCATTGCAGGGCAGTTGGAATAGATGACATTTAAAGGTCCTTTCCAACACAAACTGTTCTTTGATTCTCTGTTCTATTTGGGTCATCAGCAACCCTCAGCCAGGGTCATGTCATTTTGTTCATGTCACCAAGGAAACCTATAGCTGGATTGGAACAAGGACACTTTACTGCCGGCTTCTCCCTGTCTCCCAGGAGAGAGCCAGCCCACAGGATCCATCCGTCATGCAGGGGTTTGTGTCACCAGGCTCTGGTTCTAACTCTCACCTTTTTGTTGCAGGCCCATCACCCTGACGGTGGCTAAGTGCTGGGACCCCAGCCCACGGGGCTGCTTCTCGTTACCCAGGAGTAAGTGGATAGCTGACCCACCCTTAACGCTGGTGCCCAGCTCATGTGAGAGCCCTGCCTTAAGCACTTACTTGGATGTTGTCTTGTTCTTCCCCTGTGTGTTTGACTCCACGTGGCACTGAATTGGGGTTTGATGGGGTGCAGCTCTCCTTTTAGGAGGCTGCTATGTCCTATTCCCAGACCAAAATGCCCATAAGCCCAGCCCTCCTTCCCACATCACGCTGGGGACGCGTTTCACTGGGGCAGGGGGGTCACTTGCTCGGGGCGCCAGAGGAAAGAGAAACCCCCCCTTGAGCCATAGGGGGATCTCTCCCTCTGCACCTCTCCTGCTGACCCTCCCTCTCTTCTTTCTCTCCCAGTTGCTCCCCAGCGGATCTGGGCTGGGCCAGACTCTCCATGCTCCGATCCGGGTGAGTCCCGGCAGATACTGGGGATGGAATGGGCTGTGCTGAGTCCCTGTCCCTCCCCAGAGGTTGTTTTGATGATGTGATCATTTTTTCCAGCTACTAACTGACTCTTTCTTTTTGGTAGGTGAGCCCATCCGGCCCATCGACCCGGCAGCCTGGGTGTCTCACACGGCAGCGATGACTGGCACCTACCCAGCGTACGGTATGAGTCCATCCATGAGCACAATCACTTCCACCAGCTCCTCCATCACCAGCTCCATCCCAGAGACCGAACGTAAGTCCTTGTGCCTCCGTGCTCTGCCCACTGCACAGCCTCTTCACCTTCACTGTGCTGTGAAGGGAGCAATACATCTGCCTGGGGATAGCTGGGGTGGGCAAAGTCTGCCCTGCCAAGGGACTGAGAAGGAGACAGCTCTTGACAGACTGGCACTTGGATCAGTGGAAGTTCTGCCTGGGTGAAATAATGCCATGTTTTTCAGCTTTCTATGTGAGGAGAGTAGAGGAGCCTGGGTGCAATTAGGAGCTGTGGCAGATGCAGAGGAAAGGCTCAGACCAGTCAGGGTTAGCGTTTGAGAATGCGGGGCCAGAGGGATTCAGCATGTCCCTGGAGCAATTGCCCTCCCAAACAGCAGATAGGGCAGGATGGAGGAGGCAGCTGGGAGCAAAGAGCCTTGCAGTGGGGCAGGGTCTTGCTGAGCACAGGGCACTTTTGGTTGCTTTCTGGAGGTTTTGGATAATTCTGGTATAGAGAGCCCTGAAGCAAGGGTCTGGAAAGCTCAGGTGAGGCAAAAAGCCAGGAGTTTGTTGTAAGTTTGTGACTCTTGCCTGGGTTTTTCCCAAGAGGAAATGGCTGACGTGACAGATAACATGGGAAGGGGGCTTACACAGCATGTGCCCCAAGGCTGTCTGCGATGTATTGTTCCCTGGCCCATTCCTCCCGTGTGTGATGCTTCCATGTGTCTCCTTTGTCTTTTCTGTCCTCTCTCACCTCTGCCTCCCTTCCTTCATCCACACCACAGGCCTCGATGACTTTCACCTGTCCATCCACAGTGACATGGCCACCATTGTCAAAGCCATGGCCTCACCAGAGTCAGGCCTCGAGGTGCGTGACCGCATGTGGCTGAAGATCACCATCCCCAACGCCTTCATTGGTAAGAGACTGTGCTGCCTACAGCAGAGGCAGGGACTGGGGACTGGGTGGCCTGTTTTCCAAGCAGATGTCCAAGGGAGCATCTCTGTCACCATAAACTGTTGACCAAGCCAGAGTTACATATTGGACTCTTGGCTGTGTGGCCCCTTTTCACCTTTGGCCCAGTTTTTCTTGGCTCTAGTGTGGCTCACTGCCTCAAGAGCCACTGTCTTTCACTCTTTTGCCGTATCTAACTCTATGTTTGGTGGCAGGTTCAGATGTGGTGGATTGGCTCTATCACCATGTGGAGGGCTTTACAGACCGCCGTGAATCCCGCAAATATGCCAGCAATCTGCTGAAGGCTGGCTACATCCGACACACCGTGAACAAGATCACCTTCTCAGAGCAGTGCTATTACATCTTCGGGGACCTCTGTGGAAGTATGGCCCTTGGCATGGGTGGGAGGGAGAGGATGGAGGGTTAGAGGTCCTGCAGAGCCCTGATGACACTGTGGGGACACAACTACAGCCATTGGCATCAGGCTGGGACCCTTGTTCTACAGACCTTGTTAAGAGAGCAATAAAAAATATCCCAGCTCCTTTGTCATGCTGCTGGGGTAGTGAAGTTGGAAGCAGCATTGACAGTGTCACCTACTGTGTGATCTTTGCTCCTGGGCAGCCCTAGCAGAGTCTTAGTCTTTACTGACTGTCTCCAGGCTCTGAACTTCCAGTGCTGGCAAGGGGTTGGTGCTCAGGCAACTGGGTTCTACTCAAAAAAGAGGGATGGGGAGAGGAATTGGCAGGGTGAGAGCCTGTAGCTCTGGTGTGGTTCTTTCCCACCAAGCTGGTCCCTGTATTAGAGTGGCAGCTTGGACTCAGGCAGCCTGGCTGTTGTCCAGCCAGGAAGCACAAATGGTGGCACTGACTAGCAAGGAGAGTGCCAACTTCTTGTGTCTCTTTGCATATCCTGTCCTTGTCCATCAGCAAAGACTGGATGGGGAGCTGCTTCATCACACGTGGTTGTCTTTCTGCTTGGATTAACCCCTGTTCTCTGCTTTCTTGCAGACATGGCTAATCTGTCTCTTCACGATCATGATGGCTCCAGCGGTGCCTCCGATCAGGACACTTTGGCTCCGCTCCCCCATCCAGGAGCCGCACCCTGGCCTATGGCTTTCCCATATCAGTATCCACCGCCTCATCCGTACAACCCCCATCCCGGCTTCCCTGACCCAGGCTACAGCTACGGAGGGGGCAGTGCAGGCAGCCAGCACAGTGAAGGTGAGTAAAAATGACTAAAATATACCTGAGGGTGGGCAGGTGCCCTGTTCAGTACTGGGAAGCAGCAGGAAAAGGCTGCTTAAGTGAGGTCCTATGTGAGGGGAGCCAGGGTAAAAGCCATCTCAGAAGGGTTGTGGGACTTGGAGTTGAAAAGAGACTGAGAGCACAGACTGTGCTGGCAGATGGCTGTGCTGGAGCGTGCTGTAGTTCTCTCTTGGCCAGAGGAGCATCCGCTCTTCCTGACTTGTCTGAGCTGCCACCTAACCTTGTCTCGTGCACTTTGCAGGGAGCCGGAGCAGTGGTTCCAATCGCAGTGGCAGCGAGAGGAGGAAGGAGAGAGAGAAGACCGGGGAGTCGAAGTCAGGTGGCAGCGGGAGCGAGTCAGACCACACCACGAGGAGCAGCATGAGGCGTGAGCGCGCGGCCAGCGAGCGCTCGGTGCCGGCCAGCCAGCACAGCCAGCGCAGCCAGCACTCCCTGGCTCACAGCATCCGCAGCCACCACAGCCAGCAGTCCTACGGGCCGCCCGGCCTCCCCCCTCTCTTCAGCCCCCCATGTTGCTGATGCCTCCACCGCCTTCAGCCATGGGGCCCCCCGGGGCACCGCCGGGCCGTGACCTGGCCTCTGTGCCCCCCGAACTGACAGCCAGTAGACAGTCCTTCCGAATGGCCATGGGCAACCCCAGTGAGTTCTTTGTGGATGTAATGTGAAGCGCCCATCCCCTGTCTGTCTGCTGCCCCTCCTTCCCCCCCTCTGTCCCTGTCGTTTGATTCCTAGGACCAGCCCTGGCTTCGCCCCTTTTTTTTTTGATTTTGTTTTGTTGAGTTTTTTTGTTTTGTTTTTCTTTTTTGTTTTGTTCTTTTTTTTTTTTGTCTTGATAATGAAAAGAAAAAAAAGGGAAAAAAATAATAAATGGAACTAAACCTTGATTCTAATCCCTCCTCGAGTGGGGTGGACAGGCCTGGCAGACCTGCTGGGTGCTGCCAGCCCATCCCGCCACCAGACTTGTGTATTGCCAATGGTAATTCCCTTCTGCCATCCTCTCTAACCCCATTAATCCGCATCCGTCCCAGCGCCCTGTGCTGCTTGCCCGTGTGTCGCTGCTGCCTCGGTCCTTCCGCCCTAAATATCTCTTCTTTCTTTTCACCCTTTTGTGTTTCTTCTATCAAGCAGCAAAGAATTACGGGGTGTTTGACTTTCTCTGAGCCTGCCGCCCGTGGGGGGGAGAGCTGGAGCGTGGCGTGGCCCGACAGCAGGACACGGAGCTCCAGGGGCGCTGGGCACGCATGGCGCTGAAGATGGCTTCTTTCCTCCCCCTCGCGGAAGATGCCCTGCCCTTCCCACAGCCCTGAGAGGGGAGCAGGGACCAGCCTTATATATGTATTTTAAATCCCGTTGTAGTTGCCTTTTGGCTAATGCATGAATGTTCCAGGGCTTCAGTGCCTCCAGGGAGTGGAGAGATGCTGCCACTTCCCTCTTGCTTCCCTTCTCTTGCCCACATATTGGGCCAGGTCCAAGCCTGACATTACGCCATGGCAGGACCCTCCTTCTCCTTGCCCAGGCCATAAGGCTCAGGACTGGTGCTGTACCTCTGTGTCCAGCCCAGAGCGGTGGTGAGTGTCTGTGCACAGTCTCTTACGTGACTCAGTGCCCTACACCTGCCCTTGGGTACTTTAGGGGCATTTAAGGGCAGAGCTCTGCTCCCTCCATCCTGCTCTTTGTCCTGCCTGCAATGTGCTGCTGCCTGTCCCGTTTGTAGGGGCTGTCCCATGCCTGGGGCTGGCGGTGGCAGCTGTGGCCTTCTCCCTCCTGCTGTCGCGCTGCTGCTCAGCAATGTGATACCTTCAAGGGCCTGGGCGGACTTAGAAGGCAAGGAAGGGGCACAACTGGTTTGCTTTCATGCTTTGGGGAAACGTAGAGGTCCCCTGTATTTGCCCTACGAAGGGCCTGAGTCTGCCTCCCCCTCTGCCCAGTGCCATGAGTGCTGCTGGCCTGGCTGCCAGGAGGGACAAGCCCTGTTCCCTCTGGGCTGTAAGTGGTGCCTGGTGGCAACACAAGCTCTCTGGGAAGGGAGACTGTGGCCTGAACTGTGGCCTCTGGGCTCAGTGCCCGCAGATCTACCAGGACAGTTGAGTCTTTGCTCCAGCATTCCCTGCCCTTCTTCTTTCCTCTTCTGGGTACTCAGAGATGTGCCTCGGGCTGGGGCAGCCCCTTCCCCATGCCCAGGGCCCAAGCACGGTACAGTATGGACATGCTCGACCCTGCTGCTGTTGGTGCTGGCGCCTCGGCGCCCTCTCCTCCTGCCACACCGTGGCTTTCACCAGGCAAGCTTTGCCTCCTTTGGTCTTTCTTGTGTTTGCGATTTTTATATGATGGAGATGAAATGTATTTTGCTCCCTCGGGGGTCTGCGTTCCCCCTGCAGCCCCTCTGCCAGATCTTACACGCCATCCGTTCATCTCCCTGACTCCTTGAAGCCTCTCCTTCCCTTCTGCCCGCTGGAGTCAGCCTGTCCCCAGCAGCCTCCCTGGCCACTGCTCACCCCTCGCCCTGCCCTACCCACTGGGTTTTATAAAAACAACACCAATCTCCTTGTTTTTATTTATAAACATAGTTTTATTGGACTCCTGCCTTGTGTCGTTCGTTGTTTTCCCCCCCCCCAGCCTCTTCGGCCCTCCTGCATTTTGCTCTAAAGCGAGATCCCGGCGGGATGAGGGCACTCTGTGCCGGTGTTCCAGCTGCCTCTTGCCGGGGTGCCGAGGGCGGCTGCAGTCTGAGCCGGCGCCGGGCCCGGCCTCCTACTTCCCCCACCCCGCGCAGCGGATCCTGCCCGCGGGCGCTCGGGGCTCCCCGTTTCCAGCGGGAGCACTGCAGGGAGAATCAGGGGCTGGTTCCACCGCGGGCGCAGCGCTGCGAGGGCGGAGGGGGGGATGCCTGTGTGCGGGGCCAACCGGAGCTACCAGCTCCGTGGAAGGGCATGGCGACCTCAGGCCTGTGCATGGGGGGGCGCAGCTTCCTGCCCGTGCGCTCCCTCTGCCCATCCCCTGGCTGAGCTCAGCCACCATGCTGTCCTTCCCCCGCGACCGGACTACAACTCCCGGCATGCCCTGCGCCGCTCACACGACCTTCCGTCCTCGTCGCGCGGCCCCCCCCGCGGCGGCGCATGCGCGGTGGGGGGCGCGGCGGGCGCGCGCGCGGCGGCTCTGCAGTGCGCGGGGGGGGCGCGCGACGAGGGGGGGCGGCGCCGCCATCTTGGGCGCGGGGCGGCAGCGGCGGCGGCAGGTGAGGAGACCCCGGGCCGCGCTCCGCTCTCGCGCAGGGCTGCGCGGTCCCCGGCCCTTCGCCGGGCAGCTGCCTGCGGCCGGGCTCCCTCTGCCGCGAGCGGCCGGGCGGTGGCCGAGCCGCCGCGGGTGGCGGCTCCGTGGGCGCTGGCCGAGGGTGGGGGTCCACGCGGCCTTCCCCGGGGCGGAGGGTGGCTGCAGGGCGAGGTCTCCGCCGGCTACCCGTGGGGACGGGAGCGAGTCTGCAGTCGGGAGGGAAGGTGGGAAGCGGGGCTCCCCCGAGAGGGCTTTTCCTTAGCCCCCTCTGAGGGGGTGCTGGGCGACCCCACTGTCGCACATTGCTTGGGGCTGAGGGGGCTTATTAACTGCTTCTGTTAATGAGCTCTCCGCCGGGAATACCTGTGTGGCAGTCCTGCGGTACTGCACCGGGTGAGGGTGGGGACGGAGTCGGGCTGTGTGTGGCACAGGAAGCCCGGCACCGATGTGTCAGGTCAGCTTGAGCAAAGGTTTTTTCAGTCAGATCTGGCCGGAACTTTACCGAAAATTATTTGCCTTTACTGCTGATCCAAACGTGAATTAGCTGGGTCATGGCTTGCACCCTTTGCTTCCTCCCTGGAAAACCTGCTGAGGCAGAACGCAGCGCCGCTGATGCTGAACTGCTTGCTTGTTCTGAGGCTTAAAGCAGGCTCCCATCCAACAGCTCTCCTAGATGGGTTTCCATTCTTCCCTGGGCTAGGTTTTTGGATTTGGGAAAGCTGCAGGAAGCACAGCCTGTGTTTATTGCCCAGTGCAGTTAACCTCTCTCCCCAATGGGAAATGACTGGGTTTTGATCTAGTCTTCTCTCCATAAGGTGTGTGAGTCCATGATCTGTTTTCTACTTGCTTTAGTATGACAAAGCTGCTATCAAGTTTTAGCCTCAGGCTGCCAAAATCTGAGCCTGGAACTTTCCCAGATAGGTGAGTCTGGATGGCTTCTGTGGCTCAGAAGTCTAGGTATTGCAGGCTTCTAACTGTATATGGGCTCATGTGGTGTCTGATTGTGCAACGTTTGCTTGAATGCTGTCAGAGCTGTAGCTAGTCTTTTTTTCCTGCAGTAAAAACTGCGTGTGTTCCTGTGAGTTTTGCTTGGAGGGACAATCTCAAATTTGAAGAGATGCTGCCAATCTGTCTACTTCCATATTTTTCCTGTCAGAAGAGAGGCATCTCTCCTCTTCTGTAGGAAATGCCATCTTACTGACATCTAGTGACAAAGATACCTGGTGTTCTTTGGGCTGCAGAGTGGCCATGTTCCAGGGAGAGGATTGGAGATGCCTTTGAAGGGTATCATGGCCGGCTCTTCCTCCTGAGTGAGAGAGCACAGTTCTGGTCCTTGGAGAGTTGAGTCTTGAGGCTCTGCAGGGTTACATCTTGAGTTCTTTCAAACAAAAGAGGACTGGAAATGCACTCCAGTTTGATACTATCTGTTGGTTTTGTTGTAGGTTTGTTTTCTTTTTGGTGGAGCAGGAACAATCACTAAACAAAATGGGCTTTGTAAAGAAACTTCCTGTGACCCTTAATTAAACTTTTCTTGTCTCATCCCTGCATCAAAAAGTAGTAAAGCCAAGACTATCTTTGGCAGCACAATATCTTGCACTGGTTTTCTAAGTTTATACTGCTGAAGACCATTAGAGTATTTAAAGGCTGTTCTTAGGGTTAACTGGAGGATGGAGAAAAGTGCAGCCTCTGGTGCCAAAATATAATTGGTCTGAAAGGCAGAGTCAGCTTCTCGCCTTTGGTGAGTGACCTACGGAGTAAAAAGTTACTGGCAAGTCATGTATTATTTTGATCTTGGTGGGAGGTTGGCAGCTCAGCTAAAAGCTTGCAGGCAGAGGCACAGAATGTGAAATGCAGTTATCTGCTATCCAGTAACAGTAGAGAGAGAAACGCTGGCAAGTCAGGGTACCTAGACCATTAGTGGTCTGCAGAATACAAGCTCTTACTCAAACTGCACTCTGTGCCTCTACCCTCTTCTGTCAGAAGACGAATAGAAAGCAAGTCGCTGTTCAGGTTTCTAGCTCAGGAGTGAAAAGCAAGCAGAATTTGCTTCAGACTGACTTTAGAACTGGTAGAATTAGAAGGCATTGGGGCCATTCAGATAAGGTTGTGATCAAAATAAGGTGGAGAGGTGTGTTAATGCTGTTCCTGTGATGTTTTAGCACAGTAAGGGAGCTTCTCGTGTTTCCCCATGTCAGTATTTCTCTCTTGTTACTGTTCAGACCGGCTGTGTGCTGCATGGCACGCAGAAGGAGGCTGTAGGAGGAGAGCCTGGTAAGAGAACGTGCTTCTCTTCTTGCCCACTGGCTATGGGGATTTATGGGATTGGGTTTAAAATAGGGACAGTTTCTCTGAAACTGATGGGTTTATCTCAGGAGCTCTTTAGCTCAGGGTATGCCCCTTAAGTAAATTATGCAGCCTGTCTTTCCCAGGATGAAGTGATTGCAACTACTCTTGTTTAAAACCAAGCAGCCCTTGGCCTCCGGGAAAGTGACTAATGCAGCCCTCTAAGCAAAGCTTAGGTGCTTGGATTAGCTGGTGAGGTGATGGCAGCGTTATGAGCCTTAAGCCTTTTGGGTTGATATTGGCTAGCACTAGCCTGAAAGGATGGGTTTTCCCAACAAGTCCAGTTTGCCAGAGCAGCCTGACTAATCCTCCTCCTGCTTCAACTGTTGTCACTTGTCCAAGATCATACTGATTTCTGGAATGCAGAAATGGTTGCAGTTGGTGATTTGCCCTCAAGAGCTTCAGTACTTCTCTTGGTTTCTTCCTGGATGAGAATTCGAGCAGCTAATGTACCTTGAACTGCTTAGTTAGATAAGCTCATTAATGCACAGAAGTCTTACTTGCTGTTAAGTCAGAACCCAAACTGTCTTTTAATAGACTACTAAAGGGGTTGGTTGGTTTACACCAGCTTATTCACTGACTTGTGATTGCTGTTTTCTGGATGTGCTCTGTAGATTACAGAAATCAGCATTCCTTTTTTTATTCAAAGTAAGTGATGTCTGTGCTGTGGGAAACTTCCAGCCCCTTAATGGGAGTGACAAAGTCCAAGTAGCTGGGTCTTGGGCTCACTGATGATCTTGTTTGTTTGTATCCTGTACTTGATGGCACAGGGGACTCAGTGAAGCTCATGGCCTGTATCACCATGGGGCTGTGACCAAAATGGCTCTGCAGGTGAGCAGGAGTCCTCTCAGCCCTGCTCATACAGCCCCCTTTGCTTGCTCTGGTGAAGGTAACAGGCAGATCATGCCTCATGCTTATTTTCCCCACCTGTAGTGCCAGACTCTCCTGGAGAGGTCTCTCTGTGGTGAGAATAGCACTCGCACAGCTGGCTTCGGAAAAGACAGCTGATCCCAAAGTTACCTCCTAAAATGAAAGGACAAATGCCCTCTGCACCATCAGGATGCTACTGGTGCTCATCAAATCCTGGGGCTGTTGGGGTCGTAATGTGAACCTGTAGTTACATTCTTACATTGGCAGTGTAAGAATTCCTGTCCCTGCAGTGACTCTGCTCCTGAGCAGTTATTCTTGAGCTGCCATTTCACCACTGCACCTCTGAAGAGAGGACACAGAGGATTTGCTGATCAGATGCGGCCAGACCTGGCTCAAGAGTTCCACAGGTTCTGCTTGCATGGGCTTAGAGAAACTGGTGTGGAAGGATACAAACAACTGTGTTTTCCTGAGACAGAAGTGCCAATATGCACCCCGAATTTATGGTGACTTTGGTACCATTAGACTGTAGGCATGTTACATTGATAATGACGTTTCCTCCAGACAGTACCTCATTCTTTTAGAGCTAGAACAACTAAGTATCTCTTGCCTTGGACCTGCAGCTGCAGTTACTGCAGCCATGTTGCTCTTACCACTGCAGAAAGCTGACTCAAAATTCACTGGTTTTCCTCAGCAATGAATTGAGATCAGCTTTGTTCGTTTGTTTTCATTTGTGCAAATACAGTTACAAAAGGCAGAGAACTGTGTTCCAAAGCATGTGATATAGGTTGAAGCTACCCCTCTCCCTGCTGGTGCAGGGAAGGATTAGTGGTCTGTGTGGTGTCATCTGAAAGATCTCAGGTTATGGGACAAATGTATTTGAGAATATAACTTGTTTGAATATCTGTATATCTGGGACTTAGGCGAGAATTTAGTTTTGTCTTTCGTACCCTAATGAATGGATGACTGGTACTACAGTGGTATCTTGTTTCTGGTGTGATGCTATGGCTTCTCAAGTAGGGACACCATGGGAGGCTAATGCACTGGACAGAAACTGGAGGATTGGTACCGTGTGCTGTTGTTTCTGGAAGAGTTGCTGCAGATACAAACAAACTGCTCCAGAGGGAGCAAACTGTGCTGGTTGGTCGATTCTTTATGTGTACCTTGTTTAGTCTAAGAAAGCTCCGTGCTGCATGTTGTTCATTTTTCTACAGCTATTCTAAGTCAGAATTGATGAAGAGGAAATGGAAGAGGAAGGCTGGGCTCTTACATGCTGCAGGAGGGACCAGCTGAATCTCGACTTGCTAATGCAGGTTTAGTGCATCGTCTCACTAGGTAGCTCCCAGTTCAGCCACTTGTTGCATCCCAGAATATGTGAAGCTACTGACGGTCCAGCAACAGGATTCTGCTGCCTGGCCCTGTGCTCCTGACTGCACCCACACATTCCAAGTGGGTGGCACAGTGTAGCCTGAAAAGGCAAAGTCTGGCTTCTGGAGAACCACCTAAAAAACACAGCATTTTCCATCTCTGATGGATTCAGTGGACAAAACCAGGTTTTCAGATACTGTGCTTTATGGGCTCCCTTGGTCTGCAGCTCACCTGCTGCGGACTGACTTCTGGGGCTTCCTCAATCATGCTGTGATGGTTCGAGAGAGGGACTCTCCCTAATGCACATCCCCTGCACAGTGAGAGCAGTGTGGCATGATTTGAGACAAGTATGCTTGATTCTCGAGGAAGTGCCTGTTACCATGTCAGTCACTGAAGGTCCAGCTAATCCTGCTGCTTTTCTGTTATGTAACTGCTGAAATGCATTCAAATCTGCATCCCAGACACTTGGTTTTATGCACATTCTCTTTTTGTAGCTGGCTGTCTTAATGCTGTAACTGTGCCACAGTTGCTCTAAAGGTGTATTTTAATGCTCTCATCTTCGCTGAAGTGAAAAGGTATTCTGGAAAGTCATTTCCATGTCATCTTAACTCCTAGTGGGTTTATAAGTTATGTAAAAGTATGTGGTCTGTCTATGATGTTCTTCATGATCCTTTTCTATTTATGGGTTGAAATAGAAGTATATGGGAATGTGAGCACTTGGCAGGAGGGTAGGAAGCATACTGGCCTTAAGTGTTTGTAGGAGCTGCATTTAGATTTTAGATCTCATTCCTACCCTGGTAGCTGCTTGAAGAATGCAGAGTGTATTGGGAGAGGGCTGTTTTTCTAAACTGAAGTGATTAGTCGCCAACTGGTGTGAATTAAACATAGATGTGGATCATCTCTGTACCTTAACTGGAAGAAATCCATCCATGCTGGAACTAGAAAACAGGACTGTAGCTACCAGTGTGGAGCGAGTCACCATATGTTCAAGCTGGTGAAACAGAAGGAGTGGGGCTGCAAAGCTCTGAAAATGCAGTTGATAGATCATTAACCCAAAGGCTTCAGCTAGAGTCATCCTGGTTTCCAGGCATTTGGTGATAAACAAAGAAGTGGTGGGCTTTGCTCTTAAGCTGTGTCTGGCAGTGAGATATTAGGCTGAGGAAACTCAGAAGCAGTGTAGGGCAATCTCCCTAGAAAAGGCTGACTGTGGAGAGGAGCAGAATGAGTCATTGAAAGCTGATTGAGCAATGCTTTCTGAGTCATGTCGCTAATGCACAGAGAGCAGATGAACCCATCTCCTGTGGTGGATTTCTTATTCTGGGGCCTTCTGATTCCAGCAGCCATGAGTCACTGAATGTCAGTCTCAATATAATTTGAACCCTGTTCCCTGCAGTTCTTAACCACTGCAAGCACTAGGATCTTTCACTTCTAAAGCTGATCTGTAAAGAAAACTATTAATTGTTTTAAAATGTGTGGAAGATCATACCATGTCTGAATAGTACCACTAAAATCCTCATTCTAGTTGCAGTGTAACCTTGAAATAGTTGAAAGGAGTATCTGTGAAACTTGTACTGAAGCACAAAGGAGGATCAAAACAAAGTAGGTTTATTTTCACTGCAGCCACTTCAAGGAGAGCCATTGTCATCTTAAAGAGCCATTCTTCTTGCTAAGCTTTAAGCAACTTTCTTTTGCATGCAGCCCTTTGTATAGCTTTCTTCTCTGTTCATAGATCTCTACTCTTGTCAGTCCACCTCTTGAGTTGTCCAGCTGTGTGGACATGCTTCCATGAGCTGAGGGAAGTATTCTGTAGTGGAGATGGAGTGCGGTCACTCTGATGTTGTGTCTCGCAGGGATGTAATGCAAGGCTTGAGCAAAAGACTGGAACATTGTCCATATTCCCTGAACTCCCATCGTGGGCAAACTTGGTGAAGGCTGACAGAAAGCAGTAAGTGCTGTAAGCTGTGTTGATTCTATTGTGCTGTCTATGCTTGTGATGTTTGGAACTCTTCAAGATGCTGAACTGCAGAAGTCAAGCAGGAGCAAGGGAGGTCTGCTTATAAATGTGTTAAATACGTTGTGCAGTTGAGACCTCCTTGGTCCCTGATGCCATTAGATGGGAGTGCAGCAAGAGTTGATACTGGGTGTGTCCTTCAGCTACTGCAGAGGCTCCATTGATAGCTGGTGAGTTGGGTCAGTCATCTAAACCTGTTTCCTTGTATTCACTGTTTTTAACTCATGTGACTTTGCTGGTACCTGGAAACGCTTTACCAATTGTCTGACACAAATCAAGTTGGGTAAATTGTACTTAAATGTGAATTCGGGTTTAATTTGTAGAGCTGTAGAATTGTGGGTTCTTTCAGGCTTGAGGAGGATCATAACTGGTATGGAGGCAGGCTGCTGCTACACGTGAAATAATGCTAGTGCCTGTGTCTCGGCTGTATTTGTGCTGGTAGGCTACCATTATAAAACAAACTGGCAGAATGGTCCTGATCTCGTGGCTAAATCTGTAGTAAGGAAAAGTATCACCTCATGTGTTAACCAGGGGCTGACATAGCACAGAACCAGTCGCTTCTGACTCTGAGCAAGTTTGGTATCAAGTTGCATTACCAGTGTAGCACAGCTAACACCCATCTGCTGGTTGGTGGCAAATCTCTGTGTACTTCTGTTTTGTACCAAACAAGGATTTGCATTAAGAATACTCCTAGTGAGTAGTCAAGGTGGGGGCATGTGTGTAGATATGAGAGTATTCAAAGTAGTAAGGGCAAAGTAGATCAAAGAGGTGCAGATGGGACTATAAAATGGCACCCTGAATTCAAGATACATAGTTGTACATTGGTGCATATAGGAGGTGGGTGGATGAAGGACCAAAGGCAATTCTAGCAGTACTTGTAATGTAGTTAATCAGCTTGAAGACTGAATTCAGTGTGATCTTAGAGTAAGGATAAGTGACAAAATAGTTAGCTTCTTGCTGAGTGGTGGTTTGAAAATGTAAGTTAAATATCAAGAACCACTAGAAACAGATCAAAGCAGGGGATATGTGGTTGTCATACTGTCTTTATCGTGCTTTGCTTACATCTTGAAAAACTTGTGCAGTTTTGTGCTCACTTCCAGAAGCAAAGCATTTAGAGGAAGACACTATGAAGGACAAGAGCATAAAGCAGTTTCCCTGTGAAGAGCAAACAGAATAAGGTGGGAACATCTCATTCTGGGTAAAGGTAATGGAGGCAGCAGAGAAGATTTGCGAAATCCTGAGTGGCCTGGAGATCAGAGTATGGGGGCTAGTTCTTAATTGCTTTTTCCTGCACTTGAACTGGAGGCCATTAAACAAAGCAGGGGTAAGGAAGAAAAAGCAGGCTTAAAACAAAAAGGAGGATGTTTTGTACAGTGATTATAAGAAAAAATGTAGTGTGGTTTGTTTGTTTTTGCCCTGGGATGCTGCTGATGAGAGGAAACTGGGCAAATATTTAAGACATCCATTGAGAGTTCTAAAATAAAAAAGCTATTGCAGGGGGATCTCCTGGGGAGTGTTTTCTTGACCTGTCCTCTGTTACCTGACTGTCCCTTCCTTGATGACGTTGGAGACAATACACTGAGCAAACAGCTCTGCAGTATGAACCAATGCTGCTCTTGAATGTGCCATTGAAGCTGGAACCAGGAACTAACCGTGCACGGAAAGTTTGAGGCTTGAACTCCACTCCTAGTGTATTTTGTATGAGGAAGAAGCCTAGAATTTCACTGCATTGATGGAGAATTTTTTTAAGACTGAAAGCCCTTGAATCATGCTATATCTGCTCTCCATCTAACATGTTTTTACTAACACAAAAGATGAGGAAGCAGTTGGCTCTGCTACCTAGTACTGTGATGCAATTAAAAATCCTGATTTCTGCCAGTAACTTCAGTGAAGCTATTACAGAGTATGTTCTAACCTAACATGAGAAAGCAAAGCCTCATTATCTCAGTCAACATTTAAAGTTTGTAGATCTTCCTGAGAGGAGACTTTTAATTTCCAGTGCTAAGCTTGATCAGCAGTCTTCTACATGTTTTACAGTAGTATAGCAAAAATCCAAGGCTTTTTGAGAAAGTGATTGGCTTGTCATGCTGGCAGGAGGCTTTGTCTTGTATATGCTGT
Source organism: Manacus vitellinus (assembly GCF_001715985.3). NCBI lineage: Eukaryota > Metazoa > Chordata > Aves > Passeriformes > Pipridae > Manacus > Manacus vitellinus. The sequence continues at coordinate 2,681,650 of NW_021940207.1, read as the reverse complement.
GTGTCTGATCCTGTTGCTCATCAAAGCAGACGTTTCCTTTATGCTAAAAATAGTGAAACAAATAACTTAAGCAGCATTAAAACCCAAGAGGGAGATTATTTTTTATTTTTAAGACTAGGATGTGCTTTCTAGGATTCTTCTGGAAAGGGTTTGTAGGATTCTTATGATCCAGCTTTGACCAGTTGCATAACCTTTCAGGAAGCTATTCTATACAGTGCAAGTCTTAAAGGGGACACAGGAACTCTTCCTCACCTTTGCTTGTAATAGTCCATATCTGAGTGTGGAAGCCAGCACTGTAGCAGTCTGAAAACACACCCTTGTTTCTTATCTGGAATGAAAAAACTAGTAAATAGGAAAGAATTTCCTAGAGTGGGCAACAAGTTGCTTTCATTGTTGTAATGGTGCTCATTTTTTTCATCATTTGGCCTGTGTGAATGACCTTTGGCAGATGCTGAAGCTGTAGCTCAGCAAACATTTGAAACTTGTTGGGCAACTATATTCAATTCTCCATGTTTTGGGTTCCAGCCCTGCAGGTTATCTCTCAGTGGCCTCCTCATGCCTGTTAGGACTGTGTGTGTAAGTAGTTGTGAGTCTGTGGTACAGCCACTTCCTTAAATCTGAGACAGTGGTTTTGTTCTGTTAACCAACAGGATTGTCTTATCTTCTGGTGTGGGGATGCTGGCCTTGCTGCCAGTACACTATGTAGCCTTGGTCCACCTGTGTGGGACAGTGAACAACCACAGGCTTTTCCTACTCTGGAACTACATGGGAATCTACTACTACAGAGTGTTATGCCTCTGTCTTAACAAATATGGTTACAGAGGCTTGTACTGGAAGTAAATTCTGAAGTTATAAAGTGTTAGTTATGGGAATGGAAGAAAAACATATTTGAAAACATCTTCTGTGCTAGATGGAGAGTCAGACATCAAAAATGTTGATGACAGTGCTATGTGAAGCCACTGACAAGTGGCAAAAGGCAGCCTGTTAATAGCCAGAGACACTTGTCCAGCAGAATGTGGGAGTAAAAGCCAGAAAGTTCATGACTGAGCTTTGGGAAAACTGTTGCTCTCTTTCTCACTACTTTAACTTAACAAGTGACTTTTTTGTTCTTTTTTTTTTCTTTTTAATGAGCAGAAGTAGCCATCTGGAAGCTGAAGACCCATAGCAGAGAAGTATGAGTAATGTTTTTCTGTGAGGACTCACTACGTATAGCTAAAAATATTGGTGTTAAGGTTTAAGAAATTAAAAGGGGTTTTTTTGTCTGTCTAAAATTAAAAGTAGTAGCTGCACTATAAACCTTGCTTTAGCACAGAACTCACATCTGCAGTGCCTTCAAATGGGCAGCTACTTCAGTTTATTAATTCTAACTTCTAAAGGATATGTTACTCTTGATAATCCAGAAGTCACTTTGTCCCTCTGATGTGTGTATTTTTTTTTGTATTCTCTTTTTTTCCTGACCTTTGAGATGATCCAAGGTTGGGTCACTTTAACTTCATTGTTGCAGTGTTCCTGAACAGACACATATTGGTTCACTGTCCACATCTGTCTCTAGGCTGGCCTCTCCCTATCCTTTCTGCCCAGCCCAGACAAGTGGGTGTAGGCTAACCCACCCAAACAGCAGTGTGAAGATGGTTGTTATCTAATGCTCTGCAGTGCCAAAGTGGAGAAGTACGTGTGTGCTCATCCCAAGGCCTGCCCTGTCACAGTTGTAGTGCTCTTCTCGGGACTAAGCCAACCAAGCAGTTGCTGCTGTGGGTATTATGACTTGGACCTAAGTGAATAGGAGGGCATATGACTCCAGGAATGGGATCTGGTGAAGTAGCTGTATATTTTTAAAAGTCTTCTGCATCAATAATGTCTACCAGCTTTTTAGCTCTCTCCAAAACAGTCTTCCTTTGAAGAAAGAGGAGATTAGCAGTTTAAGAGGGTAACTTCTGAGGCACTGTCCCCCAATTCAAGTGGGTCATGGTTGAGGTCTCCCATTCCAGTGGTACCTCATGGCAAATTGTTCTCAGTTTGGATTCTGACCTGTGTCTTGGTATGGCTGCTGGGGATTAGCAAAGGCTCTTAAATTGATGTGTAAAAACTGTGTAAAAGTGGTGATAAACAGAGGTGTACTTGCTGCTAAGAGCCCCCTGCCATACAGTGATAGGCTTGATGACATCTCAAACATTTGTGTGAACTATGTTCAAAAAGACTATGAACTACCTCTGTTTGATACCTCAGTCTTTGATTTGCTCGTGGTTCCAGGCCTATGTTTTTTCTCACATTCAGGGGGTATGCCGTGGATGCTAATACTTGAGGCTTAATCTGTCCATGCTGATTTTTGTGATGAGAAGTAAGCCTGCATCAGTGCCAATTTTAAGCTTCAGTCCTGGCTACAAATTGTTGCTGTGCAGCCTACTGATATATGCCCTCTCTTGCTCCAGGTATTAAAGCAACATGGGAAGTGAAGACTAAAGTTCCATCATGATTGGAGGCTTATTCATCTATAATCACAAAGGAGAGGTTTTAATCTCTCGAGTCTACCGGGATGACATTGGGTAAGTGCTTCCTGTTGCATCCCTGGTCTTTGCATTTCTGTCTCATTTTGGTGCAGTAAACAACCCAGAGCTGCTTTGTTCTGCATTAGCTGTGCATGCATGTAAGACTGCAACTCAACTTGCTGCTCTAGGCTTAGTTCAGAAAAAAAAAAGTTTAAGCCCTGATCACCTACAGTAAAGGATGGCCTGCAGCCAAACCTGGGACTTTCTTTTGGGTGGTAGAGATCTGGCCATGATTCCAAATGCTTCAGCAACATGGACTGCCACTGTGGGAGTCCACCTCACTGTAATCATTAAAACTTTACAGGAGCAATAATGTGGGAACTGTCTGTCACACACTATAGCCAGGGCTCTGAATTAGTTTCAGACACTGAAGTCTAACATCAATTACAGGTAGGCAGGAGACCATGGTCTTGGAAAGTTTTATCTGCAAGCAGTCTCGTAGTAACCATGGCTGTACTCCTGAGGCTGGCATTCTGTCCCCCAGCTTTGTATGGCAGCCTACTATGTGAAAATCTGACATTTATTGGATATTTAAAGTTGTGGGAAGCACTGAAAACCTTCAGTAGATTGTAGGTGTCTTATTGCACTTCACAGAAGTGTTACACAGAAGTGGATCCGTGCAATCCTTAGGCTGCTAGTTCCCAAAAGGGATCTTACTAAAAATATGGTGTCTTGTAGGCAGCGGATAGTGCTATAAGGAACCCAGTATCGAGTGATGGTGCTGCTTGGGCTGAAAACCGTAAGTTGCACAAGTTTTCATTAGTCAGGCATTGGCTGGAAGTTAGTAATTAAGTTAACAAGTTAAGACAGCTAATGGAAGCAGAGCAGTCGTAGGTGTTAGTTCAAAGTCCAGTGAGAGAGATCCTTGAAGCCAGTTTAGGAAAAAATAGTTTTTATCAGGTCTTCACAGTGACTAGTGGTAGGATGTGCTGTGAAATAACTCTTTGCCATAAATTACAAAAAACTGTCAAGCCAGTCTACCTTCAGCTTGGTCTGGTCTGAAAAGTGTGTTCCTTCTGGTTATGGATTGTCTAGTGGAGGTTAAAAGTTGAGGCAGAACTAGTAGCTAGTCAAGGATTCTTGTACTGTTTCATTGAGGGAGGAGTAATCAACACAGTGTCTGTAATGAGGCTTCACCTAATGAGCTTTTAAGTCTCTTGGCTTGTTCTAGGTCAGCTAAGGTGAAGTAGTTGTTCTAAGGTTGACTGAGTTATTCTAGGACTTCCACACATAGCTGAGCCAAGGAAACATATTTCTCAAGCAGAAAGCCAGTGGCTATGAAGTTTTACCTCTTCTCTACTATACAAACTCATTTCAGTCTTCAGTACTTGTTAGCTAAAGATCTTCAGAGCAGTTCACACGACAGGTCTGACTTTGTAAAGCTGGTATCACAGTGACTGAGCCAAGCCAGTCTGGATTATAGATAAATCTTGAGAATGTTTCGGGTGAGGGCTAGGGACACTTTTACTGCAGTTTCTGGCAAAAATATTTTTTTGTGGTTTGCAAACTTGAAACACTTAAAAAGATTGTGCTCAAGCTGGTGTTTATTCAAGAAGGCCTTTTAATTTAAATGGCATTCTGGCTGTGGAGATGTAAACTGGGGAGCAAAGTAGTTATTTTTAATGTGGTCTTCTATTGCTTTTTATCTTGGCTCATTTCTCTTACAAAGTGAGTGCCTTATGTTGAGTACGTGATAAAGTACTTCCTGCTGGCCAGCCGGACAAAACTAGAAAACGTTATTTCCTTCCTGATCCTGTCCTAACTTTTTCACTTGGTAAAGGGTGCCAAAAACATTCCAGTGTTTTCTCTAGGACTTGAGGAGTTAGCGTTCCCTTGTGTGAAATCATCCGTTCAGTTCCTGTGAAAGTGTCAGTCTTGTGACTTAGGTGGAGCTGGTGCTGGCTGTTAACCAAGCTTGCTCCCCAAGGTGTTGGATTCCTTCTCAACAGGCCTTCAAATTGTTTGGAGTTTTTTTAAATGCGTAGCCTTATAGAGCAAGGTGTTGTAAAATGGCTGTGTCTCATCTTATGGTGTAATCAAGTAACCAACAATCTTGCTGTTTCCTAGTCTGAATGTTAGCATCAATGCCAGATCTACTTAAAAGCTTTTAGTATGCTAATCTTCAGTGGGAGGTAGGGAATAGCCATGATACTGTAGCTTGTACTCTGTAGAATTACTGTTTTTGCCCAAACAACCAAGTAGTAGACTTATAGAGTACTATACAGTTCTTAGTTCCTAAGCAGCAGATCTGAAGTGCTGAGGGCTGAGCCCACCCAGCTTGTTGGGAGGTAGGTTGAATAGGAAATGAGCATAACTGCTCCCTGTCTTTGTGAGTGATTGACTCTTAGGACTCCTTGGTCTTGGCTATTGCCTTTGGCATTCTGAAGCCTCAGCCTCTGAGTTGGGGGATATTAAAGGTCATCTATGGTTACAAGAACACCTCCCCTTGCACTGTTTAAGGGCCTGAAAGAAGTACATACCGGCTCAGATGTAATAAGCAAAGTGACAAACAATGAGGAAATCCTTCTTCTGACTTCATTAAAGGCAGAAGTACCTCAAAACTTGAACTTTCTTTGCTTGCAACTTAGAATGGCTTTGTTGCATGTAGCGCGTCTGTCCATATAGCAGCTGGCTGCATGTATAAGCAGCTTTATTAAAAAAAGAGGCAAAACACCATGCATTTAATTCAGGGTACCATGGAGGGCTCTACTGTGATTTTCAAGTGCCTTGTTCTTCAGTGACTTAGTCGTTGGGGAACCTACCTGCGTTTAAGAATGCAGCTCTGTAATAAAAATTAAGCTATTTGGAACTGAGCAGCTTACGTGATAAACTGCATGCACTTTAAATGTAATAGACTTTGGTTTCTGAGCTTCTAATACATCACGTCGGCTTCGTGGCTCTTGATTCTTAAGGAAAAAGTGCAAGCTGGATAGAGCAGTGTCTGAATCTGCAGGATGTGCCCTATCTCTCCAGATGTGCTCCAGCTCTATCAAACTTGCTGTATTTCCTGTTGGCTGGACCAACCAGAAAGCATCAACCCAAACAGCTTCAAATGAGAAGTACTGTCAGAGAAATTCCCACCCAGACATGTAGCCCTGTTCTGAGGCAGACTGGGAAGAAGATACCTGATACTCTGCTGTGTCCCCAGGTGATGCCTCTGACTGAGGCTTTGGAGTTTTTCTTCTCCAAGGCCTGCTACCTATATTAGCAGAGCAGACTGGGTATCACTGATGTGATACAGGTGCAGCTCATCTGGAATAAATGCCCAGTTAGCCCTAAAATTCAGCCAAACAAGTCAGTCCACACTGACAGCCTGACCATGGCATGTCAGCATTGTACCTTGCGAGGGCTTCGTTGCTGCCGTAGCTTGTTACTGTCCATCCAATACCACCTTGGCCTTTTGTGCCCAGGAGCAGGGGGAGGGGGTGCTGTTTGGTCTCTTCTTATCTCTTTGGATTCATTGTGCCTTGTGTGTGTGTTTCTAACCCTTTCTCTTGTTGCTGTCACTCCTCCTTTCTCCGCTGGCGCCATTTCTGTCCATCCCATCTCATTGGCTGCTGTAGCAATAGGTAAGAGACCACCACTGGCACTGCACAGTGGGCACCTGGTGTGCTAGAAAAGCCTCCCTGACCTGAGGCTTCTCCTCTAGTGTGCACCAGTCTGGTTACTGGTTCTGGTTCTTCATCTAGTGGGTTAGAACTTAAGGCTGGGAGGGCTAATGCTCCAGAACAAGCTGGACTTTCCTTACAAGGCTTACCAGAAGGGAGGATTGGGGCTTTTAGATATTGTTATTTTATATTAGATTAAATTACTTTCTTATGGAAAAACTTGAGTAGAAATGAAATATTAATTTAACTCAAACTTGCAAACCTTCTGGAGCAATATAATCTGAGAAGTATTTGAAAGACAGAATTTTGCTTATGGGGAGCATGTTTACTGATGAAACTTCTGCATATGTCCCCAGACCTTCAAGGAGCAAACACCTGCTGTGATAGCATATGTTCCTTTGAATATCCTTTGTTTTCAAACTTGGAACTGTCTGTTGGATTGTTGACAACTCTCAGTGCTTACAAGCATTTGTATGCCTGTATCCTTGCTTGCAAGGATGATATTACTATCTGTTCTCAAACATGGTTCTGCATAATCAGTACCATGGCCTTGATGCTGCAGTCAGACCCCCTGTTCTATGGTGTCTGAGAGTGTGAGTAATAAAGCATGACTAGATAAATCTTGGCTTGGTGTGTAGACTGTTGCTTTAAGTCTTGGTCTTGTCATATAAAGCACTTGGGCTTCCTTCCCATGTTCTCAGGGTTGGTGGACTTTTAAGTTAATTTGGGAAGTTTATCTTGATTTGTAGTTATCGGATAAGAAAGTTGTAGTGTGAAGAGGTGGCATCCAGAATGCTGCTCAGAATCCCTGTTTAGCCAGGAGTGTTTTTTTCCCTGTTGATAGTGCATAGACAGTTTGGATCAAGGATGGCAGCAGCTTGCACAGCACCTTTTCAGCACTGGGCAAAACCCTTGACTATAAATGGTCTTGCACCATGCAGTGCTGCTGGCACAGTGCTGTTGCACTGTGGGGACCCTAAGTCCTGGTGCAGGACACCTGTTCTGAAGCCAAACAGGCTTGAGGTGACATGTAACTGGAAAGCCAGCGTTGTTCCTAATCCTGCTGCTGCTTTGAGTCTGCTCTCCAGGGTGTGTGGGGTATGGAGGTGAGGTGGATCTGAGAACTAAAGCTCCCTTTTGGGCTGTACCTGGGCACTGACATCTGTTGGGTCGCTTGGACAGGGTTTTCTGTTCTTTTCCTCCTTGGTATTTCTGGAAGAAACTGCCATTGACACATGTCTTGGGAGACTGCAGCTTGCTTAGGGGCAAGAGTGTGAAGACCTGGGCATGCAGCATAGACAGTAATTAGGTATTTGGTCAAAACCGGACTGTTGGAGCCATAAGCTGCTAATGTGTTTGTTCCCAGCTATGGCAATCAATTTGGAGTGCTGTCAAAATTAATTGAAGGAAAGGTTCTGTTGCCATCTGACTCCTTACTACAGTTACACTGTAGTCCAAAGCTCCCTAGAGACCAGTAGCAGTCTCTGTCCTTTAGTTTGTTCACAATTTGATGTCTAACTCTGCTCAGAGTCTTGACTTGTCCCTCTTAGAGACATCCCCAGGCACCCTTTCTAGGTGAGCTTGGTGTGTGTAGTTCAGTGTCTGACTGTACCCGCATAAGCAGAACTGTGCAGCCAGCTGGGGTTCACGCTCAGGGTGCTGACTTACCTCTGGTGGTGGTCTCGTAGGCGGAATGCTGTCGACGCCTTCCGCGTCAATGTCATCCACGCACGGCAGCAGGTGCGCTCGCCGGTCACCAACATCGCCCGCACAAGTTTCTTCCATGTCAAGCGCTCCAACATCTGGCTGGCTGCTGTCACCAAGCAGAATGTCAACGCTGCCATGGTGTTCGAGTTCCTTTACAAGATGTGTGACGTGATGACTGCCTACTTTGGGAAGATCAGTGAGGAGAACATAAAGAACAACTTTGTGCTGATCTATGAGCTGCTGGATGGTGAGATGTTTCCCTTATCTGCTACAGGACATTGCACTTGGTCATTCTAAAATCCTTAGCTTAGTTTGATGTAGTAATAATCCTTGAAGTATTTTTAACATGTATGGTGGAGTTCAAAATTACATGTTCTGCTTTCTAATGCCATCTGTACTGTGAGTGTGGATGGCACCTCAAGCCCATAGCCTTGTGCTGATTGTGGCTGACTTTCCTGAAGTTTTGGGAGCTGTGCACTTGTATAACTGAGGCAGCTGGTACTGGAGCCCAACTTCTGAGGGGATCCTGCGTAGATGTTGGCCTGTCCTTACACCGAGGTATATAATGAGAACTGTCAGTAGCACCTCCAAGACCAGCTAGTGCCCAGGTGGCTCTAGCAGTGTACGGTGGCAGTCACCCCAAGCTGCAATTGGTTGCCCCTAGTGAGTTGCCTTTTGGGCTCATTCCTGAACAGAAGGAAATCAATCAAACCCAACCTGCTCTGTCTCAACCCTACTTCCTCCAGTGATAACAGCTCCATATCACACCACAGATTAATGACACAGTGTCCCTTCAGCTGCTTGTGATATCAGCCTGCCTGTGGAGGTGCCCTTGAGCTGTCCCTGTTTCACATAGCATGAACACTTTGTATTAGTTATGTTTCAATTTTTTTTCCAGACAAAGCACCCACATATGTGTGTCCTGGGATTCTTAACCAGGGGTCACAGTGATGTTCTCTCTGTTCTCTCAGGACAGACCAAGAGACTTCAGTTTCTCTTCTTTGATCAGTCACTGCTGGTCTCCTTATAGGCAACAGTGAGATCAAACCTCCCAGTATGGTGTTGCTCAGTGCCATGTTAGTGGTCTTCTCTCTCCTTTAGATCTCTTGAGGGTTGTTCTCTTCCTCTTTGAGGGCAGTAGGTGTGAAGTGAACTGGCTGTAATTATCATGTTTCCCTCCCACACAGTGCCACTACTCAGCTGTTGTTTCAGATTTTGGTTGTTATTACATCTTCATAAGAACAACAAAACCTGAAAAAATGCTGCAAAGATAGATTGCTCTGCTGTTGGATTAACCCTCCTTATTGTCCCTTGGATGTTTTTGGAAAAACTCAGTGTGCCCCGTGCACATGGCTAGCCTAGTTGATATTTAGTCCTGAAGTGCAGTTGTGTTTAAAAATCAGCAAATTCATCAGTTGAACAGCTTTCCATCACCCCTTCTCTCCAACTTATTGCACTGGCTCAGTGTAGCAAGAATGTTTCTTTTCTCTTAGTAAGGAATGCTACCGCGACTTATCCAGAAAGTCAGTGTGTAAGCGGTGCCTGTGCAGTAGTTGGCTGTCCCCTTACAGGAATGGTTAGCATAGTTGTGTGCTTATACCTTGCAGCTCTGAACTAACCTTCTTTTACCCTTCTGTAGAAATCCTGGACTTTGGCTATCCTCAGAACTCTGAAACAGGTGCCCTGAAGACTTTCATCACTCAGCAAGGCATCAAGAGTCAGGTAATCAGGGGAATTTGGGGTATGGTTCTGCTCTGCTGGTTATTTTTCTGTAAGCCTGTTCAAGAGAGTATGGTCTTAATTACCATCTAAGCGTTTGACCTGTACTGAAGGAAGGTGCCTGAGTAGATTGAGAACACCCTGGCAGGGGTGTAGCTCAGTGGCACATTGTTCGAGGTGTCCCTGCTCTGTGTGACCTCATGTTCCCTAGCACATGGTAGGTTGAAGGAGCAAGGGCCCAGAACTAGGATAATGCCAGTCCCTTGTCCCATATAAATGATTGCTGGCATCAGACTCTGCTCTGTGTCAGCTCCTGACAGAGGATAAACAAATCTACCTGCTGAGCCAGAAATAGCTCTTTTGTGTGTGAATCTCACTGAGCAGGTCTGTTCTCCACCAGCCTTCAGTGCTTTGAGCTGTCAGGCTTTCGTGCCTGCCTTATAATGAAGTATTCTTCAGCCTTGTGAATCTTGCTGTCAGTCAGGAAGCTGATGTTGCTCTGTCTCTTCTTGTAACATCCTTGCAGATCAGCATCGGTACAACCCGAGCATTTTCATGTTAGAGATGAGAATCTCTGCTGTGCATTTAGCATAGTATTAACCCTTGCAATAAAGTTTACATGGAGGCAGAAGATAAAGGGCACCTTGGGAAAAAGACACTTAAGTTTGACTGGTTTTGTGAGTGTGTTTAAACTAGTTCTAAACCTATTCCAGGCCACAGCCCTCAAAACTAGACTTTCTATCTTGGAAGCTCATGCTCAACCTCTGAATCCGAAGGACACTTACAGTCTGTTTCTTGTGTCCCCAAGGAATATTGTTCTTATTGTCCATCTAGCACAGCTATGGAAGTCAATAATGAGGACTTAACTTAAAACTCAGTCCTCTCCCCTGGGTAGCAGTGAGTCAGGAAAAAAAAGCTGAGAGTCTGTACTGCAGCAGTCTGTGGCAAAGTAAAGTTTCAGCCCCAGGTACAAACAGAAGCAAACAAGAGCCTGTGCGGTGACCGTTCTTGTTTAGGATAATCAGAGTTCAAAGTCTCTGGAAGCTCTGATTCAATTCAGTTCCTCAGCACTGACTTACTGAGAACTCCTTCTTAAAGTTTTAATCTAGTAGCAAGACTAGCTGCATCACAAGAGGAGATGAGAGAGAAGCTGCCCCTGAGCAACCTATTTCCTGCTAGAACAGCAAACTGTTTTGCAAGAGGGCCAGATATGAGTGCATCCGGTCTGAATCCCCGTCACGAGCCCTACCATAAATCTCTCTGGCCTTCTGCAGTCTGACAATTTGGGCAGTCAGCACTGAAGATGGCTGAGTCAGCTCCTGTTCCTAGGAAAACTCAGAACTAACCACCACCCTCGTTTCCTTCCCTCAGTCTTTTTTTGCTTTTGTCTGTTTTAACGAACTCTTGTGCTGCTTGTGTGCAAACCCTGGCCACAGCATCATCCTTCATTCCTTACAAAGAGGAATTTGGATTTCAGCTTTACATAAGCAAGCAGTTCTTCTGCTCAGGGTTGGAATTTTGTTCAGCCTAGTTCAAAAAGCAGAAGTAATCCATTGCAGGTGCAGTATGGCAAGGACAACAGTGGAAACAGTACTTGCCGTGTTTCCTTGTCTGCTGTCTGATACATCAAACCTTCAGCTGCTCATTGACTTAAAGCCAGCTTCACACATGTACCTTGGACCAAAATCTGGGACTAGGTGGCTTGCTGTCTGTGTTCCTTGTCTCTGCTTAGTTCCTGATGATGCTTTCCTTGGGCTTGTGTCCTGTGGAATTTAAGGACCAAAATCCAGTTATGGCAGACTTGACAAACCCAACTTTTTTACTTTATTCTCAGTGAAAGATTTGAGGCATCCTGAACTGCTGCACTCTGAGTGCCCACCCTATATGGCTACAGTGGTCTTTCCAGGGCAGGTGATCTCGGAATACAAGATTTGGTTTATTTTCTTTGAAAGTGCACATGATACTGCTTGCCCTGTGCTCTGGGAATGGAGTGATTTGCCACACAGGTTTTAAAAGTTGCTGGTGTGCACATGGTTTCACTTCTAGTCCCTGCACATGAAGCAGCCCACTACTCAAATGGCAGGACTGCAGGCTGTGCTGGTGTTTTGAACCAGAAGTGAGGAAGGCATTGGTTCGGGTATCTTCCTTCAGCAGAGGATAAACTTGCTCTTACAGCTCGAGGTGGAGCTGTGCTCTGTGTTTTGTTTTCATCCGTCAGATCCTATCTCCATCTGTGCAGACTTCATTAACTAGATATACACTGTAATTTTCTTCCTCTGCAAGTGCTTTCTGGGAGTGTTAGTTGGGGAAACATTGTAACTAAGAGTTGTCCAAACCTTAGATGTACTCAGTGCTAAAATGCTAGTGTTACTTTTTAAAATGAGAAGAGGGCTGCCACCAGCTGCAAGAGGCCAGGAAACCTGCTGGTAGCTGGCTATCTTTAACCTAGTCGACAGGCTGGCAACTGAGCACAAGGCGGGTATTCTTGGACCATTTTAGCTGACTTGTTAGTCCAGTTCTGGAAAGCACTAGCTCCTGAGAAGGCTCAGACCCAGGTGTCTTCAGTGCCTCCCGTAGGGAATGCTCGTGCTGCTGGGTGATCTCCATCCAGTCACTTTGCGTAGTAGCTGGTAGAGGGTCGTGGTACTGGTGCTGTTGCAGGAGATGAGAAAGTTACACATGATTGGTGTCCTTTTGGAAGCCAGACCACTGAGTATTAAATCTACTGCTCTTCTTAAGCCTGAACAAAGCATTGAACAAGGCAAATGAAGGAGGTGGAGTTTTTCTGTGGGACAGAAAAGAGAGGTACTTTGTGTACTGCATTGAGCACTTACCTAGGCAGTTCCCAGGGGAGTGTAAAACTCTGTCTCTTAGATGATATGATAATGTCTCTGCTTGCTCAGGAAATGACCGTGTCTGTGGCAAGAACGTGTGTGAAGCCAAGGCACTGCTGGTGTGAAGCTGAGATCATGTAGTGCCCCCCTGTGGGCCCAGCACGAGGCTGCAGTGGCAGAACCCACTTCTGTGTTGTGCAGTTGTTGTGGTGGAAGGGCAGAAATAAGAAGGATACGACTTTATACACGACCCAGACTTAAGGTGCCTGCTACTTCCCATAGTCTGTGCCATGGTAAATATCCAAGGCTTGCTTTAGGAATGCCAACATGAGTCTGCTCTGTGTAGGAACGTTTTTGGGAGTGGTATTTGGCCTGTCACTCCTTCTGCTCCACCATGTATTTGTATTGTCCATAATGGGCCAAGTCTGAAAAGCCATTTCACTGCTTGAGGTGCTAGGTTTCCTGCAGGGAGCTAAAGGCCAAAACTCCTCATCTTATTTGTGCTAATTAGCTACCTAATTAACAAAGAGCTGACCTGCTTTTTTCCTGTCCTCAGGTAGCCTTAAGCCTAATCTGCTTCTTTCTCCCTTCCTCCCTTCTCTTGCTACTGACCTGCTTGCCTGTTAACCCTGTCTACACTGCGCTTGCTACTATACATCTACTTCTTGACTTTCTGCGTGTGACTGGACCCCACCTGTAGCATCAGGTAGGAATCCTCTCTGTGCCTCTCTACACAACCCTTGGTGCTTTTTGGAGACGTAGAGCCTGGGTGCTGTTCGATGTATGCTAGGTTAGTGTTGGTATGTAACCCTGATGACTGCAGTCATTGAGAAACAGGCCTTGGAGATTAGCTCTCTTGTGGCCCTGGGGTTTCATGTTGTCTAAGGGTGTGAACTGCTACACCAATCCATGTTAAGCTGCCTCTGTGCTTACCATGGATTGATGTGACAGTCTGAGACATGATTTGAGTGCCATTGGTGGAGCTTATGCCTCCCTGCACCTTGATGTAGCCTAATGGACTAGGTAACAAAACAGAAGAAACTTTACTGCTGTTGTTATGACCAATTTTTGTTTAGGCATAGAATTTGATATATTGAGCAGAGAATGACCAAATCACATGAGGTGTGACAGCACCTGTATCTTCAGTGACAAAAGCATTTATGTGTAATACATAGCAAGTGTTTGCTCTTATATTTAGAGCAAGGTTTCTTAGTATTTGAATTTATTTAGAGATCTAAGATGTCATTTCTTCCCTTCAGACTAAGGAAGAGCAGTCCCAGATCACCAGCCAGGTGACTGGACAGATTGGATGGAGACGTGAAGGAATCAAATACCGTCGCAATGAGCTCTTTCTTGATGTGCTGGAGAGTGTGAATCTCTTGATGTCCCCACAGGGTAAGTAGAAGGTGTTGAGCTAGCATCCTTCTCCCCCTCCAGATCTGGGAGTGGGGACTCTTTTAAGTGTTCTGAACTGTGATCTTTTCTAACCAGGTCAGGTTTTGAGTGCCCATGTCTCTGGCAGAGTGGTGATGAAGAGTTATCTGAGTGGAATGCCAGAGTGCAAGTTTGGCATGAATGACAAGATTGTCATTGAAAAACAGGGCAAAGGGACTGCGGATGAAACGGGGAAAAGGTAAGAAAGAGGTGTTATACCTGGTGGCCACTTGCCACCAGGGACTTATGAAAGGGCAACCCTTAATAGCTTTTCTGATCTGACAGACAAAAAGCTCATTTTTTTTCTTCCCTTCAGGTGTTACTGAAAACTTTGGGTAGATCAGTTGTCATGCAAACTACTAGCCTGAGGGCCTCAATACAGAGCTTCTCTACAGCTCTTTAAGTATTTTCAAGCATAGTCTTAAGTGTAGAGTTCTTACAGCTGGAAACACTTCCTCAAGATGGATTTTCCCAGAATCTGTATCTCTAGCAGTTCTAGTCAGTGCAGAGACTCTGAATCATAGGAGCAGTAGCAGTGCTCCCAAGGAACAGTGAAGGAACTCCTCTGACTGCTCTACCTGGACTGTTCCCATGAAGTAGAACAGGTGACATACTAGCGGTGGGTAAGGCCCTCCTGCGGCTTACAGGTGGTCAGTGGCCATGTGGGTTGGAGGCACATCCCTTCCGAGAGCTCAGCTTCCCTCCCTCCCAGCTGCACCTCAACCAGTACCCACATTGAAGCTGAAAACAGCTCTTAGGCCTTTTCCAGCCTTCCTGCTTGGGGTGAAGAGATAAAAGCAAAAGGACTTCGACTTTCTTCTCGCTAACAATTTGCAACTCATCTGTATTTCTCTTGGTTGTTTGTTTTGTTTTTTGCTGACCCCCAGTGAATTGGGAAGGTAGATAATCTGCTTCAGCTGTATGTGCATTCTGCTCTCCCCCTGTCTCTTGCTTCGTGTGACTTGTGCATGTAACTTGGATCTCAGACACTTTCCATGATGGTTCCTGTAAACACAGCTGAGCTGCTATTTGCCTTTTCTCTTAGAACCAAACCAAGAGCTATCACTTCACTGTCACCTTTAAGCCATCTTTCCTGTACCTGAATTGAGCTAGTAAAATGAATGAGCCTGAGGTGGCTGATGAGCCCTGTGGGGGTTTACTCTAGTGAAAATGTCAACTGCATGGGCCTCTGAAGAGTCAGTAACACTGTCACAAAGCTGCTGTGCCGGGTGCCTTTGTCTGTAATGTACTGGGTTTTTTGAGTTACAGAAGCAAGTTGAACAGGGACTCTTTCTAGGTGGTTCTCCCTAGCTGTGATTATCCAGTGGTTAAGAGCTTGGAAATATTACTCTCTAGAAGCATTTAGTTACGAGGTGTTCAAAAGGGACAGCTGCTGCCAGTTGGTTTTTGGCATCTAGCATGTGGCAAGGCCAACCCTGAGTAATGCTGCCTGAGACTTGGAGCAGTGCTAGGCAGCAGGGCTTTCCCAGTAGTTTTCCAAAGAAACAGGAACTAGTTGGCTAACATTGCCTGTCATCTGGTAAACAGATTAGGAAAGACTAACTCCTGCTTGCGAAGCACAAATCACACCACTGGGCTGTGTAACTAGACAGCCAGTCAGCCTGGGGTCAGTCTGCTTCCCCTTTGAGCTGGTGATGATGGTTCCTAGGACAGCTGAACCTGCCTGTAGTGCTCACACTGTCTCAGCACACTTGCACGGTTGTCCTGTTGCTTCCAGCAGTTGAGGCAGCCTAGGTGTCACATTGCTATGCTGCTGCCTCTTCTGTTGCTCCTGCCTTCACATCTTCTGGTCCCTCTCAGTAGCCAAGGGGTTTTGGTTGACCTCAGGACCTGTATTCTCAGAGACTGGTACCCGGCAGGTTAGGCTGATGTGCCTAGATAGATGGATGGTATCTGTGTAGATTTTAGGAGAGATACAGACTTGTATGTCATAATATTGTGGTCTTGGCAATTCAGTTCAGAATCAAACCACGTGCTGGCAGTGTGGAAATGAACAGCTGTTAAGAGATTTCTGAACAGGGAGACCCTGAACCTGGCATTTCCTGGCTGTGTGGCAGTGGGATAGCTTTGTGGACAGGAAAGTGTTTTCTCTCTTTTGAACTGTGCTGTGGGAAGACTTGGGCTGGCAGAGCCATCTTTGCAGT
Organism: Manacus vitellinus; assembly: GCF_001715985.3. NCBI lineage: Eukaryota > Metazoa > Chordata > Aves > Passeriformes > Pipridae > Manacus > Manacus vitellinus. The sequence continues at coordinate 2,665,637 of NW_021940207.1, read as the reverse complement.
ACTGAGTGCTGCTGGCAGGCAGACCCAAGCATTGTGTTGCTGGCTATGGCAAAAGGGTGCTCCTGTAAGCTCTCTCCTCTTTGGGGAGACGAGGGAGAGAATTCTTTCAAACAAGCTTCCTGAAATATGGTTTTTGTGGTGGTGAAACAAGGAAAGTCTGAGCCAAGAGGCTGCTGTCCCCTACATCTCTCCCTGCCTCCCCATTTCCTGGACACCTGCGATGGCAACATGCTCTGTAGAGTAGTTTCTGCCTGGACAGACTGTGACTGCACCAAGATACCAGGGCTGCAATTTGCACTTGTTTAACTTGTGTCTTGTGTTTTTAGCGGCAAACAGTCAATTGCCATCGATGACTGCACTTTCCACCAGTGTGTGAGGCTCAGCAAGTTTGATTCCGAGAGGAGCATAAGCTTCATTCCACCAGATGGAGAATTTGAGCTCATGAGGTACTGTGGTAGGGGGGTGAACAGGCTGGTGTTGGCATCTGCTTGCTGCTACAGTAATGTTGCTGCTCCCAGCCAGACTTGCAGCCCTTGAGCACTTAAAAAATACACACTTACTGCCTTCTTTTCAGAGTGGAATCTGTAGGGTGTCCCACAAATCCATCTGTTACAAGTGTGGGCGAAGCTCAGCTGCGTAGTTTTCTTTGCCACAATCGTAGTGTTGGGTGTGGGTTTTCTTACCTTCTGTGTTTGCTCTGTCTGTTTTTTTTAGTATTTAAAACTGGTGTCTTTGAACAGGGCCATTGGTAGGAACGAGATATAAAACTTGAGACTCAAGAAACCATTGCTGCCCTATGGCAGCACAGATCCTACTGCTGCTTCCTTCTGGGATGGTTCCCTTTTTGGCTGATGTTTCTAAGCTGTTTGCTGTGTGCAGAGACTGTCTCTTTTTGAAGGTGATACAATTTGAGACCATAAGGGCATTAACTTCTTCTCAGAGTTCACTGTAGCTTCCGTTCCTACAGATACCGAACCACTAAGGACATTATCCTTCCCTTCCGTGTGATCCCACTGGTGCGGGAGGTGGGTCGGACCAAGCTGGAAGTGAAGGTGGTGATCAAATCAAATTTCAAACCTTCCTTGCTGGCCCAGAAGATAGAGGTAAGATAATAAAAACCTGTCATCTCTTGTGCCTGGCAGTCATGCCACTAGTTTATGCCCCCTACGACAGAGTCTTCACAAATGAGTCTTCAAGCTTGTACAGGGCTAAAAGAGTGAACTGAGTGTCCCACCAGCTGTGTGATGTTGCTGTGCTGTGAAAGGGAGCTGCCATAGAGTAGGAAGGTAGAAGCTGTTTTCATTTGCACAGCCACCTTGGCAGGGGCCTCATTCCTTGCAGCAACTGTTCACTTACTCTCTCAGCCACTATAAAATTTTATATTCTTCTGTCTGCATGATCCAATGGTATGTCAGACAGGCAGCAGGCTGTGAGCTGTGTAAGACAGGCTGAGGATGGCCTTGCAGGTTAGTTCCTGTCTGGGAAAGGCTCACTGCTGCAAGGCTGGGCTGTCCAGAGCCTGGTGCAATGCCATGGCCAGCCTGGCATCCTTCCTGAGCTCATCTACCCAACATTAGCCAGGTTTCCTGCAGCCTGGAGGGCTCTGCCCTGTTCCTTACTGTCTGTTGTGAATTATGGAAGTGTGTTTGAACCTTTACTTCAAAGCAAGAAACTGGAGGACTAGCCTAGGATGCTGTTGATAGGTGATGTTTTCTGGGCCCTAAGATAGGAGAGAGAAGGCCAAGGGGTCCAGGACAGACAGTGTGAGACTGCACAGAGTGCCCAGGCTGCAGTCTCCTCACCCCTGCTCACCAGACTCTGCTTTCCAGGTCCGGATCCCAACACCTCTCAATACCAGTGGAGTGCAAGTCATCTGTATGAAAGGGAAGGCGAAGTACAAGGCCAGTGAGAATGCCATCGTCTGGAAGTGAGTGAGCATGTTAGGGGTGGGTAGGGCTTGGAGGGGCAGCCTCTTTAGTGCTCCTGTCTGCCCTGAGCATGTGTAGCAAAGGGGACAATGAACTTGGGGACTTTCTCACTTCTGGGCTTTCTCTGATAGGATAAAACGAATGGCTGGAATGAAGGAATCCCAGATCAGTGCGGAGATCGAACTGCTGCCCACCAATGACAAGAAGAAGTGGGCTCGGCCTCCCATCTCCATGAACTTTGAGGTGAGTCCCAGCCTGTCTTCCAGGGTGCACCTAACCTCAGAGAAGCTTAGTCAGTCCCTTCTGGGAGTTACATGAGTTTGAGTGTTCACTATCCCAAGCTGACAGGTGACTCCATGAGGTCAGCCAGGTATCAAAGCTAATGGAAGAAAATTGCCCTTAGAGCTACTACAGTCTGACACCATGCATGCAGGGAGTAGGGAAGGGAACAGTGGCTCTTGGTGTCCATTTCTAGATGCATAGCCCAGGGGCCTTCTGGCATTCGTGCATGAAGAGCATCTTACCCCCATTCCAATGCTTTCTGTTGCCTTTCCCTCTCTTAATAGGTCCCGTTTGCACCCTCTGGGCTGAAGGTGCGCTACCTGAAAGTCTTTGAGCCAAAGCTGAACTACAGTGACCACGATGTGATAAAATGGGTGAGGTACATCGGCAGGAGCGGGATCTACGAGACCAGATGCTAGCCCCAGCAGGCTGGCGGGCTCCCTCTTCTCCAAGCCATGCTCCGCCTCTCCTCGGTCTTCAGCTACATTCAGAGAAACGTCTGCCTGGCCCCTCGATGCAGATTGAAAGACCCTGTGGCTCACCCCGGGAGCGGACTCGCCTGCCTGTGCTCAGTTACCACCCATGCTGCAGATGAAGTTCAGAACCCAGTCGTGTGCAGAGGTGCAGCAGCATCCTGCTGCCCGTCCCAGGGTGGGCAAGGGCTAGTCTAACTCCCATCCTCTTGTGATCTTTCTAGGGAACGTCCACCATTAAACTCCTCTTCTGTTGGTGTCTCACTACTTGCATCATATCCTAGTATTTTTGAAGTTCTTGTGCATATGTACTCGTAGAATAGACCTAAACATAGACTGGACAAATCTGAGTTGAAGTTACCCTGGCTTCTGTACTAGCTATTGCTGTTGTGGTAGATGTTGCTGGCCAGTCTGAGATGCCTGGGGTGGTGAGTATGTTGGGCCCTCACCACAGGAGATGGTGGGCTCACCAGATACCACCACCACCACCTTATTTCTTGCAAAGTCGTCAGTATAGAGTCCTGCCGTGGAAGGTTTGTGACCAAAAAGGATGAGGGTTTAGGCTCTTACTGGTGTGTATGTGGGTGGCACAGCATTTCAGGTCCTTGGAGCATTTACCCCCACCCACTGCTGGCTTGAGCCAGTTTGTCCTTTCCAAACAAATTGGAGATGTGGCCCTGCTGTCCCAGGGATCGTGGGTCAGCTGAGCTCTGTCAGGATGTGAACGGGGTCTGTCCTCGGGGAATCTCAAATGCAGTTGGCGGTAAGAGCCCCCTGCCCCAGCCTGCCCTCTCCACACTTCTACCAAACGCTTCTGGGCCATAGGAATGCTGCTGCTACCCACAATCCTGCTTCTGGTAGTGTGGTCTCCATTTTGTACACTTTGTGATTTGTCCAGCTCTGAATCTAATAAAGTATGTAGAATGGAGAAGGCTGCCTGCACTGCTGTTTGGGACTGGTACTGCAAGAGCTGGGGCAGTTCCCTGGGCTGTGCCACAGTGTCTCGGGGCTTGCTTGTGCTTCTTCCCCCGCCCAGGGTTGCCTGGGGGTTGGAAAGGAACTGCAAAGCAGGTGAAAAGGACAAGTGATGTTTTGTTTCCAGCTGTGTACCAGTGCTGCAGCTTCCTGGGGAAAAGACGGTGCTCTGGGCTTTCCCTGGGGCTGCAGCTGGGATGAACTGAACTCTTGGTGAGGTGTGCCCAGCCCCCTGTAAGCCAGGCTTAAATGAACCTTGGTGGCCTTTCCTTGTGAACGAACTCGAAGCAGTTTTCCCTTTTAACTTGTTTTTTGTGTTGAGGGCCAAGGCAGGCACCATGCCCGGTAGCTGAGGGTACCAGCTGTACCTGGCCCTTGGCTCAGCCCCTCGGCCTTCAGTTTGTGAACAGATGAGGGTGTCCGACTGCTCATTCCTCAGACCTGGAGAGACAAAATTCAACCCAAACCCCAACGAGCAGTGTCGTGACCGTGGTTTGAGAGCAGAAACACTGATTTTAAAAGGGAGGGGAGAAGCCAAAACAAAACAAAACAAAACCCTCCCCAAGCCTCTTTCCCTCTGAGACAGGACAAGCAGAGGCTGAGCCGCCTCTGGTGCCGTGACGGGCCACTCCGCTCGCCCCCGATCCATCGCTCCCATCGCTCCTGCTGCTGCTATCCCGGCATATGGCAGCGGGACCCCTCCGACCGCCGCACTGTGCATGCGCGTCAGATCAGGACTACATCTC